>NW_026089624.1:9897381-10063594 GCF_024586455.1 Bactrocera neohumeralis
GACACTTTATATATATTTATTGCTATTAACAATTTTTTAGATTTTTTATATATCGGGTTTAAATTTTATTTGCTTATTAAGATTTTTATTAATATTAATATTTTTTTATATATCGGGTAATTATTATAATACTTAAAATTTATTTGGCCGATATTTATTGCTATGCAATATTTTTAATACATTGGGTAGTTATAATTTTTATGTAAGCTTAAAATTAACTTACAGGAGTATCAGCATCAACTTTGTCATTCTCTTTGGATGGTCCACTTGGTCCTGTTTGAAGCGTTAGTCCTCTACTGGGGGGTGGATGACGTCACTCCAGGCGTTGATTTGGCGGCTTCTTGTTTCAGTTGCCCACTTTATTAGTATTTTTAATTTGATTTGTCAAACACTTAGCTTTATTGTTTAACAAATCTTAAGATATGTCACGACACTTGACGCGCTTTTTTGTTTTTGCGGTGTTTTTTGGGTCCACTTGTAATTAAATTTCCGAACAAGGTTTTAAATACTGTTTTTAATGACTTATGTCAAACTCGACTGAACTTTTCATAAAAATTAAATTCCGTCGTTTATCCTTCCGGATAATGATATTTGTGCGTACAGATTCACTTTAATACTTTTGGTGTAGGCAACTTCAAGTTGTTTAAAGCTCTCGGGCGCCAGTTAATGGTTGCCACCAGATGATTAATAACACGCTGTTTGGAATGGTGAAGTTGAACTCAACTTTCTTTATTAAACACATTTCTATTATACAGAATTTGCTTATTTACTATAAACTTACATATGTACGAGTTCTTACTTACCAGTACTTATTTGTATATACTCTATAATGATAACGTAAGCAATAATTATAGCAAAACAGCAAACCTCATTTTGGTCGAGAAATGGCTTACATTGCGGCGGCACGGCTTCCGTTCTGGTTTAGTGCCGACGAAATGTGCTGTTGTTGTAAATTTTTGAAATTAACTTTATTGAGCAATGATATTGTATATTTACAAAATATTGCTGAATTGAGTAATATCGGTATATTTTGCTAGCTACGACAACTTTGTTGTTGTACATTGGCAAAAGGTTACACACCTAAAGCTAGCAGATTCCGACTGCAACGCTCCACTTGAAATATACCTTTTAGTAGGCAGCGACCTTATACTGCAAATTATACTTGAAGGTGTAGAAAATTTTTCAAACACCCTTCTAGCTCAAAATACTATATTCGGTTGGATACTAAGTGGACTAGTTCGGAACCAGTTACCACCATGTCAACTCAAATTAAAGAAATATCCAATGAATACCCTAATTCACAATTAAAGAAATTTTGGGAGGTTGGAGAGCTCTCCCTCTCAATTACAACGCCAGAAGATCAGTATTATGAAGACTATAACTGCTAGATCAGGAAATGGTCGGTATGTCGTACGACTACCACTTAAGCAACAATTTCCTAACGCACTCATCCTAGGTCGCTCTCGCACCTCTGCATTACAGCAGTTTCTAAGTTTGGAAAGAAGCTTTCTTAAAAAAGGTGAACTCAAATCAGAAAATGATGTTGTGTTAGAAGAACACCTCCATTTAGATCACATGGAGGAAGTAAGACCAAGCGAAAAAATCGTCAACGGCAAACACTACTCTTTTTACTTGACATTCTTATTGAAGGAAAACCGCACCCCTTGGGGGTTTTGTTACTAACCTTCAACCTCTAAAAGTTACCAAATAAAATTGACGTTGCCTGGTGTAAACTTTTGGTACGTCAATATATTTCATCGCCAATGCGCTGCAAATATTGCCAACTTCTTGGTCATACAGCAAAGCGCTGTAATCATTCCCCTCTTTGTGTTAATTGTTCACTCCCTCCCCATGCCCCATCTGATTGCGAACGCATTTTTTGCATCAACTGCTTCCAACAACACGCATCATCCTCCAAAGACTGTACCAAATTCATACAAGCAAAGGAGATAATAAAAATTAAAACAATAAAAAAATGTTCAATGCGCGGAGCAATAAAAATTCATAAGGAACAAACAACACCAGCTTTTCTATCCAATAATACATATGCTTCAATAGCGTCCAATTCCAACGAAAATATCGAAGTAACAAACACTAACGTTGACTCTTCCACCACCATAAACACTAACAACATTAGTTCTCCCAGCAACACTCAAAGATCAAATTCACCAAAAATCACCAAAAATAGCACTCAATCTAAAAGCACTTCTCCTTTACAGCAAATCAATATTTCCAAATCGCCCATAGTGGAATCCACTCAAGCATTAGAAAGGAACATTTCAAACGGAACTAACCTCTCTCGCCGCTCCATAAACTCTGATAGTCCACCAAGACTCTCTGCCTATAATGATCTCACCACTAACCTCACCACTAATAATAGCCCACCTCTTTCTCAATACTAGCCGTCCACTCAAATGACTTCACCATACCAAAAAAACTCACTATTCTCTCCGTCTTCTCAATTCCAATCCCTACCTTTCGAACCTCTTCCATCCTTTTCCCTAGTATTTTCCAACACTCAAGAATTAATTACATCCGAAGATGAAATTTAATACAAACGATATCCGAACATACTATATACATTATATTTTTTTCTCTCTGTCTTATTAATGACGCTTAAAATCATCCAGTGGAACATAAACGGGTACAACAACAATTATGATGAACTCGTATTACTCTTAAAAGAGCAAAACCCACACGATATTTGTATTCAAGAAACACATATCTCAGTTACTCCCATTAACAACATTTCCTGTCCTAGACAATACAGCGGTTATTTTTCGAATTTACATAACATCCAAAGCAATAAGCCAGGCGTTTGCATTTTAATAAAAATCATACCACATGAAATTATCGATTTAAAATCCACACTATCAGCAATAGTTCTCAAAATCAACTTAAATTTTAGCTTTACTATTATTAATATGTACATATATACCACTCCAGCAAGTTTTTAACGAAACTGCTTTGAAAGATTTACTTTCCCAACTAAATTTTCCACAAAGGATTCTACCCACAAAACTGGCGGATAGCCACCATTATCCCAATTATTAAACCAAATAAAGCATTGAACCTAATTACTTCTTACAGACCAATTTCCTTGCTATCCTGCTTAAGTAAAATTTTCGAAAAAATAATTGCTAGGCGACTTTCATGTTTCGCTACAAAAAATAATTTTATAAATCACAACCAAACGGCTTTCAAACAACAGCACAGTGCAATGGATTCACTTATTCAACTCCAACACTACGTATCTGACACTCTCTCCACCAAAACCATAAGACTATCTTGGTCACCGATTTCGAGAGAGCTTTTGATCACAAAGGAATTCATGCAGTGCTAAGCCAATTAGCAGCTTGGAAGACAGGTCTAAAAGTTTTTAAAATAGTAAAAGCTTTTATGATCCTAAGAAAATTTCGGGTTCGCATAAACAATGTTCTATCTAGTTTGTATCCTTTCAAAAATGGTATACCGCAAGGCTCGCCACTATCGGTGATGTTTTTTATTATAGCTTTTGATAAATTAACTGAAATATGCCTTAAAACTAAATATTAAACTTTAATTATTAAAACTCACTATGTACGCGGACGACGCTATTATTTATTGCAATATAAAAGATCCCCAAACTGCTAACAATTAGGGTATTCACAAGGTGTCATAGTGCGTCATATCGGCATATTGTCATATTTTTTTATGACTGTCATACCAACACTGTTGTTATCTCACATGCAAAATTAAAATATGACTGATACAACACTGCGTGGTATGTTTCTTGAGTTCGCTATTCTATCAGCTGTATTTGATTACTTTCTTATTATTGGCCTTTAAGTGTTTGAAATTAATAAATTTAATAAATCTCGTTATTAATATGGAAGGAAACCACGATATTCAGGTAAATTAAGTTGATTATAAGTGAAATATGAAAATATTTCGATGTTTATGTGGTTGCAAATGATTTTATTGCAGTGTAAACCAAAACGCCGCCGTTTCAACCCGGTACATAAGTGGAATGCGACAGAAGAAAAAGCGCTTGTGGAGTTCCTAATGGAAATAGAAGTTTCGAGGTTTGTCATTTTAATTAAAAAAAAAACAAAACAAAGTCAAATAATTTTTGTTTAAAGAAACCAATGGCTCAAAGCTTTTATGGTCGTTTCATCGAAGACACGCAGCTGACGGTAGGATGGAAAGTAGTGCGCGCAAAAGTACGCAATATGCGCACTAATTATAATAAAGCAAAGGAGTTGGAATTGTCGACAGGCGCTGGAAGTATGGAAGGCGGCACAATAAAAAGTAAATTCTTTTAAGGAAATCTCTTTTTTTTTTAATCGTGACCATTATTTTTTTCTATAGATACTTTAAGAAAAATGTGTTTTTTCTATGAAGAGTTGGACGATATTTTCGGCAGCAGATTAAATTGTTCTGCAGTAGTGGAAGACAGTTTGCTGACGTTGTTAGAAAGCGACTCTACAAGTCAATCGGGAGCAGAATGTGTGGTTGAAGTGGGCAGTTCAGTTGAAGCTGAAGAAGTACAAAGTCCAGCGTTGAACGACAATGTGTGCACTCGAAGGCAGAAAGGAATATATTCCAAAACTGCCTTGTCAGATATTTTGTAGGTTCATGGCAAGATCGCAGAAATAAGGAAGCAAAAGCTTGAGATTGATGTTGCAGCAAGGGAAAGGGAAATGTCAATCAAAGAAAAACAATTAGAGTAAAAAGAAAAAGAAATAGAATTAGAAAAAGAGAAATTAATGACAAATTAGAAATTGAAAAAATGAAATTACAAACGTAGGAGAGGTTGGCAATGGAAGAGCTTAGGCTAAAATATAAATAATTTTACAATGCACTACATTTTTAGTTCACTGAATTTATTTTTATTATTATGTCATTTTTTTATGTTTTAAATGAAGTTTTTATGTTATAAGTTTTGTTGTGATATTAATAGTTAGTGCCTTTTGAAGAATACGAAAATGAAATGATAACTGTACCTATCCCAAAATAAAAGAACCAAAATCAAAAATATAGTTGCATTATAATTAAGCAAAATAATCATGCATTTTTATTAACTTGTATGATTAAAGAACAAATGCACATACATATGTGTATAAGTAGATATTAAATATTTTGATTTTGTATATAACGAAGCAAGCAATTTCTCATATTATTTTCTGATGAGAAAGGGAATTGAGGCATCAAAATTTCATTGCAGGTTTCAATATCTATATCGAAACTGATTAACATGTTGTGAAGAATACAACACACCATAATCCAGTCATTGCATTCCTTCTTATTTGAAGTTGAAAGCATTATAAATTTATGCTCCTTTAAACTACCGAATTTCTCTTTCAAAAGACCAAAAAAAATCTCAATCGTACACGGTATTTGGAAAAATACGCGTTGAATAAATCCCTTTCTTCTTTTCTATGTTCAACACTGTTTTGCCGGAAGGGCGTTATTAAATATGGTTTCAGTGGTTAGCCACTATCTCCCGCGACCCACTCTGATGTCGAAAAGAATCGTTCCGGATGCTTTACTAGTGAACAATTTGAAAATATTAATAACCAATCGTCACTTGTCTTATGCGCAATTTATAGTCACAAATCGCTTGTAGTTTTACAGAATATTGACGTTTACGCGAATAGCAGATTTCATGCTGCATAACTGGTGCTTCAGCTAATTTTATTTCGGAACCATCGATGTAACCCACATACCATGGCATTTCTTTCGCAGTTGCGGACACAATTTCCAGTCTTTCTCTTTCATTGGGCCAGTACAAAAACTCATTTTTTAACCGCAATATGGCTTTAAAAATTCGGTGCGCTACATTTTAAATAGTGCCTCCATCACCCACACCAAATAAGGAAGCCACTTTGCGAACAGATTGTCCATCGCCGGAAGATCCCAACCGATACAGCACTATTTTAAGTTGCATTTCGATTGGAAGTAGTGAAGCACTTGAACTTGTCATAAAAACAGCATCATTTTTAATTAATTCTAAGATCCGTTCACATTCCTCCGGGCGAACACGAAGCATCTGATTGAATCTGCTTTCGTCAAGATTCCTTAGCACATTTCGCTGGCAACTGGAACATTTTGGTAAGCCGAAATGAACGCTTCTTCTGTTGCTCAGCAAACAGCTCATGCTGATCAAAAAACTTTCAATAGCTTCGTCTTCTTCGTCACCTGGCAAAGTATAAATATTTCTATTTAATGAAGAAATGTATGCAAATACTCACTTGATTCAACTCCTAATAGAGCCAATGCATGATTTTCACATAAAGTAGCTATAATTTTATTTTTCTGTCTTTCTGGTGGCATTTCTGTGTTCTTAATTTTTCACTATCAGCTGATTAAGTGTAGAAATATGACAAAATATGACATACAACAGTTAAGTTTTTTATTACAATATGACATAAGACATACAACAAAGCTTGTAAATTGCCTAATTACATTTTTGTTGAAAACATATTATTTTTCACCTAAAACAGCAATCCAAACAAAGCGCGAGCTTAGTTTTTACATTACTGCTTTGTTTTGATCACTCAGTTGTTCTCCTTTTGTTTCTCCTTTTCGTATCGCTTTTGATTTTGGCATTTTGACATACTTATTGCCAAGAGGTCCTAACTATTTTCTCATTGAAGTATGGCTTCTGGGAACAGTAATGGATGCACCCCAGAAAACCCGTTTAGAAGGCACTCTTAAATTATGAGAAATGGGAAAAGTGAAATAGCCATCGCAGCTGGATCAACAAAAAATGGGAAAACGTTACCCATGCAATCAGAGGTGACAAACTCTCTGAGGAAACACCAAGTAGTGAAACTACCCACACCTTTAACCTGTTGGGTAGTGAAAAAAAAACTGGAGAATATGATAATTGACCAAAGGCATATGATGAAGCAGTGGTTAGGGAGAAGCATTGGCAATAATTCCTAGGTATGCACGGTGCCAAGTTGCTAATGGGTGGTTACAACCTTAAAATGTTTAAATAATTATGTAATCAACCTCCCAAGTGACAAGCGCTGGCTACTTGTCGCCTTCTACACTGGCCATTGTAAGCTCAAAAAGCACTTATTTAACATCGGCATAGCTTCTTGTGAGAATTTCCGGTTCTGCGACTTGGAGTCTGAAACACCAGAACAGCTGCTAATGGACTGCACAGATAAAGGCACTTGTATCCATCTTTCCAAATAAAGATCACATCGTCTCAATAGCAGTATATTGGAATTTATCAATTTGTTGTGGCTAGTTGAGAGGTTGTGACGAGTATACAAATTATCAGAGCAATCTATAAGAGCCAAAAGAGAAGAGAGAGTGAAAAGCTCAACGATATGGCAGCAGCGATGGCTAACCACACTCAAAAGACGGTGGACCCACATATTGATATCGGTCATCTATTCGTGGATCGACAGACGACATGTCGACCTGGATTTCCACCTAACCCAAATACTAAGTGAACATGGGTGCTTTAGAAGCTACATGTACAGATTCCAATACGAAATTTTAACTACACTCATGTGTACGTCCACTAAGAAATTGAAAGCTGTCATCGAATCGGCATCCCCTATCATGACAAAACTGGGACATATAGAACAGATTACGTGTCCATCAGTCCGTGCCATAGAGGAGACCTTAATGTCTTATCACTCCCACATAGTAATATTTAGTCAGGTTGTTCCGTGGAATAGTCTGGTGTTGGGAGTAGGTTAGGTTTAGCAGATTGAAGTTACGCTCTCCGGCTTCTTCAAAACATGAAACAAACAAATATGCTCCTTATTAGTTCTTTGTTGTTCTCTGGACGGGTAATTGCTATTTGGACTTCTTCAAGGTCAGGCAATGGAACATCTGCTCTACCGTCATCCTCTGGGGAATTGGGTGCACCATCTCCCATGTTGCCATGCTTTCACTGCCATTCCGCATGATGGAGAAGTATTCCCACAATAATTTCAGTATGCTCTGGACGTCAGTTACTAGATAACTTCTGGGGTTCCTACAAGAACATGCTCCGGTCTTGAAACTTTTTGTTAGTCGCCGCATCTTTTCGTAGAATTTTCGGGCATTTCCTCTGTCGCCCAGCTAGTCAAACTCTTCGTACTAACGCATTTCGGCCTATCTCGTTGTTTGTCTGAAATTGCGTCTCACTTCCCTTTAAACTCTAGGTATATATCCCATCCCTCACGTGTATTGGTTGATTGTAACGCTGCGAAGTAGGCTGTTTATTTTCTCTCTACTGCAACACGACACTCCACATCGTACGAGCTGTTCTTTTGCTTTTTCCGAAAGCCAATTGATTCGTTTGCAACTGAACGTAAAGTGCTTGAAATGCCGTCGCACAGTTTCCTAATACTGAGTTGCTGATGAGTGCAAGTCGAGTAGAAAGTCGTTAGGCTGCCTGTTGTGATTGCAGCTTCTTGACGTCGAGCCATCCTTGTATTTTTTGACGTGTGTTTTTTGCTTAAAGAGGCGGGTGCGTATTGTTGCAACAAGATAGTGGTCCGAGTCAGTGCTAGGACCTCGGAGGGTATGCCAGCCTAAAGCACAACACAATCGATCTGGTTGGTTTCTGCTCGATCCGGAAACAGCCAAGTACCGGAGAAGTCGATCAGTCTCAACAAATTTGGGGATATTCCATCGGGGATGCTGAATTTACCGGCTGTTGTGCCAAAGATACCTACTGGGTGGGTAACCGGCGTTAAACTCGCCAAGCACGATTTTGACTTCGTGGCGGAGGCAGCTCTTATAGTTAATCACCAAGCGCTCACCGAATTTGCGCTCCTTTATACTATTGCCACTGTAGTAAATGAAACCTACTAATCTCAGTCCTTGTCTCGTGCATCGCATTTCTTGGACGGCGGTGATGTCAGCCTTTACTGTTACGAGGACATCAACCAGCTGGGTAGCGGCACCTTCCCAATAAGGCACCGGACATTGCAGGTGCATGCCCTTAAGTCGTAATCCTGAATACATTTGCAGTGGTCGTCATCAAAAGGGAGGTGTCTCTACCGAGGCTGTTGTGTCCTTTTAATTGGGGTGGTTTTTACATCGCGGGTTTCAAACCCACCGCACAACTCTGTGGCGAGATTTACTTTAGTTGTCAAGTGAAAGGTGTCGACCGAATTTCATAAACTAATATTCAACAATTAGATCGGAGTCCTACCTTAATTACGAAATAGTGACCAAATATTAGGGACGCAAATAAGCTAAATTTATTTCTGATTTATTTCTTAGTGCTTGATGTAATCAAATAAGTATGTATGTATATGGTATAACGGTTGCGTAATTTTTTTAGAAAGCATTCTTTTTTTACTCCTTTTACACCATGAACAATCAGCGTGACAACCAAAGAAATTGTTCAGTTCGGACCATTATAGCATATAACTGACATACAATATTTTTTATACCCTTTTACGCAATAAGGAATGCACCTTTGAAGGGAAGTTAACGTTTTTTCCTGTCTTTAAGTGAAGGAATTGCTCCAATCTAACTGAACAATTTTTTGAGTATATGTGTACATATAATAGAAAACTGTAATTTGAAGCGTTCCAAAGAGAAGGTTCATAACCGTCTGGAAAAGAGGGAATAGTGCAATGAGAATTGAGGAATATGATTTTGAGAAATGGCTTTTGTAACTTACCATAATGCTGTTTTCCAAGCTATGCTTAACATTATCTGTATATAAACGGCACAATATAGAAGTTTTTATTGAGAGATTTTTAGAGACTTTTGATTTATTTATTTATTTATTTTTTTTTTTGTTTTACAGTTATTTATTTGCTCGCCTGTTTATGGTGTGAGTGTGTTTCTGAATAACAATGTATATTTGTATACTTAAATGCCAATTACTATGCAACTTGCCATATTCATTTATGACTGAATTCTCAATTTCAGCATCTATTGTCATTATCATGTATTATTGTCTATCGCATTTTATAATGTTTGAAATGTAAATGTTCTTCGTTTTAGGCCTCCTTAAAACTATGTTTGTCACATCCTATTTAAAGTTGCACCTTTTGTATGTTCGCATTTATATTAATATTTTTTCTACATTAACATTCAACAAATCCTTATTAGCTATAATTTTGAGTTTTTATAGGTAAGTAGTAAATACAATATTAATTCTGATTATTTCAATTATATCATTTATTTCTTTTCTTTTAGTACTTTAAGCTTCGTTTGCAAATTAATATTAAAAAGAAAATTAGTGTCGTAAGTCGTTTGTCTCGGACTAAGAGTACGCTCATTCATGCATATAACCAAATTTATAAAATTGCTTGAATCATCTTTTTCATCTCTTTGGACCAAAACACAGAAATTCCACTCAGATATATACATATATAATTAACTAGCACTTTAATATACGTTTGCTCTTAAGTTGCCCATTATATCATTTTATGTAATTTGAGGTCCGAAAGTTGCCAATTCAACAAAGGAGGTCCATTAAAACCCGAATTCAACATTTTTATTTTTTTTCATTAAATTTAGTAGGGAGTAAAAGACCGTTATAGTTAAAATTTTGTCGTTATGAGACCGGTACTCGGCATTTTAAAAAGAAATTGTTGGCAATCAAATCAAAAAGGTGTTCACTCTGTTAGTTGCTTGATTAATTTAACAGCAGTTATTTAGACATGTAACTGTAGAGTTAGAAAAAATAATAACTTGAGTCCAAATTAAGATTACTTTCATATTTATAACAATGTTGTTAATAATTTAAGCATATATAATTCGTTAAATAAATAAAAATAATAATTAAACCTGGCTTTCGCCTTGAGTATTGTCAATTAATCGTACTCAGGCATGTAAAACAAAATCTTTTCGCAATAACAGTCGTGGAAATAAATATACAAATGTCCTTGAGGCTCAAAAAGCATAAATGACTGTACGGGTTTCCCACTTTTAAATTGCTGCAATATGACCTGTTGCAAAATGAGAATATATACGAATGTTGCATAAACCAATTACTGTTGTGAAACCATACAAACATTATTTGCTTATTTTTTATATTTTTCCATGGAAAATACTTAATACAACTTTGATTTTTTCAATTACATTGTATAATAGTATTTTTTATAAGTAGAAATATACATGAAGCACAACCTATTATTTTCAATAGTCCTTTTGTACAAACAGCGTATTTTGTCTAGCATGTCATATAATTATGTACATATGTATTCACGTAGGAAATTGTGAGCACAAATTATGTTTGATCATAAGTGCAGAAGTAGTTTCTTGTAGATATTTCCATAGCGGTACCGTTGAAATAATCGGCAATAAATTCTCATGCATCTTATGTTATGCGTCTAGATCTGTTATTTATGATATAATAGCGTTTTAAGCATTTTCGCATATGTATACATACATATATTATTTCATTGTACGTATTTAGCAATAATTAATAAAGACTAGTTAGTATTGTGTATACGTTCATTAGCTGCCTTTGTGTACATACTGCATATGTATACATATGTATACACGATATATAACTTTGATATGGATATATATAGGTTTCTAAATTTGTATTAAATTTAGTAGCCTAATACTGATTGAAAAATATGAAAAATAATTAATAATAACTGAAATTTACTAGAAAGTCATTTAATTACATCCCCTTTATAATTGTTTATATGTAAACAAATGGCTATATTACGAGTGCCCCAAACATTTCAGAAAACACACAAATGAAAAAGAGGTAAAGACCCAATTACGGTGTACAACTCATCTGCATTTCGGTTACAGTTTCGAAATTCGGTATCAACGATCAAAACGGTCAAAAAAAATTTGGCTTGAAGTGTTGTCAAACAAAAATTTTTTTGTGGTATTGCGGCTTTCAGCTCTGTGGATTGACTAGAATATCAATAAATTATAACCGCTACCACGCAGTTGTAGGTGAACATGACTGCGATTATTTAAAACAAATATTTATGGAAAATGGCAAATGGGCAAATAAACTATTTTATATATAATTCTAATATATTTTAAAAAGTTATTTTTTACAATTACATAGAACAAACAAAGTGAAAATTTGGATGAGCTCGAGGAGAAAAATCACGAAGCTGGACCAGGCGAGCCAGAATTTGGAAGTAGTAAAAATAAAATTAGCGACCGTATAAAATGTTTCGCTCATAAGAGTACACAATTCCTAAGAATATACATATACTTTTTGAGTAACATAAAATATTTGAGGCTTTTAACTTCTCTTGATTAGTGTTTAAAAAATTAATGTCCATTTAAATAATTATTCACCTATTCGTGAGCCATAGAAAATAATAACGTTTAATTATCTGTGAAATCTCCATTTTCTGGGTTGAAAACAACAATGAAACTTCGACTGAAATAGTTGAAAGATGGTATTTAGTTATGAAAGAAATAAGAAATTTCTAAAATAAGTTTAAAGGTAATAATTTATAATTTGGTAATAAGTATTAACACCTCTAATATTATGTTTATAAACTATTTATGGATTTATACTTAAACAAATAGAGTTCAGAATTTGAGGTCATTCACCATAAGTTTTTACATGTTTTGAAACCATACTCAAAGCTAACTCATTAATTGGTAAACCTCAATTTTCCATAATAATTAAATTTTAAGTAGTTCAAATATATTTTAATTGCGCGAATAAACCGGCAGCGGCTAATACAAAATATGCCCACCAATTGTGAGGGACCAGCCGCCGACGGTTATTTTAAAATTATTTGCTTATTGGTTTACAAATGACATCTAAATAATACATAACTATATTTTCAAATGTCTTGATACTAGTCACATATGTATATACTTTTAATCGAGATCAGGCCTAAACCAATAAACCCATTAAAAGTATGACAGAAATTTAAAACAAGTAAGGAAGAGCTAAGTTCGGGTGCAACCGAACATTTTATACTCTTGCAACTTGCAAGAATCAAAGCCAGGGAAATACTTTAAGGCGCAAAACCAATAATGTAGGGTAGAGTCAGCCGGATGTTCGAAAATCCTGATATAAGTTATATGGGGCTTAGGTCAAATCGCTGAAATTTATCTATTTTAGGCACAAAGAAGCACTGTTGTGAGTAAAAAAAACTGTCTTATTTTCATTGGGATAACTCACATTTTGGCTGATAGATCCATAAAAGCAGATAGAAGTTCGAAAATTTTTATATTGAGTATTAGGGGGCTAAGGAAAGTATTGGTCCGATTCAACCCATATTTGACATACAGACAAACCTTTATAAAAGAAAAATTATCCTTTAATTTGAATTATAGATATCACTCATTGCCCTACATTTTCGATCAAAAATCAACTATAGTTATCGTGGTCTAAATAGTCGTTACCTAGGGGCTTGAACAGTTTTCATTGAATTCAAAAAATTTTTGGTAATAAAGTGGCACACACTAAAGACATTAGTCTTGTAAAGTTTTATCTCGTTATATTAATTGCTTCTTGGTTTTGTACTGGAAACTGAAGGAATCAAGTAGAATTTAAAATTGTGCTGTATAGGAAGTAGGCGTGGTTGTCGTCCGATTTCGTAAACTTTCACAATGTGGCATAAAAATGTAAAAATAATGCCATATACTAAATTTTGTAGAAATCGTTTGGTCGGGTCCCGAGATATGGGATTTCACCAAAAAGTGGACGGTGCCAAGCCCATCGTCCAATTTTTACATCGGCTTCAATAAAGCTCTCTTATACTACCATCTCTGGTAAACTTTAATGTCTCTGGCGTTTTTAGTTATTGATTTATTGCGCTTTGAGTACCGTTATATGAGGAGTGAGCAGGGTTATCCTCCGATTTCATCCATTTCATATAGTCGGTAAAATTCTTATAAGATTTATACCCAGCCAATTTGGTATTTGTAGCTTAAGTGGTTTAGGATATATGTATAGTATATTAAGGTTGTTCGAGGGCGGGGCTACAACCATTTTTTCAAAAATTTTGGACCACAAGTGCCCCTTGCTACTGCGATCCCCTGAATGAAATTCGAGTTTTATATCTTAATTGAGTGCTTAGTTATGGCACTTTTTATGTTTTCGGTTAATGATCGATTTGTAGGTGTGGCAGTGGTCCGATTACACCTATCCTCGAACTCGTAATTTTTTTGTACTAAGGAACCCTTATACTTAGTTTCATCAAGATATCTCAATTTTTACTCAAGTTACAGCTTGCACGGACGGACGGACGGACAGACAGACAGTTAACCGGATTTCAACTTTTCTCGCCATCCTGATCATTTATATATAGCCCTATATCTATCTCGCTTAGGTTTAGGTGATACGTATAAGCGTTAGGTGAACAAAATTATAATGCTCTGTAGCAACTGCTTGCAAGAGTATAAAAAAGTAGCAAGCATGGCAAGTTAAATGCAAATTACGGTGTGATTGCTCTTTTTATAGCATTCGAGAGTCAGTCTGTGTATGTAGGTAGAAGATTCTAAGCTTAGGCGGTAAATACACCCACATGAACATCTACCAAAGCACAGATGGTGTAAAATCGCTTGGCCTGGATGTACACGGTTGTTTAACCACTGTTACTTATGGAGCGGTATCTTGGGTGTCGAAAGTCTACCAAGAAAATGTCCATAAACAGCAGACCAAATTCTAGGGCTTGGCTGATGGATGCATCATGTGCACGTTTGCAACCGCTATACAAGAGGTGCTTCTGGACAATTTTCACAACAACCGGTTATATACCGGTTCGTACCGATTGGTTTTCTATGAACAATTATTGGTTATTATTTAGGGTTAAGTTTCAAAACACAAAAAAAACTATATATACTTGTATTACTATATTTGAAAATAATTTGTAATTTGAGGAACTCGCAATGGTAAACCTGCGCAAAAAAATATGCAAAGCAAAATTTGGTACCATTGAAGATAGCGGTTATACCATTTTAATGAGGTTTCATATACTCTCTTGACAAATTCAACTCGTTAGCATTTTTGCTGCTTTTACATGTAATTTTTTTTGACAAGAAAGGAACGCGCAAAAAAAGCGAGCAGAAAAACGGTGTAGCTAATGATTCCTGGTATCGAAAGGTGGTGGCAAAGACATTTTTAAGTAAAGACAACTAGATCATGTGAGAAGAGAGGCAACCATTTCCAATTGCAAAGGGAAATAGATGTTCTGACTTAAATTTTTCTCAATTGCTGGCATTTGTTTACGCTTCATTGTAGTGAGAAAATAGTATAAATATGAAATGAAGCCGACATTATTTCCTTTTTTCCTTTGACGGCGCACAATCAACACGCCGAAAAAGTGTGGTCACCGAAATAAAGTAATTTTCTTCCACTGTCCAATTTATACAAGTTGATAGCACCAGCTTTTACGACAATAACATTGCAGGATTTTGTCTTGCTTCTTTCGTTTCTGCTTATGTGTTCTTATACCCGTGGGTGCATGATAAGGACTTTCATAGTCAAGTCCGCTGATACTTTCGTGAAAGTGTGGTTAGCCGTTACCCTAAAAAGGTTCTGATTAGCAGTGCTTTTTTACATCTTTTGCATTCAACAGCTGCTTATATAATATATAGAAAAATTACAGGCATACGCAATGTATGGCAAATGTTTTCCTAAGGCTATGTACATATATAATCCAACTTAATTCTTAAAATAATTGCATGGAGTACATCATTGTATGATTACATATATACATATAATTATTAATAATGGTTATATATTTTAAAACATTTATAAGATATCGAAATTCTCTCCAGATATTTTTCGTTAGGAGTTAATATATGTATCTATAATAATATCTTGTATATATACATATCTGCTTATATTCTTTATCTTTTAAATTTAGAATTGACAGCTGAATTATCTTATTGTTCTCATTTACATTGAATTATTGTCTCATGTCGCATTTCACAATCAAATTGAATGAATTGGTTATAAATGTTAATATTATATGTATACTTTTAGTTATTTATTTGTTTAATAGTGTTCTAATTCTTGCGTCTAAACATTGTCATTGCTAGTATTGTCAATGCGATAATCACCGAACCGTTGATGAAACAATGAAAAAATACGAAATCAATAATTAATATTTAACCACATAATTGTGAAGTGATTATTTCGAATACTCTCATGCAAAACTGCATCTACATATATAATATGTAAGTATGTATGTACGTAGATAAAATACATCTAAATTATTATATTGCCAATAATTCTAAAAAACAAATTTCATTTTAATTAAACAATACATTTATCAAATGTTGCATTTTTATATTTGCGCCACAATTATTTATGTAAATGTATAATTGCCACATGTATGTATTGTTGTTACTTATTAAAGTTAATATGATATGGATATTATATAGTAGTAATTATGATTATATATAGTGCATGTAACGAAAATTAGCAAATGTAAAAATTGAGTTACTAGTAAAAAATTATCAAACATTATAGGGTTATATGTATAATTATGTTGACTCTGATATGCCTACTGTGGCTAGAAAAAGATTGTATTGATATGCAATTATCCAAATCATAAAAGAGTGGTATCTTTGGTTTAATTGATAATGAGATATATATATAGGTATGAAAGTTTTGTGTATATGTATGGTATCATATTGGATTCTAGTTCGTTCTGGAAACGGTTATAGGACGGGCCCATTCTTACCATATTGGTTGTTGCTACCGCAAACTGTTTGAACATATTCAGTTCTATTACCTTTGTTCTGTCATATGTAAGTATACATTAGCTCTGAGCTCTGAAATGACGTGCGTGTGTAGGCATATGTGATGGTAAAGTCCAGGGATCCTTGTAGGCTTTGCGCTATGGCATTATCTTTACTTTTTAAAGTGTTAATTTGATATATCACACCTATAAATATAATGTTATAATCTTTAAAACTGTGCTATTAACTTTAAGTTTTATTTACAACATAGATAATTTTGAAAATAGTTTATTTTCTTTGGGGATGAAAAATTTATTGTAAAAATCCAAAAGTCACTAATGCTGAAACTTTAGCCGGCGTTTGCAGGAAAAAGCAAAAGTCAATCAGAGGGTAGGTAACCATACATGTATTATATATCCGATTTCATCAACTTTATGACATTCAACTAAAATAATCGCTAGAATTTATTAGGACACCTTACATATATAATGATGGACTGGAGAATAATAGAAAATCATACATCATTATATGTACCCATGTATTTCTTTTTCATTTAGTTTCGGCACCGAATTACAGTATGTATATGTTAGAAAATGTTACTAATTATGTTAAAACATTAATTTCATTAAGATTTCATGCACATTGAGTGATATTCATCCTCTCGCAACATGTTGCGCTTAATTAGATAGTTTTGTTTACCAAAGAGTTATGGAGCTTAATATATAGATTAGGGTGTGTTATTCTGAGTCAACCTTTTTTGCAACTGAAAAACAGGCCAAAAACTTTCGAAAATGTGAAAAAGAAAGTCAGTTAAAAGATGAGATCTTAATATTAATATTAAGAGGTGCCTATTTCAAATTATCTGTTTTCCATATAAATAACATGGCAAAAAAAAATCATTTTTTTGTGGTGGTTATTGTGCGGAGGTTATTATATGTGCACGCGATGGCTGCCAGTAGGGATGGTAAACTCAATTCCGATTCTACTCGTAAAATAATCGATTTTTCGAATGTCAAAGGTCGATTCTTAATCGACTTCGACTACTGAAGATCGATTCCGAAAAATCGATTATTTTACGAGAAAACTCGATTCTCGAGTAGAATCCGAATCGAGTTTACCATCCCTACTGGCAGCCATCGCGTGCACATATAATAACCTCCGCACAATAACCACCACAAAAAAAATGATTTTTTTTCCATGTTATTTGTATGGAAAACAGAAAATTTGAAAGAGGCTCCTCTTAATATTAATATTAAGAGCTCATATTTTGAGTAACTTTTGTTTTCACATTTTCGAAAGTTTTAAGCCTGTTTTTCAGTTGAAAAAAAAGATTGCCTCAGAATGACACACCCTAATATAGATATGTATAAATGATCAGTATGAAGAGATGAATTAAATTCCGGCTCTGTCTTTCTGTGCAATGTAGTTGATAGTGCAGATGAACGGGATTGGACGTTTGCTACGCCTTAAAAATGCAGTTAGGTGAAAACTGTAAAGGGCTACAAGCCACAAATCTAGATACATAACTGTAATTTTTTCCAATACTTCGACGTATGTAGAAGTATACGCAGATTGAAAGTTGTTAAAAAGTGGGCGAATTCCGCCTACTAATATTTGATCTATGGTAAGCTTTATTTACAAATCTCGCAATTTAATTTACATATCTGCTGCACCATATAGTCATTATATTCTCATATGACTATTAAAAATTTGCGAAAACGGACTACAATCACGCCTTCTTCATAATGTATATACCGCAATTTCAACTAAGTTATTGGAACTGCAACTTGTACAAATATGCTACTATATACTACACCAAAATATACTTTGACCTATTGCTAATTTTTTCCGAAAATATCTGTGCGATATGTTAACAAAGTTCTATAAGATATCGATTACCAATGCGTCATTCTGTATTAAAAATGGTTAATTTCGGATTGTTCCTCGATAGTGATAACATGATAATATTTCACTGCCTTATAAATAATATTGAATTCATCATTTTTATACCCTTGTAACATGTTGCACAGGTATAGTAGTTTTGGGCATCTAACAATTGTTTGTAAGACTGACTTCGAAAACGTCAATTCAAATGCATACGTACAACGTACAAAGTTTTGTAATGTATCCAGAATATTTGTTACATTTTTCATTTTTTGAAACGTACCCCGTTTGTACTCTATGCGCAGTGACACAGAAAACCGCGCATCACAATTAAAGTGTATGCCTTTTGACATATACATACGCAACGAAGGCATAGTTGTGGGAAGCTTTCTTATTATTTATACTAAACTATTTGATTAAAATTTGATAATTGTTTATCTTTATACGGTCGCAAAAACAAAACAGCTTACTGCGAAACTGAACTTTGTAGTGAAAGTATTCTGGAACGTCAAATTATTTGCAATGTTGATTGACGTTTCAAGCCGACGATGTATAAATGCTGCAGTTATATCGAATATCTCGATACATAATAGAGATAGTTATATGTATGTATGTTTGAAATTGAAATTTTACAATGGACGAGGCACAGCCACATTAAAGGGACGTTATGCGATAAAGAAATTGCTTCAAGTTTCAATACACTCACACTTTTCTACTACCACACTTTCACTTTTCCAACTTGAACGCCGTATTGATATCAAATGACATGCAATGTCGGGAATAAGAACATTTCGTTATATTGATGAATCGATATCAAAATATAAGTATGTATATCAATAAATTATAACATTATTAATATTTTCTTGAAACTATTAATGGTAAGTTGCAGTCTACGTCTTTAAAATTTAATCTATTTTAACAAGTAATACATGTGATCAACTCGAAAACAAGTTCTTGATCGTGTAACACTGGTCTGTCCAACACCGCGATATTCAGAATTCATTCGTGTCGAATTTCTTCGGCCGCCAGTTTAAAAAAAAAGTTTGACGATCTAGTCTAATAAAAAAATAATTCAAATGTACTGCAATGTCTAAAATTTAATGCTAATTAAAAAAAATTTATATTTAACTTTTTTCTTTTGAAAAAGTAAAATAAATGTAATTATTGGAAAAAATATCTTTCTGCACACAGAAAAAAAAATTATTATTTTTGAGGTTACCTTCGTTGAGCTTATTTCATGAATTAAGGGGGTAGTAAGGTTAATTCGAGCGAAAAAAGCATATTTTCAATAATTTTTTATTAAGATACAATCAATATCTATTTATTTGTATAATTATAGCATAATTATATGATATTGAAAGAATATTCTGTGAAAATTTCATAGAAAAATATTAAGAATTGAGCCGGTGACAGAGAATCTTCGCAGACGTTCCAAAAACAAATTGATTCGCGGTGAACCGCATAACTCATGACTGAATCATTTGAAATTAAAAAAACCAAACTGATTTCATTAGTTGATAAGTTTCCTGAGGTAACGCTACCAAGTTTTTTTTAATGATTTTTCAATTTTTTACAACGCTCTTAACTCAAAATAATAATCTTTCACCAAAAAAATCAGAAATTTTGTTGTGGAAAAATAAGTTAAAATTAAAAAAAAACTCGACAGCGTTACCTCACAATTTATGTAAGGAAAGACTGTGCAAAATTTCAAAAGGATCGGTTTAGTAGATTTTGAGCTACAGAGTTCACCGGCTTCGAAAAAGTGAAGTGTGAGAAAAACACGTTTAAAGTTTCACAGCCGCTCACAATCAAATCGGAGGGCGGAGACTTACAAGTGTATATCTCGGTCAATTTTTTTTAATTGCTCTCAAATTTTCACAGAATAATCTTAAGATATTGTACATTAATATAAAAAAAAATGCAAAAAAAATAAAACAAGAAAAAACGTTAACTTCGGCTGCACCGAAGCTAATATACCCTTCACAGATGCATTTCTTTTAGTAACTATGTGTTCAGTTTATATGGAAGCTATATGCTATAGTAATCCGATCTGAACAATTTTTTCGGAGATTACATTGTTGCCTTAGAAAATAATCTATACCAAATTTGGTGAAGATACATTGTCAAATGTGAAAGTTTTCCATACAACAACTTGATTCCGATCGTTCAGTTTGTATGGTAGCTATATGCTATAGTTTACCGATCTAACCAATTTCTTCGGAGATTACATTGTTGCCTTAGAAAATAATCTATACCAAATTTGGTGAAGATATATTGTCAAATGTGAAAGTTTTCCATACAACAACTTGATTCCGATCGTTCAGTTTGTATGGTAGCTATATGCTATGGTTAACCGATCTGAACAACTTCTTCGAAGATTACATTGTTGCCTTAGAAAATAATCTGTACCAAATTTGGTGAAGATACATTCTCAAATGAGGAAGTTTCCCATACAAGAACTTGATTCCGATTGTTCAGTTTGTATGATAGCTAAATGCTATAGTTAACCGATCTGCACAATTTCTTCGGAGATTACATTGTTGCTTTAGAAAATAATCTATATCAAATTTGTTGAAGATACATTGCCAAATGTGAAAGTTTTCCATACAAGAACTTGATTCCGATCGTTCAGTTTGTATGGTAGCTATATGCTATAGTTTACCGATCTGAACAATTTCTTCGAAGATTACATTGTTGCCTTAGAAAATAATCTGTACCAAATTTGGTGAAGATACATTGTCAAATACAAAAGTTTTCCATACAAGTATTTTATCCCGATCGTTCAGTTTGTATGGCAGCTATATGTTATAGTGATCCGATATCGACAGTTCTGAAAAATGAGCAGCTTCTTGTGGAGAAAATGACGTTTGCAAAATTTCAAAACGATATCTTTAAAACTGAGGGACTAGTTCGTATATATACAGACGGACGGACGGACAGATAGACAGACGGACATAGCTAAATCGACTCAGCTCAACATACTGATTATTTATATATACATATACTTTATAGGGTCTCCGACGCTTCCTTCTGGGTGTTACAAACTTCGTGACAAACTTAATATACCCTGTTCAGGGTATAAAAATACCTTACTACCCCCTTAACAAGAGTGCTTGAGTTTTTGTTTACAATTTAGATGCTGTACTACGCTTCTTCTTCTCAACTCAAAGCCATAACGTCGCAATTATATCAGTACAAAGAAGTTATATAACATTGTGTAAAAATAATTGTAAGCTAAAACAGCTAAACAAGCTAAAAATTATACTCGAAAGATTATAATCAAAGATAGACTAGATTATCATCTGACGATATTGCTCAAATTGTGCAGTTGTTTAAAAATAAATTTGGAGATAAAAAAACTTCTTACCGATGGCGCTTTAAAGGATTCTATTGAATACACGGCACAGTCTATGCAAAGATAATAAATGAAAGGATGGAATCTGGCAATCTTCCCCAAAATTGGAATATATCGCCAATAACACCAGGGAAGGAAGTAATAAATACACACAAACCTGAGGAGTTTAGGACATGCGATGAAAAAATAAAGGAAACCGCTATCAAGAATATGCTTCTCTAATGCTTAGAAGAGAACACAAGAATGGGGGTTCAGAAAAAAGCACTCATGTGAAACGGCTCTCCATACAGTGATATTTGATTGGAAAAAAAGGCTAAATAGGAAACAAAACATTATAGCAATTTTTTTGGATATAAAAATAGCATTTGAAATAGTCGATCGTGATATCTTTGCTCAAAAGCTTAAAAAGATGAGAATACCTGAAAACGAACTTAAATGGTTAAAAGTTATTTGGCAAATAGAAAGCAAAATTTAGCGATAGATTCTTTCAAATCAAAAGAAGTGTTAGTTCCTTTAAGATTAGAGTGTGATACTTTTGAACTAAAATTTGACAAAAAAATAGAGCCTTCATAGGCTCGGCATTATATGTACTTGATAACAAACTTAAATTCGATGAACATATATAGTTTACTGTACAAAAGATAGCAAAACAAAGTGGATTTATGAAAAGAAATTGTAAATATGTATCTAGAAGGTTTAAGTCTACAAAAATACTAATTGTGCGGTTTATATACACCCAACTCCTTTTTTACATGGTAGATACGTTCCTCAGAAAACCGTGTAAAAAACCGTGTAAAAAAAGAGGCGTTTCCTATAGTAAAATTGGGGATACGTTCCATGTCATCTGAAAACCGTGTAAGATGAAATAAAGAACTATATTTACTTCGAAAAACCGTGTAGAAAATGTTTAAAACTATAATAAACTAAATGCTTTTATTGAGCATTAAAACTTAAAATACATAATTCATACAGGTGAAAATTTGGTAGATTAAGCAAAAAACTAAAGAAATCTGTTAATCCAGAATTAAGAACAGAAAAATTAGAATAGAAATAGAGAAAAAATATTTACATAGCTACATAATTATTCGTCGTTACTAGATAACAAGCGCAATTGTTTGTGACGAACTGGACTAAAGTCGGTATCGTCACTGGATATATCCATTTCAGCAATGTAAATATCATGCGAACAAAATGTGTAGGTAAGTGTTATCGAATAAGGGGATTTCCCAGCTACTACTATGTACATACATATGTTCATTTCAGCAACGGTGCTAAGTGTAGTAAAAACAAATATAATTACAAGACAGTGATTTTGAAACCGTACTAGATTAAATTTTTTTTTTGTCAACCGTGTAACTTCAAATCCGTGTAAAAAAAAACCGTGTAAAAAAAGAGTTGGGTGTACATATTGTTAATCGATTTTGATTATAGTATCAAACGCAAAAATAGATACACTTCAGAAACTATGAAATAGATGCATGAGATTCATAGGTGCTCCATTTAGTGTAATGCTTTTAAAATTAAACATGTTAAGTATAAAATATAATATGTTACCATACCATGAAAATATTTATTATATTTAGCATATTATGAGACAATGTACCAGAATATTTCATAAATAATCTTGTGTACGTAAACTAAACGCACTACGTTAGTAAAAGAAAAAAATAATTATAAGTTAGCAATATTTAGAACTAAAATAGATAAGCAAAATCTAGTTTCTAAAGGTTTTAAATGTTTCAATGAATTATCGAATAAAATACATTTTTTTGTTGGTATTGCTGTTATTAAAACACGTCTTTAAGAATATTGTAACACCTTAGATATAATTAAAACAAAAAACATCTTTCATAAATTGATTTGAATTGTAACCTATGCCTAGGCCATAAAGATACTAATAAATAAATAAATTGTCACAGCCTAAATAGAGAAAAGTAACTGTAAATTTTTGTTTTAATCTTGTATTCTATCATTCTCGGGTATAATACAAAAGAGGTATACCACTCAATAAAAAGGGGTTCAGACTACTCAAGCAATAAATACTATAAATATAAAGTCACATTCCTGGTTATATTTAGGTGCAATTTATTGTTTGTAAACCCGAGCAATAAATCTAACAAAGGAATAGTTTTTTTTAATGTTTTTGTCTTACATGAATGCATATTATCTCAAGAATGTTTTGTTAATATTTGTCCTAAAAACGTTTTACATCAGTTCTCAAAACGTTTGAGCGTTTTATCACAACTCACGTTCTCCAAGCCGGTACATCTCACAACTACCACACCGATTGTAATGAAATTTTGGAGTACACTGGAGTATTTTTTCAAATTCGTTAATAATCGCAAAAATTTGTGTTTCCTTCTTTAAAATGTTTCAAAAAAGTAAAAAAATTAAAATTCGAATAACCTCCCAGCGTTACCTGGACAAAACGATTATCTGACGATATTATTTTAATGTTTTGATTTCAAATGATCTAGCACCAAGTTATGGGTGTCATTTTACATTTCTGAATAACAATATAACAGAATATGTAATATGTGCGATTGGTTTTTAAAACTAGATTTTAACTGTTTCATAAAAAGCCTTATTTTACACTTATTTTACGAATTAAGCTTACTCTTTCTTAAGTATTGTTATGTTAGAAGTGTTTTAGATAAGAGCGGAGATATTCCAAGACAAAAAATACAAATTGTGGCTTGGTTGGATCAAAGGAAATCTAATCTATCCGCAATAGTCCCAATCGCTGGAATCACTAATTTCCTTCTTGGAAATGATAATTAAAAAGGGTAAAGCAATACAATAAAAATAGTTACACTATATTTAATAAATATTGGCTAATTAAACTTATGCAATCAATTTCTACTCACAGGTCCGTATACTTCCTCGAATATAAACGATGATTAGCTGCTGTTTTTCCTGGTGATTGAATGTAGAATATACTTATATGTATATCTATGTAGGTATTGTTTTTGGTGTAACCATGTTGTCCTTTATACTCAAGTGAGCTGTGCAATAGGTTTCATTTACCGTACAGAGATTAGTTTTAATGTTCCTAATGTATTATGATGTGCGCTAGTTACTCATTGAATGCATAACTCTTGTTTCATTAATAGATATAAAAGTAGTCATACAAGCCCACGGCATCACTTGTAACCTGTGATGGTTGAAGTAATTGTTGGTTGACAAAGTTTAAAAATCCACTTACTTCCGGGTTGTTCTGTCTATCCCACCCTTGAATTTTCGTCGCAGATTGTTCACTAATCCCAAAAGTATCAAGTCTTTTTCCCGCATTAATATTGTATACAGCAGAGACGCTCGATGGCAATGCTTTGGTAGCTTCATCAGAGAATAAATCCTCCGTCTCTGATATATTTTCTGATTCGGTGCCATCTTCGAAAAATGTATGATCCTGCAAATATTCTGAAGCATTACCTGGCGAATAATAATGCATATTAAGGTCCTTTATGAGGCGTTCAAAAAGCGTAGTTTTTTTGTTGGACATCTCCGATTGTAACTGTGTACGAATCTTTCGAGAGAAGGAAATATCTGAGTTTCTTTCCATTGGGTTATCCTATGAAAAAAATAGTATTAAGTGTATATGAAATAAGCTTAAACTAAATCTGAATATGAGAAAGACAACCGGAAGGAGCCGCCTCCCTAAAAGCAGCCACGCCTGAATGTGGCGGTACCCATGTCTTTAAATTTATTTAATTCATGCATCACAGGCTAATATTTAGTTCTTTTTACTTTATACCATGTTTCGACCGACACCTAATCACAAGATTTATGCTATTGAGTCGACTACACTGGTAGACATATCATTTGTGACATGAAAATTCTTAGGTGTTTCTAATGCAGTTTGATACCCTGAAGCCAAATCTGAAAACAGAATTTTTCTATCACCCACAGATATTCTGTAACCTGCGGCCTTAGATTTTACAATACCACTGTAAACAAATTAAAAAATTATTTTTTAATTTATCTTTCGCGTGGTTTTCGAATCGGTAAATTTTTTTCTGTAAGTTGGTAGTACCGTTACTGACATCTATGCTAAATTTCACGTCAAAATATTCATACGCGTCGTTTTGTGAGGCTCTGAAAGTGAATTCTTCGATTTTTACTATGTCTGTATCTTCTAAATGTCTGTATCTTCTATGTCTCTTCTTCTTAATTGGCGTGGACACCGCTTACGCGATTATAGCCGAGCTAACAACAGCGCGCCAGTCGTTTTTCTTTTCGCTACGTGGCGCCAATTGGATATTCCAAGCGAAGTCAGGTCCTTCTCCACTTGGTCCTTCCAACGGAGTGGAGGTCTTCCTCTTCCTCTGCTTCCCCCGGCGGGCACTGCGTCGAATACTTTCAGAGCTGGAGTGTTTTCATCCAACATTACCTAGCCAGCGTAGCCGCTGTCTTTTAATTCGCTGAACTATGTCGATGTCGTCGTATATCTCGTAGAGCTCATCGTTCCATCGAATGCGATATTCGCCGTGGCTAATGCGCAAAGGACCATACATCTTTCGCAGAATTTTTCTCTCGAAAACTCGTAACGTCGACTCATCGGTTGTTGTCATCGCCCAAGCATCTGCACCATATAGCAGGACGGGAATTATGAGCGACTTATAGAGCTTAGCTTTTGTTCGTCGAGGGTGGACTTTACTTTTAAATTGCCTACTCAGTCCGAAGTAGCACCTGTTGGCAAGAGCAATCCTGCGTTGGATTTCCAGGCTGACATTTATGGTGGTGTTAATGCTGGTTCCTAAATAGACGAAATTATCTACAACTTCAAAGTTATGACAGTGGCGTGAGAGCCAAGTCGCGAGTGCGACGACTGTTTGTTTGATGACAGGAGATATTTCGTTTTGCCCCCGTTCACTGCCAGATCCATTTTCTGTGCTTCCTTGTCTAGCCTGGAGAAAGCAGAACTAACGGCGCGGGTGTTGAGGCCGATGATATCAATATCATCGGCATACGCCAGCAGCTGTACACTCTTATAGAAGATGGTACCTTCTCTATTTAGTTCTGCAGCTCGAACTATTTTCTCCAGAAGCAGGTTGAAGAAGTCGCACGATAGGAAGTCGCCTTGTCTGAAACCTCGTTTGGTATCGAACGGCTCGGAGAGGTCCATCTTGATCCTGGCGGACCTTTTGGTGTTACTCAACGTCAGTTAAAAAGAGGTGGTGTGTGTCGAATCTTCTTTCACTGGTCTTTTCCAAGTTTGGCGCATGGTGAATATCTGGTCGGTTGTTGATTTTCCAGGTTTGAAGGCACACTGATAAGGCCCAATCAGTTTGTTGACGGTGGGCTTTAATCTTTCACACAATACGCTCAATAGAACCTTACATGCGATGTTGAGGAGGCTAATCCCACGGTAGTTGGCGCAGATTGTGGGGTCTCCTTTCTTATGGATTGGGCATAGCACACTTAAATTCCAATCGTTGGGCATGCTTTCGTCCGACCATATTTTACAAAGAAGCTGATGCATGCTCCTTATCAGTTCTTCGCCGCCGCGTTTGAATAGCTCGGCCGGCAATCCGTCGGCCCCTGCCGCTTTGTTGTACTTTAGGCGGGCAACTGCTATTCGAACTTCGTCATGGTCGGGCAATGGAACGTCTGCTCCATCGTCATCGATTGGGGAATCGGGTTCGCCTTCTCCTGGCGTTGTGCGTTCACTGCCATTCAGCATGCTGGAGAAGTGTTCCCTCCATAATTTAAGTATGCTCTGGGCGTCGGTCACTAGATCATCTTTGGGGGTTCTACAAGAGTATGCTCCGGTCTTGAAACCTTCTGTAAGCCGCCGCATTTTTTCGTAGAATTTTCGAGCATTACCCCTGTCGGCCAGCTCACCAAGCTCTTCGTACTCACGCATTTCAGCCTCTTTCTTTTTCTGTGTACAAATCCGTCTCGCTTCCCTCTTTAACTCTCGGTATCTATCCCATCCCTCGCGTGTTGTGGTCGATCGTAACGTTGCGAGGTAGGCAGCCTGTTTTCTCTCCGCTGCGACACGGCACTCCTCGTCGTACCAGCTGTTCTTTTTAACTTTCCGAAAACCAATGGCTTCGGTTGCAGCTGTACGTAAGAAATTTGAAATGCCGTCCCACAGTTCCCTTATACCGAGTTGTTGACGAGTGCTCTCAGAGAGCAGGAGTGCAAGCCGAGTAGAAAATCGTTCGGCTGTCTGTTGTGATTGCAGCTCTCGACGTCGAACCTTGCTTGTGTTTGTTGGCGTGCGTTTTTTGCTGCACAGAAGCGGGTGCGAATCTTGGCTGCAACAAGATAGTAGTCCGAGTCGATGTTAGGATCTCGGAGCGCACGCACATCTAAAACACTGGAGACGTGTCTTCCGTCTATCACAACATGACAGGTAGCTTGATGAATTTTTTTAGGCTGGAATCTAGTACTACAGATATCCATATTTCGGGCCCCGGGGAAGTCAATCAGCCTCATCCCATTTGGGGAAGTTTCGTCGTGGAGGCTGAATTCACCGACCGTAGTGCTAAAGATACCTTCTTTGCCCACCTTGGCGTTAAAGTCACCAAGCACGATTTTGACATCGTGGCGGGAGCAGCTTTCATAAGCGCGCTCCAAGCGCTCATAGAAGGCATCTTTGGTCACCTCGTCCTTCTCTTCCGTCGGGGCGTGGGCGCAAATCAGCGATATGTTGAAGAACCTCGCTTTGATGCGGATTGTGGCTGGACGTTCATATGTCTGAATTTATTGTACTTCATTGGTTATTCGTGATCGTTTCGCCAAATTTTGAAGCAAAAAAATAAATTAAGGATGGCATAGTTGAGGGTCCGCAAATAAGAGAACAAATGAAAAATGGATATTTGAGGAAACTGAAATACGAGCCTGGAGTGACTTTAAAAGCGTTGTTAAACATTTTCTGGGAAATGTGAAAGCTGACAATTACAAAGATCTTGTGACTGAACTACATACTGCAGAAAAATATCGTCAGTATCATTTTAAGGTACTGTTTCATCAACAAAATAATATATCGATATTGATATCATCGGCCTCAACACCCGCGCCGTTAGTTCTGCTTTCTCCAGAAAATGGGTCTGGCAGTGAACGAGGGCAAAACGAAATATCTCCTGTCATCAAACAAACAGTCGTCGCACTCGCGACTTGGCTCTCACGCCACTGTGTACAGTCATAACTTTGAAGTTGTAGATAATTTCGTCTATTTAGGAACCAGCATTAACACCACCAACAATGTCAGCCTGGAAATCCAACGCAGGATTGCTCTTGCCAACAGGTGCTACTTCGGACTGAGTAGGCAATTGAAAAGTAAAGTCCTCTCTCGACGAACAAAAGCTAAACTCTATAAGTCGCTCATAATTCCCGTCCTGCTATATGGTGCAGAGGCTTGGGCGATGACAACAACCGATGAGTCGACGTTACGAGTTTTCGAGAGAAAAATTCTGCGAAAGATTTATCGTCCTTTGCGTATTGGCCACGGCGAATATCGCATTCGATGGAACGATGAGCTGTACGAGATATACGACGACATTGACATAGTTCAGCGAATTAAAAGACAGCGGCTACGCTGGCTAGATCATGTTGTCCGGATGGATGAAAACACTCCAGCTCTGAAAGTATTCGACGTAGTACCCGCCGGGGGAAGCAGAAGAAGAGGAAGACCTCCACTCCGTTGGAATGACCAAGTGGAGAAGGACCTGGCTTCGCTTGGAATATCTAATTGGTGCCACGTAGCGAAAAGAAAAACGACTGGCGCGCTGTTGTTAGCTCGGCTATAATCGCGTAAGCGGTGTCTACGCCAATTAAGAAGAAAGAATATATCTATAGCAATTTTTTTTCAACAAGAATTCTCATAGCAAAGAAGAAGGTGGTAGAAGAAATCTGTAGAATTTTCTGCATTTGTGGCAATTTTTACATAATAAACACTTTGTTGTGTTCATGTCACAAAAAACAAGTGGATTTTTGTTTACCAGTGGTACCTGACTAATCTACAGTTTTGGGAATAATTTCGCCATACAAAAATGACTTGTTAATCTCGAGAAGATTTGAATCTAATCCTCACGAAATCTCCCTGCGCAACTCTGATTCAGTGACATCTGTTTGCCAAAAGGGAAATTTATCACAGCTGATTTAGAAACTACAAAGAGAAGAAGTGTAAACAAACAAAACAATTAAAACCAATTCATATGAATTTTCCAGGAAATCAATTCCCAAACTCAAAAAATACTTCCATTTTTTCTACTAAATTGAAAACATTTAAAATTAGGCGACTTTTGTAACAAAGTACGACATTTTATTAAATAAATAAACGAAGTGTATTTTTTGATGTCAAAAACAGCTGTTTTATAAATCTCCAACGGCAGTGAGGACAGTCCCGATGAGTGCATAGATTAATTTTTGGTCAGAAAATAGTATTACATTGTTATCTTTAAGGCCCATTGCTAAACAGCACCTTCTGAACAACGAAGCGCAGAAAACAAAGGGTAAGCCACAATAAACGCTATGCTTTCAGTGCTTTTCTCGAATAAAAATTGCAACAGTTCCTTGGAAAAACATAGAAAGATGACGGTTCCCCAACGTTTTGCTTGGCTCAGCGTCAAAAACTTTTTATGTGAATGTAGTCATACAAAATCGTGCATAGAACTTTCCTGTTAAAACAAATGTGTAGCACAAAGCGAAGCAAAGGTTCTATACGAATTTGCGATAAGAGTTACACTATCATTATCTCTCTTACATACTTTAGTTAAGATATCATATACCATGTTTATGTTTTAATTCTACTCAGTTATATTCTACACGGGTAAAACCTATAAATCTAAATTGCTAATATTCTACTCTGAAGGCTGTCTCGCGATGCTCTTTATACTCTTGCAACCAGTTGCTACAGAGTATTATAATTTTGTTCACATAATGGTTGTACGTATCACCTAAAACTAAGCGAGATAGATATAGGGTTATGTATACATAAATGATCAGGATAACTAGACGGTCTGTCCGTCCATGCAAGCTGTAACTTGAAACATACTAAAACATACAAAGTATCATAATTAAGCACTAAATTTAGCTATAAAGCTGTAATTTGGTACAGAAGATCGTAGTAGTAAGGGGGAGTAAAATTTTTTAAAAAATTTGGGGTGGCACCGCCCTCGAACAAGTTTAGTGTACATATCTCCTAAAACACTTAAGCTACAACAACCAAATTTGTTTAGCACAAATCTTATAAAACCTCTACCGACAGTAATCAATAACTAAATATGCCAGAGACATCAAGTTTTACCACCGAGATGCTGAAAGAGCTTTATGGGAGCCGGTGTGAAAATTGGTACATAAATCAAGAAGCAATTAATATAACGGAAATAAACTTTGCACGAATAATGGCTTTAGTGTGTGCCACCTTATGACCAAAAACTGTTTAAATTCAATGAAAATTGTTCAAGCCCCTAGGTACCGAATATTTAGATCCTAGTACCTACATATATTTGATTTTTGGGCACGATTCCGATTACTTTGGCGGAGGGGTAAAAAAAACCGAATTTCCGTATAAATGGAACTCATCGCTGAAAAGGTTAGATTGTGGAGATTAGATTGTGTCAATTATGAGGAAAACGAGCCTTGCCACATCTTAAACAGTAAATATGTAGGATTTTTAACAATTTTACTTTGTTTGTTTTATCGGGGGTTCTTTTTTCTATATTAACTATAAAAAAATACTTTCTACATATGTATATGTGTAATACGTGATTTATGTGACTGAAGTACTTTCGCGAATTACTCCTTTCTGCGTTGGCGGCCTTCGGCTGCGCTCTAAAAAAACAACCCTGGTCGAGCGAATACCCGGGGTGACTGAAGTACTTTCGCGTAGTACTCCTTTCTGCGTTGGCGGCCTTCGGCCGCGCTCTAAGAAAATAACTCTGGTCGAGCGAATACCCGGGGTGACTGAAGTACTTTCGCGTTGTACTCCTTTCTGCGTTAAAAATAAAAAAATATATTGACTTTTTGTTATAAAGTGGTGAAAGTGGTTATATTCTTTGGTTATTATGCACTCATATTCAAACAAAATTTAAGTTTTCGTTATAAAATTGATAAATTTTGATTATTATTTCTGTCAGCGATTTCCATTTATTTTTTATGATACATTGGTTTGTATTTTAGGTGACGATATATATATTATTATATTTAAAATATGAGTTTTGGATATAAAGTGGTTATATTTTACGGTTATCATGCACGCATATTGAAACAAAATTTGAGTTTTCGTACTGTACTGTAACCTTACACCTTATTACGTAACATTATTATATAATATTACTTATACATATGTATATATAATATTATTATATAATATTACTAGTACATGTATGTATATAATATTACTTATTTGCTTAATAAATTTAAAAAAGAAAATATCCATATGCATGAATAGCGGAATTTTTGCGAAAAAGAGGAATTTCAGCGAATTGCCTTGTCATCACATGGCAGCGCTCCATTTCTTCGTAATTTTTGGTAAAAAAATGAGGTTCAAATGAGTGTAAAATGTAATTTTTAAAATAAAGATTTTTTAAATAAAGAACCTGCTAAAAGTGTAAAATGTGGATTTATTTAAAAGATTATAGTGTGATTTAATTAATTTGAAGAGAAAAATGTGAATAAAGTGGGTTTAACGTGGTGAAATAGTTTCGTGAAATGTTCGAATTTTGCGAATTTTTGAACTTTAAGGTCGAATATTTCGTAAACTAAGCGTTTGCGGTACCTATAACCCCATATATTTTTTAATCAGGACGACTTTCTCTTTCCAACGGTACCTTCAAATCGCGGCGCCAAAGAAATCAGAATTGTGCCGACTTTTGTTCAAAAATGTCGGTCAATGTGTGATATATGTATGTATATAGTATAATTGAAATCCTTCTCTCATAATGGTATGTCTGTATGTCAAAAATGAGTTGAATCGGACCAATACTTCCCTTAGACCACATATAATTAATTTAAAGATTTTCGAACTTCCGGGTGACTTTGTACCGCATATATCGGTCAGTATTTGAGTTATCCCAATGGAATATATGTATTTTACTCATAAGTGTGTATTTTTATACTCTCGCAACAATGTTGCTAACGAGAGTATTATAGTTTTGTTCACATAACGGTTGTTTGTAAGTCCTAAAACTAAAAGAGTCAGATATAGGGTTATATATACCAAAGTGATCAGGGCGACGAGTAGAGTCGAAATCCGGATGTCTGTCTGTCCGTCCGTCTGTCCGTCCGTCCGTCCGTCTGTCCGTCCGTCCGTGCAAGCTGTAACTTGAGTAAAAATTGAGATATCATGATGAAACTTGGTACACGTATTCCTTGGCTCCATAAGAAGGTTAAGTTCGAAGATGGGCAAAATCAGCCCACTGCCACGCCCACAAAATGGCGGAAACCGAAAACCTATAAAGTGTCATAACTAAGCCATAAATAAAGATATTAAAGTGAAATTTGGCACAAAGGATCGCATTAGGGAGGGACATATTTGGAAGTAATTTTTTTGGAAAAGTGGGCGTGGCCCCGCCCCCTACTAAGTTTTTTGTACATATCTCGGAAACTATTATAGCTATGTCAACCAAACTCTACAGAGTCGTTTTCTTCAGGTATTTCCATATACAGTTCAAAAATGGAAGAAATCGGATAATAACCACGCCCACCTCCCATACAAAGGTTATGTTTAAAATCACTAAAAGTGCGTTAACCGACTAACAAAAAACGTCAGAAACACTAAATTTTACGGAAGAAGTGGCAGAAGGAAGCTGCCCCCAGGCTTTCTTTAAAAATTGAAAATGGGCGTGGCGCCGCCCACTTATGGACCAAGAAGCATATCTCAGGAGCTACTAGACCGATTTCAATGAAATTCGGTATATAATGTTTTCTTAACACCCTGATGACATGTACGAAATATGGCTGAAATCGGTTCACAACCACGCCTTCTTCCAATATAAAGCTATTTTGAATTCCATCTGATGCCTTCTTTGTATAATACGAGTATAAACATTAGGAACCAATGATGATAGCGGAATAAAACTTTACACAAATACGGTATTTGAAAAATATGTAAATGACGGATAATGAAATCTCGATTATCACTTTACCATGCGAGAGTATAAAATGTTCGGTGACACCCGAACTTAGCCCTTCCTTACTTGTTTTCGTCTAAAATAGATAAATTTGAGCGAAAACTTTTCTAGCCCCTATATAACTAAGTAATATCAGTACTTTTGAACATCCGGCTGACTTTACTCTATATGATTGGTTTTACACCTTAAAGTATTTCTCTGGAGTTGATTCTTCCAAGTTTCAAGAGTATAAAATGTTCGGTTGCACTAGAACGAATATAACGCGTAGAAATGAAGCATAAACATGTGAATAAGATATTTCTTTCTAAGCTAATTGAACATCTCGACAAGCAATAAATATTTATTTTAACCCTTACTTGGGCACCAACTTTTTACTACGATTTCGGGCACTATTTACATTTGTAAATACGTACATTTTTATATGTTATTTTAGAGAGAAGTTGATATTCCGTAAAAATCTAATAATTAGAGAGAGAAAGAGAGTAACTTTTAAGAATAATATTTGTCTTGCTGGACACATGCTATTTTATTCAAAACAAAAGTGTCTCTTTTAGAGTAAATTTTGTGTGTTTTTTGCATTCTATGTTTGGAATAACGGTAATAGTTTTTTTTGCAAATACATATGTACTACTGAATTCGGTTGTTAAACTTTTGAAGCGTGTCATTTTGAAATTGTGTATGCATTGAGCAACAGGTGTTTAGTAAAAATGGCAACTAACAATAATAGTAAATTTAAAGTGTTGAGTGCTTCATCAGTGTCCCGGTAAGTATTTCATGATATAACTAAATGCTAGTATCTACGTATGTTTAAAATATCCCAGGCTTCCATATGATATGCAAACAAAGTATTTTGAAAATCTGGTTAATGAAATGGAGTCCGAGGATGAGGAAATGATAACGGACAATGCTCTGAGTGCTGTACCTGATGAAGATGATATGCAATTAGAAGTTAACGAATTAAATGACAATGCTTCTGATACAGAAATGGTGGCACATCCAGTGGAACTGGGTCACGGAGGTGACTCGGAAAATGATTTGGAGTCTGATGATGAAATGGAAGCAGTAGATATGCCAACCATTGATGAAGAAAGCTATTTTCTTGGTAAAGACGGGACCAAATGGAAAAGAAGCCCGCCTGGATTTCAGCGCTTTCGGCAACAAAACATATTCCGTGAAAGTCGTTTTATAGGTCCCAATCCAAACACTAAAAATATGAGTATATTTGATACATTTCACACTATAATGCATCCGACAATAGAGACCATTGTTTGCCGAAATACGAACAAAAGCGGCAAGGCTGAGTACGAAAAACTAGAAGCGAGTGAAAGCGCTAGCAGTGCAAGGTAAGTTAACATTATAATTATTATGGCCTTTCTATCCGCATTCAGAAATATGTTTGACATCATCTTTAGAAAATATATTTGGGAAGATGTATCAGAAGAGGAGCTTAACACATTCTATGGTATACTAATAGCTATTGGTAGTCATAATGCCAGCAATGAGAAACTTGAAGCACTTTGGCAAAAAAATGCATTTCCTTTGTATCGGGCAGCTATGTCAGCGAAACGTTTCAAACTAATTTTAAGATTTATTCGTTTTGATCAACAAAATACTAGAGAGCAGCGATCTTTAACAGACAAAGCTGCACCAATTTCCGAAATTTTCGAAATGCTTAACGCCAATTTGCGCCAAAACTACAGACCACGCGAAAATATAACTGTAGATGAACAGCTCTTTCCTTTTAGAGGCCGAACCAAGTTCACGCAGTATATTCCATCCAAGCCAGCCAAATACGGCATAAAGCTATGGTGGGTATGTGATGCGAAATCATACTACCCTCTGACTGGTCAAATTTATACTGGTAAATCGGGCAGTGACAGAGAAAAAAACCAAGGAGAAAGAGTGGTTAAAGATTTGGTTGAACAGTACAAAAATACTGGAAGAAATGTCACATGCGACAACTTCTTTACAAGTCTTCCACTTGCAGATGCACTTGCAAGCTGGAAATTGTCTTTGGTTGGATCCATGAAAAAAAAATAAAGCATGCTTGCCCTCGGAGTTCAAGCCCTCCCCGCAAAGGTTGGAACATTCGAGCATATTTGGATATGGAGAAAACAAGACAATTTGCTCCTATGTTCCCAAAAAGAACAAAGCCGTTGTTTTACTTTCAACAATGCCATGTGACGACACCATCTCGGGTATAAAGCAAAAACCCAATGTTATTTTATTTTACAACGAGACGAAAGGAGGTGTTGACGTAATGGATCATATGCCACGGCAGTATTCCACAAAACGTAAAACACATCGTTGGCCACTTGCTCTATTATATAATATTCTGGACATTTCAGCACTTGCGACCTACGTATATAATATATACAGAAAATTTTCCATCACAATTTGTATCCCGAAATGGTAATTATTTTTCATAACATTTGCAGTAAATAGGAACGTTTTATATTTGTACTATTCATCAAAACAGGTGGACGTCGTTTGTTTTTGCAGCAATTAGCAGAACAACTTTGTATGCCAACAATTTTGAAAAGATCCCAGATTCCTCGTGTAATTTCATATTTTCCAACAAAGAGTGCAATTGAGTGCACTATTGGTGTACCTATTCATGCATTGCATAGCGAAAGGAATTATGATTTTGTCACAGACGAAGATGATCGTGGGCATTCGAAAATAAAAGGTGCTTAGTATATGTGCTATCAAGAAGAAGGCAAAAGGAAGCGTTCAACACGCAAAGTTTGTGGCCAGTGCAAAAAACCGGTTTGCATCGAACACAGCAAAGTGCAAACAAAATGCAATCTATGTATAAAAAACTAAATTTGCAACTTCTTATGTATTCCTTATTTTTCTTATTTATAAGCACATAATTTAATAAATAAATAAATTGTATTGTTTTAAAAACGCAAAAACAAAAAATATTTACATATGTAAATAGTGCCCGATTATGAAGAAAAAATGGGAAAATTGAAAAAAGTTACGGTAAATTAACTTTATTTTTTTATTTTTTTCTATTCACAGGAAAAACATCAAAAAATAGTCACTGAGTCCGAATCGTAATTCTATAGGACCGAAAATGTGAAAATAATAGCTATTTTAAAAATCGAATATTTACATACATATGTAAATAGTGACCAAGTTAGGGTTAAAATCCGTATTAATTGCAATATTGCCAATGGAGACTGTTCAAATGTTTAGCAATAGATATCTTCATACAGAAATATCTGAATATATTTCTTGCAATTTTAAGAGGTAACATGCATATTATTACGGAATTCTCAATAAATCGTTTACCTTGTAGCTCCTGCTTTAGTTAACCACCAACGTACCACCCTTCCGAAGCAACAACATGGTTGCTGTTGTTCCCTTCTTTTCGCAATATTATTATGTATATATAATATATAAATTATTTGAATTATTGTAGTTTAGGAATATTTCAAATAAAATCAAGTATATTTTTCGTTTACTACAAAATATCGAAACTGGCAACCCTGCATTTCAGACAGCAGTCTCGTTTCCACGGAAAAAATCCAGTTTGCGCTAATCAGAGATAAAGAGATCCCCAACTCTCCTGTCACTGGAAATGTGAGCAGCACTCACCTACCGAACTTTGACAGTTGGCTGGATTTGGTAGGTTTTGATGTTTTGCAATTGGAATGACTGGAACGGTCAGATTGAAATTATACGAAAAATATATGTGAACGGAGGAATTTGTTGCCGCCATTCAAGATCGCTAATAAAAATTTAAAACAACGAAAATCAAAGCAAATGTGAAATTTAAATATATTTCATGATAGCGATAGTAAATGCCCACAGGAGAATGGAGTCATGTGGAGAAGTTCATCCAAGTAAAGAATGTTCTCTTATCGCCATTCACTTGGGAAAGAAACGATTCTTATACATATGGATCAAGCAGCTCACGACTTCTGATCTTTGACTAAGTATCCTCCGTGAAGAATAAGAACATCCGTTTGAAAGCGAGCTAAAGTAAGAAAGCGGAACATCCCCTCCGCCACGTAAAAAACGCACCCAATGAAAAAGTTTAAACAACCTCGGACGAGAGAGGACTACGATTTAAGGGCATGCACCTGGAATATCCGGTCTCTTAATTGGGCAGGAACCGCTGAATGGCAGTGAAAGTACAACACCAGGAGAAGGCGAACCCGATTCTCCAATCGATGACAATGGAGCAGACGTTCCATTGCCCGGCCATGAAGAAGTTCCAATAGCAGTTACCCGTCTGAAGAACAACAAAGCGGCGGGTGTCGATGGTTTGCTGGCAGAGCTATTCAAACAAGGCGGCGAAGAACTGATAAGTGGCATACATCAGCTTCTTTGTAAAATATGATCGAACGAAAGCATGCCCAACGAATGGAATTTAAGTGTGCTCTTCCCAATTCACAAAAAGGAAGACCCCACAATCTGCGCCAACTACCGTGGGATAAGCCTCCTCATCGTGTATAAGGTTATATCGATCGTATTATGTGAAAGATTAAAGCCCATCGCTAACAAACTGATTGGACCTTATCAGTGTGGCTTTAGACCTGCCAAATCAACAACCGACCAGATATTCACAATGCGCCAAATTTTGGAAAAGAGCAGTGAAAGGAGAATCGACACACACCACCTCTTCGTCGATTTCAAAGCTGCTTTCGACAGCACAAAAAGGGGCTGCCTTTATGCCGCAATGTCTGAATTTGGTATCCCCGCAAAACTAATACGGCTGTGTAAACTGACGTTGAGCAACACCAAAAGCTCCGTCAGTATCGGAACCGATCTGACCGAGCCGTTCGATACCAAACGAGGTTTCAGATAAGGCGACTCCCTATCGTGCGACTTCTTCAACCTGCTTCTGGAGAAAATAATTCGAGCTACAGAACTAAACCGAAGAGGTACAATCTACTATAAAAGTGTAAAGCTGCTGGCGTATGCTGATGATATTGATATCATTGGCCTTAACTACCGCACCGTTCGTTCTGCTTTCTCCAGAATGGTTAAGGCAGTGAAACAAATGGGTGTGGTGGTGAAGGAGGGCAAGACAAAATATCTCTTGGCATCAAGCAAACAGTCGTCGCACTCGCGACTAGGCTCTCACATCACTGTGGACGGTCATAACTTCAAAATTTTTAATTTCGTTTATCTTGGAATCAGTGTTGTATAGACATCGAACACCAACAACAAGTTCAGCGTCGAAATCCAACGCAGAATATTTCTCGCAAAAAGGTGCTACTTCGAACTAAGTAGGCAATTAAGAATTAAATTCCTCTCTCGACGAACAAAAACAAAACTCTATAAGTCACTCATTATTCCCGCTCTGCTATATGGTGCAGAGGTATGGACCGTGACAACATCTGATGAGTCGACGTTGCGAGTTTTCGAGAGAAAAGTTCTGCGAAATAGTTATGGGCCTTTCCGCGTTGGCCACCGCGAATATCGCATTCGATGGAACAATGGACTGAATGAGACATACGACGACATTAACATACATAGTTCAACGAATTAAAAGACAGCCGAATGGACGAAAACACTCCAGCTCTGAAAGTATTTGACGCACTAACCGCCGGAGAAAGCAGAGGAAAAGGAAAACCTCCACTCCGTTGGAAGGACCAGGTGGAGATGGACCTGGCTTCGCTTGGAATATCCAATTGGCGCCATGTAGCGAAAAGAAGAAACGTTTGGCGCGCTGTTGTTAACTCGGCTATAATCGCTTGAGCGGTGGCTACGCCAATAAAGAAGAAAAATACAAATCGTATATAAGTATTTAAATATACCAACACTCAGTACATGTAATATAAATTTTATTTGATTTGGTGATAAGGCGAATGAAAAAAAAAATTGAGCATGACACACAAATAGACGGTCATACGTTTTATATGGTTTCATCCATTTGTATAGAAATCGAATTGGTTCTTGGTGAAGAGTTATGTTTAAAGGCAGAAATAGCAATTAATCGTAAAGGTGTGAAAACTAGAAAGATCCACCTGGACAATAACTATAATGAAGAAATGGCAAATATATAAAATAAAGTGAATAACTATGTACTTAATATTGGTTTAAAGGCGATTGTATTAGCTTAATAAAAGGTACACGAACTAATATCTGATTATAAACCAATAAAGACTGCTACAACAGATGTAGAAATGCATATCGTATTAAATGGTGAGTCCCCAAATTCTATAGACGCCGTGCCGTGTGCGCTTCTTACAAGTTGCTATATTATTTATAATCAAATTTACGAATGGCTAAAAGAATTTTGCGGTGTGGATTATCCAAATCTCCTCCTGCATTCCAAAGGCATATAAACACGATTTTTAGAGATTTAACACGAAAGGGCATTACAAAATATATCGACGACTTAACAATCCAAGTTAAGGATGAAGAGGAAGCAGTAAACAACTTCCTAGCTTTCTGCTGTTAGCAGGTCATTTTAGAGAGTTTATACCAAATTGTTCTATTATTACCAAACCTCCAACAGACATGACTAAACAAACGTGTTCATTTAAATTCGGACCTTAAGAATTCTTCCAATTTACTCAAAAGAGCGCTGGTCGAAATTCCGGTGCTGGGTATTTATAATCAGAAGTACGAACAGATTTACACGAATGCTACGATAGACGGCTTCGGTGCTGTCTTACTGCAGAAGTCCCCAAACGACGGTCAATTTCCTCCAATATACTACTTGAGTAGAAAATCGACTGATGACCAAAGCAAATTTACTGGCTACAAACTTAAAATACTTGCAGTGGTAGAACTTTAACGAAGTTCAGTGTACATTTGTGGGGTATCAAATTTAGGTTAGTTACGGACTGTAATTCTTCAATGAAGCCATTGGAAAAAAAATTGTATACACGTGTATCAAGATGGATTCTCTTGTTTCAAAAGTTCGACTATATGGTTTAACATAGAAGTGGTGTTCATGTGAAACACGACGTCACTCTCAGCCGGTATGCAATTATGATTATACAGCACGATAAGTAAATTATGATAATAATATATGTCAAGCACAACAACAACAAGATGAACAAGTAAAGAAGGGCTAAGTTCTGGTGCAACCGAACATTGTATACTCTTGCAACTTGGAAGAATCAACGCCAGAGAAATACTTTAAGGTGTAAAAACAATCATGTAGAGTACAGTTCGAAAATACTGATATTTGTTATATAGGGCTAGGTCAAGTTTTCGCTCAAACTTATCTATTTTAGGAACAAAGATACACTGTTATGAATAAAACACGCTTTTTTATTTGCATTCGGATAACTCATATATTGACCGATATATGCAGTACAAAGTCACCCGGAAGTTCGAAAATCTTTGCGTATTGAAAACTGAACAAATCAAGTGGAATTTAAAACTGTCCTATATGGGAAGTAGGCGTGGTTGTTGTCCGATTTCATCTATTTTCACAATGTGATATAAAAATGTAAAAAGAATGACACATATAAAATTTTGTCGAAATTGGTTTGGTCGGGACCCGAGATATGGCATTTCACCAAAAAATGGAAGGTGCTTCGCCCATCGTCCAATTTTCACATCAGCTCGCATTAATCTCTCTCATAATATCTAGGTGTTAAAGTTTCTGTCGTATTTAGTTACTGATTTATCGCGCTTTTAGTAGGTTTTAACAGTAGCGGTACCTATGTACCTGTCGGTAGAAGTTCGTATAAGATTTGTACTCAGCAAATTTGTTTGTTGTAGCGTAAGTGGTTTAGGAGATATGGCCACGCCCACTTTTCCAAAAATTTAATTTTGCCCACCGGTGCCCTTTTCTACTACGATCCTCTGTACCAAATTACAGCTAAGATATATAATCTTAATTTTGAGCTTAGTTATGATTCTATATACAGGGTGGGCCAAAAGAAACCAAGGGGTGTAAAAGTTTAATAACTTTTTCGTTTATTAATTTTTTTTATTGAAATTAAATGGAGAGCGGTATCGGTTTATGATAGAAAATTTTTTACGTCCTGCTCGTGAAAATAGACCTGGTATATGGTTTCAGCAGGTCGGAGCTACTGCCCATACTGCCCGAGACACAATGGAGGGCGAATAATTTCCAGAAATTCGGAAATTATTTGGCCAGCGCGATGGCCAGATTTGACAGCACCCGACTATTTTCTTTGGGGTTATTTGAAGGAGCGAGTGTAGGGTTATTGGTGATTTGTGGGCGTGGCAGTAGTGGATTACGCCCATCTACGAACTAGAAATTTTTTTTGTACTAAGATCGATATATCTAAATTTTTACTCGAGTTACAGCTTGCACGGGCGTGCAAAAGAACTTATCATTCAAGAATTTTTCATTTCAAATATCAACGATACAATTAAAAAGTATGTACCGTGTATATTCAGCAATCGAAAACAAAGCTCACTACATCCATTCACATAAATTTTAGCAGGTTTTCGGAAATCCAGCAAATATTATTTGCAATAGAGGTGCTGCTCTTTCCTCAAACGGTTATCAAACAGATTGTGACTGCGAAAACATAAAGCTATTCTAGAAAACAAAAGGGTTACTCGTGTAAACGAAAAAATAAACGCTATCATTATTTCAGTCTTATCGAAGCTCAGTAAAAATGGTCTAACGAAATGGTACAAATATGTAGACAGAGTCCCACAAACAATTAATTCTTTTTTTTTAGTAAGTACAAGTAAGTACAAAAACAACGCATTTGGTAGTGGTTTTTAAATTAAAACCAAAATTTTTTGGACGATGCCAACTAATTGAAGTAAAAAGCAATAATTCATATGATGTACGAGAGCTCACAAACGCAGAAGGTCCTGTCGGTCCGAAAGCAAGATCGGCGATTGGAACCTAAGTGTTCTCTGTCCAATCCACAAAAAGGGGGACCCCACAATCTGCGCCAATTATCGTAAAATAAATCTCATTAATATCGCTCTTATCGAGCGTAGTGTGTGAAAGACTGAAGTTAACAAACTGATTGACCCTTATCAAGGTGGCTTTAGGCTTGGAAAATCTAAATTTTCGTCGATTTTAAAGCTGTCTTTGCGAGCACGGGAAAGAACTACCTCTATGCCGCTATGTCTGAACTTAGTATTCCCGCTATATGGCTATGAAAGCTGACGTGGAGCAACACCGAAAGCTTCATCAGCATGGGGAAGGACCTCTTCGAGCCGTCCGATAAGAAGCGATAAGGAGACTATCTATCGTAAGACTGTCTCAGTCTATTGCTGGAGAAAATAATACAAGCTGAAGAGCTAAGTAGAGAAGGTATAATCTTTTACAAGAGTGTACAAATGCTGGCTTACGCCGATGATATTAATATCATTGGCCTCATCAAACGCGCCATTAAATATGCTTTTTCTAGACTGGATAAGGATACGAAGCGTAAGGGTGTGGTTGTAAATGGGGCAAGACGAAATATCTCCTGTCATCGAACAAACAGACATCGCATTCGCAACTTAGTTCACACGTCGCTGTTGACAGCAATAATTTTGAAGTCGTAGATAATTTCATCTGTCTTGGAAACAGCATTAACACCAACAATATCAGCCTTTAAATCCAACAGAAAATTGCTCTTGCAGGTGCTACTCAGGACTGAGTAGGCAATTGAAAAGTAAAAACCACTCTACTAGTCCCTTATCATTCCCGTCCTAATATATAGTATGGTGCGGATGGGAATGATATTATCTATCTAATCTATCTGGCATGGGAAATGACATCATCTAATGAGTCGGCCTTATTTTTGGTTAAATTATTAATTTTAATAATTTACCTGAATAAACGCAGTAGTGTTCAACTATAACTGTTGATTAATGCTGAAGTATACTGAAGTACTTTGCGATCAATAAAGCGCACCAACACTTTCGTAGAATATTTTCAGCTAAATACCATAATTGTAATTTGAAAAAAATTTCTACTAGATATAGTAGGCACTGAGGAATTAATTACTTTTTTACGAAATTGGCTTGAACACAGTTCAGTCATAGTCGTGTTGTGGTTGTGTATTTGAAAAGTTGCGCAAAATACCAATAATCAGATGAAAATAAATGACAGCTAGAATGTTTTGGAGCGTACATAGCGATAAGGTGACTTCGAAAGTCAGTTGAAAGAACAAACAACTTACTGCGGCAGATAAGTTTAAATGAAGATGCAAAAATTTCACCAAATGGATTAAAGAGTCGTAATCATACGTCGACGGCTTAAAGACGGAAGGCGCCCTGCCAAAACCCCGCCATTAACACATAAAATTAAGGCTGCAAGACTTTCTTTGGCTAAAAAACACCGAAATCGGGATCAAAATAATTGACGACAGATTATGTGGTCTGACGAAAGAAAATTTAATATGCTAAGCACAGAAAATTTGTTTTACGTGTGCCGTTTAGAATAATTGTGTAGTAAATAAAATTAACTTTTGATTGGAAACAAATAAAAGTCATGATAATGATTTTAGAACTGGTTTGGTATGGTCCCGTTATAATCGAACTCCTAGTGAATTCCACGCCTTCAAGAATTAAGTAAGCTATTGAGGCTAAATGATGAACGACTCGTTATTAGATGAGCCAATTTGGAATATACAATATTTCTACATAGCACAGTGGTCGGTCTTGTATGGAATCAGCGGCCAAAAATACTTCCTCTGCCTATATAAAAGTAAAACTTTTCCCCTGTGTCCCACTCTGCCAACCCCCGATGGTAACGAATTTTAATTAATTATATTAAATTAAAAAAGTTGATGAACGAAAAAAGGAGTTTATTGAATATTATTCAACTTCATCAAAAACTGATTTTAATACAAATGATTTAATTTTGCGTGATAGTTTTCTTTGACTGGTGATGACAGGATCTAAGATCAAAAGGAATCGGATTAGCAAGTCCGAGCAAGTGATTTGTTGCGACCGGTTAGTTCTTTCGTGTATGAAGAGTCGATACATCTTGACGTTCTCATTGCTTGACTCATAATAACATAGGGAGTGTGAATTAAAATTTTATGGACTGACGAAGGAAGATAATACCAGGAATATTTTGAGGGTTGATTGAACTGATTCCTTTTGAAATTGAATTCGAACAGAACGGCGATAGCGGGTCGACGAAGGTCTGGATTTTTTTCTAAATTTGTTTGCACTCTTCATCAATTTGTGATTTTATTTTCAGTTGTAGAGGGACATATGCCATGACAAATAAGTAATTGTCTTCCAAATTATTCTTTTCAAGTTTTTGCTTATATTTGCTTTGCCGAGAACTGCCATCAAGGCCACATTTTCATATTATTATTATTAGGTAATTAGGGGACTCATTGCGTTCATTAATTACATACATTCGTGACGCAGTGTGATCTAATAATTTTTTTATCTCAATTTCAGCGTAAGATTCTTAAACTTTTATTTGCTCAGGATAACTTTTCTGTTTTTCCTTTAAAATGTGAATGTTATCATAGCAAGGTAAAAAGTTCACATCAAGTTTATTGTTAACGAAGCTTCTAATAAGTTGATACTGCCAAACAAAATCAAAACATCAGCAGCGGACACATCGAGTTCTGCTAAATCTGCTATCCTTCGCCGCTTCGTTCTCTCTGAGCACTCTATAAGACTTAATCTAGGAAGTCGTCGTTCTTGACTCAATACAGATGATTGTCGACTTAATAATATATATTCATATTGCGCAAACCAATTCGAATTTTTTTGTATAACTTTTGATTTTCTTCTGTAGCTTTTATTTCACATTCCTGCAAATCTTTTAATTATGTAATCATGTCTTTTCATAACAATATTTTCAATATCTTCGTAGCCATCCGATTCAAATCTACGGGTTAAGTCGTCGCATACATTTTTAGCTTTATCAGCAAATGAACCTTTCTCCAAACACCACAATTCAAAAATATATAGTCGTGAAAGTCCACACTGATATGACGTGCCTGAATAAAAGTACCTATAAAACAAACATTTGACAAAAGTGAGAAAATGAAAACCAAAGCTCAAATAAATATGATGAAAAAACATAAAACCAATATAATATACTTGCTCATATATAGTATACTTAAATACAAAAAATTATTAAAAAGACACAAAAAATCGCATGCCTGGTAGAATAACATGAGAGTTGCAAAAGGTTGCAGCTGAAATCAAAAGCATAGACTTGGAAAACATTAACTATTATAAACAAACTTGACTCATTTGAAGGACCTGTCTCGCCCTCACAACTTGTTTTTATTACTTAATTCGATGTAGATATAAAGAAAAATATATCACTCAACATGTCACTTGTAAAACCTGTTGTTTTAAACCAGTTTAAACCGATTAAACACGATTTTAGATTGCAATTTAAATTATTATAAGAGATCATTTTTAAGCTATTTTCACTGCACAGTCCGCGTGTTTCTTTTGTCTCACTTCTCTCGCTTTTCGTAGCGTGTACGACTGGGATACTATAACAAAAATGTATGGTTTTTTAAGAAATAGCTCTGATACAAACAGTCGTAAATCTCAAACTTTTATTTTTTTATTTTTGGCCTATGACATCGACCAGTGTGCGTTGGTGGAGTAAACGATTTAGTTGCTTATGACTAACTTCAATTTGCTTTCCTTTAATAAATCTTGAATATAATGGATTGTTCATTTCTATTAATGTTTTCAATTAAATAGGTATTCCTTTTAAAAACCATTACGGAGAAAAAATTTTATGGATAACTAATCTACACTATGTTGGAAACAAATAAATATACCTACCCCTAAAATTCTAGCTTTATAAACAAATTACTCACGTGATCTTATTTTAATTATTATTGGTGATACCGCATTTATTATTATTGACCGCAAGTGTACATAATTAAGCCTATTGAAGTATTTAATTTAGCTCAATTAACTTTTTAAGGTAAGTAATTGGGTCACGAATGATGTTATTTCATTTGATTGTCACTACGAGAAATCTTTCTATTCTTCATTGATATTTTTGTAATTAATAAAAATGTCATAGTCTAAGAAAGTAAAGGAAGAAAATTCGTTACAGAGTATGTTCATTGCAAATCACCAAAAAAAATCGATTTAACGTTCGCGGCATTCAATTAAAACAATACTGACGATTACAGAAATCATCAAAGAGGACATTTAAAGCCGATCCGAGCGAATTTTTCACATTTACGCTTGGTTCGGCTTTGAGCGTCTACTCTGTGGGCACCCTAAAGATGTAGGGATCGATGCAATGAACAAAGTTTGTTTACATTGTAGTGCTTTGTAGTTCGCTGGGATGTGTTGTTTGAACGGTAAAGTCGTTTTACCAGCAAAGAATCAGCCACCTGATCCACTTCTTAGTTATATTTCGGATGACACTCCGATTTCCAAACTTTTTTTCAAAATATTCCAAAATATATCTTATGCTTCAAAATTACGTCTTTCACAGCAATGAAAGCAGTTAGAAATGTCGCCTCCAGTTTCCGATGCGGATGCTCAGTTCCTACTAATTTAATTTAACGGTAACAATGGTAAAGAAGCTGGTCGGCGTTGCGCAGTACTAAATACGATAAATTGTTTTTAGCCTTCAAGCCATATGCGCGTGTTTTTTTTCACAGCCAATAATGTTTTAGGCTTGATTCATATTTCTATTGAAAAGTTCAATAAGAATATCATACATTATATAGTTACTATACTTAGCCACAGCAACGCGACGCAAAGGTCTACTAGTCTTATACATATGTATATAAAACAAAAACGGGTTTTCTGCGAATACATACAGAAATTCCGAACCATTGCACGGAAAATTTGCACAGTTATTTGTCTCTTACTTCAGAATGTCCTAATAGAGGCCGTTTTTTTTAAATCACCATCGCTTTTGCAATTACATTCGATGAATGGTGAAGAAAACATTGCCATATGATTGGGAATAGGGCACGCGACGCGTCCGCTTCTGGTCTCCTGTTGCACCGTTAAACACTATAACTACTATATGGCGTCGGTAAGTTATATGTAAGGTAGGATGCTGATTTACATCACGCCTCATATATCACATTACAATCGACTCGTCATAGTATTTTAATCGTAATCGTTAAGTTTCTAATTGTGTACTTATAAACGTTTATTTATTCGTTGCGAAAAATAATATAATAAAATTATTTACATCTTAGACACTGTAAGGCGTGGCACGGTCTTATAGTATCCATGTAATGATCTCCGACTTTCCAACTGACTTTAAACCGTACATGTTTTTAAAAATGTATGATGTTATAATGAAATTAAATGGCCAAGTTTCTTTCACAATTGTGTGCTTTACCACTGTATTAGAATAGGCCCATGCCTTAATCTAAACTTCATATCCCTTATATAAAGAATCTCGATTCTCTGGATGAGATTTAGAGATGATTTTAATATAATTTTCTTTGGCGCGAAGTGAAATATATTAATAAAATTAAGTGATTATATTACCTTCAGTTAATAAGATACAAAATTTGATTGTTATTTATTCAAGAATTCGCTGAATAATGAATATTGAATCTTTTCACGTTTTTTTTTTTTATTTTACAACATGTTGTTACAGGGTATAATAGTTTTTTCACTTAACGGTTGTATGTATTACCTAAACGAATCGTGTTAGGTATAGATATATAAATGATCAGGATGATCCGACGAGTTGAAATCCGAGTGACTGTCATACTCCGCTCACTCCTCATATAACGTACTGTTAAAAACTACACTAACCGCGGTAAATTGATAACCAAAAACTCCAGAGACATTAAATTTTACCACCGAGTTCGTATGAAAGAGCCCTCTTTTCGGTGAAATCACATTTCTCGGGACCTGCTCTACCGATTTCAACCAAGTTCAATAAAATCAGGCCTTTTAATTTTAATTTCCTTTGTATTATTTAATTATTATAAGGAGATAACACTTTTCATGAATAGTCCCTTTGAAATATGCCACTTTATGACCAAAAATTGTCCGAGTCGATCGAAAACTCTTCAAGGCCATAGGTACCAAATATGCGGACACCAGTACCTATAGTTAACTTTTGACAGAAAATATCGGTCAATGTGTGAGATATATAATTTAAATTTATAGGGAGTCCCTTCCTTCTAATAGTATGTGTATATATTAAAAATGGGTTGAATCGACACATATATCGGCTAATGTGTCATTTAACTTGAAAAAAATTGAGAGGGACGATTTTACTGTGTATATTTCTGCCTAAAATGGATAAAATTGGGCGAAAACTTGACCTAGTTCACATATAACCAATATAAGGATTTTCGAATACTCCGTTGACGTTATTCCATATGATTGGTGATTGTATGTGACTAAACTTTGGGAGCAGTTTATGAGTCTGTGGGGTTTTAATTGCATGTAGTGTAGTAGGCAAAAAAATAGATAAAAACGGATCAACACTATCTCCTAATATAAGACCTTCAAACTTTCGTCATAAATTAATTGAACGTATAATATTTGATATACTATAGTTTAAAGTTAAAAATGTGTGATATTCTAGGAATTACCGAAATTCCCATATACCATAGTATTACACATAATTATAGTTACGAAAATAATTATTTTCGTTACTCTAACAAACTTTATGCTAATTGCCACTGCGGTCAGTTTGAGAGTTGTGTATATGTAACTGTATTCAAATTGAAAGATGAATTTTTAATTTATTCTTCGCGTGTTTTTCAAATCGGTAAATTTTTTTTCTGTAAGTTGGTGGTACTGTTGGTGACCTCCATGCTAAATTTCACGTCAAAATATTCATTAGTATTTGAGATAGGCATCATTTTGTAAGGCTCTAAAAGTGAATTCTTTAATTTTTAGTATGTCTGAATTAATTGAACAAAGAAGTGCGAGAATGCACCATCTCATACTACATTGGTTATTCGTGATCGCCACATTTCCAACTTAATATCGTCCCGTAACCACCGCATTCGCCTGATTTACCTTTGTGTAACTTGTCGCTATTCAGCAAATTCACATGACCACTCCGAGGACACCGTTTTGACTCAATTGAAGACATAAAAACTGAATTGTAGAAGGCTCTGATGACCATCACGACGGAGGATTTTTCCAAGTGCTATGATGACTGCAAAATTCGTTGGCATAAGTGTATTGCTGCGGGAGGGGATTACTTTGAAGGAGATGAAATGGACAAAATCTCTTTCAATTTGATCACTGTAGTAGATACAAATTATTGGATTCCGATCATTTCGTTGATATTTTGAGCTTTATACTATCTTAATACAAAAAATATTAAATATGTAATTTTATTGAGGTTATTATATACATAAAATATATATTAAAATGTGACTGTATTGTCAATGATCCGATTTTACCCAGTTATGGCACCAGATATATAAAAACAAAAATTGCCCGATATTTTTATTATAAAATCATCCCTAGACACTGATTGCATATCATACCTTCAAGGAACTATTCGCGGTTTATACCAATAAATTTATCGTAGCTTGATTAATATATTGTATAGTGTAATAATGAAGTGAAATTTAAAATTGTTTTATGATATATGGAAGGTCAACGTGGTTGAAGTTCGATTTTACCTATTTTTATACTCTCGCAACAATGTTGCTAACGAGAGGAGAGTATTATAGTTTTGTTCACATAACGGTTGTTTGTAAGTCCTAAAACTAAAAGAGTCAGATATAGGGTTATATATACCAAAGTGATCAGGGTGACGAGTAGAGTCGAAATCCGGATGTCTGTCTGTCTGTCCGTCCGTCTGTCCGTGCAAACTGTAACTTGAGTAAAAATTGAGATATCATGATGAAACTTGGTACACGTATTCCTTGGCTCCATAAGAAGGCAAAGTTCGAAGATGGGCAAAATCGGCCCACTGCCACGCCCACAAAATGGCGGAAACCGAAAACCTATAAAGTGTCTTAACTAAGCCATAAATAAAGATATTAAAGTGAAATTTGGCACAAGGGATCGCATTAGGCAGGGGCATATTTGGACGCATTTTTTTTGGAAAAGTGGGCGTGGCCCCGCCCCCTACTAAGTTTTTTGTACGTATCTCGGAAACTACTACAGCTATGTCAACCAAACTCTACAGAGTCGTTTTCTTCAGGCATTTCCATATACAGTTCAAAAATGGAAGAAATCGGATAATAACCACGCCCACCTCCCATACAAAGGTTATGTTGAAAATCATTAAAAGTGCGTTAACGGACTAACAAAAAACGTCAGAAACACTAAATTCTACGGAAGAAATTGCAGAAGGAAGCTGCACCCAGGCTTTTTTAAAAATTAAAAATGGGCGTGGCCTCGCCCACTTATGGACCAAAAACCATATCTCAGGAACTACTAGACCGATTTCAATGAAATTCGGTATATAATATTTTCTTAACACCCTGATGACATGTACGAAATATAGGTGAAATCGGTTCACAACCACGCCTTCTTCCAATATAACGCTATTTTGAATTCCATCTGATGCCTTCTCTGTATAATATATAGTACATTAGGAACCAATGATGATAGCGGAATAAAACTTTACAAAAATACGGTATTTGAAAAATATGTAAATGACGTATAATGAAATCTCGATTATCACTTTATAATGCGAGAGTATAAAATGTTCGGTGACACCCGAACTTAGCCCTTCCTTACTTGTTACACTATACTACAATGACGTAAGCCACCAAATTTGTATTAAATCCATCCAGAACTTTCTGAGAGTTTTTCGCAAAATTTGGCGGTGCCACGCCCATTGTCAAATTTTTAAGCAAGTTCCTTTCAAGGCTTTTAAAGCCTTTCTATGCGAAATTTTATATATATGACGTATGTATTTATTTAGCGAGTTGTCTTTATTTGTTTTCAACAATTAACAAAGTGTCTACGTTTTTGTTCCGAATTTGCATGCTGTTCTATGTTCCTTCTTCTCAACTCAAAAAAAATTACGCCACAGGATAGCGACATACTGCGATTTGCTTTGTCATAACTTAAACTGAAATTCTGGACGTAGTCTTGTCAGAGAACGTACGTACTATATATCATAGAGAACGTTCACGGTGTGGCCATTATCAAAATATTTCATTTTGCGAAGGGGTACTGTTGTGGATGAGCGTGTTTCATCACAGAAAATAATAAACGTGTTTCACCTCAGTTAATATCAGGGGCACGAAAATAGCAGAAATGAGCATTTTTAGTGTTAAGTGAGAAAAATTATGCAAATTTCAATGAAATTAATGAATGAAATTTAGAAATGTAATATTTACAATGCGCAAACGACTTTCACATAGTTTATACATATTTTCTATATATGTATGTATTTAATATCAAAGCACATAAGTATATACAAGTTAACACAGCACTTGTTACTAATAAGTATCGTCTTGCAACTTCCGGTACGTGTGACCGAAATGCGCCAGAAAGTGCATGGTCAGCGTCTGCACTACATGTTGTGCAGCATAAGATTCGTGGAAGCTAATCACGCCACTTATAATTATTAAAGTTAGAATTAAGTATAAATATTGTAATTCGGTTAAGCTAAGCTCAGTTTTGAAAACTCAAATAAAGATACGCGGTAACGCTGCCCCAACGCAGCTCCGCTAAAAAAAATTATATTTTTTTAGTTATTTAATAACTAACAAGTAAGAAAGGGCTAAGTTCGGGTATCACCGAACATTTTATACTCTCGCATGATAAAGTGATAATCGAGATTTCATTATACGTCATTTACATATTTTCCAAATACCGTATTTGTGTAAAGTTTTATTCCGCTATCATCATTGGTTCCTAATGTATATACTCGTATTATACAGAAAAGGCATCAGATGGAATCAAGAAGGCGTGGTTGTGAACCGATTTCACCCATGTATCGTACATGTCATCAGAGTGTTAAGAAAATATTATATACCGAATTTCATTGAAATCGGTCTAGTAGTTCCCGAGATATGATTTTTGGTCCATAAGTGGGCGAGGCCACGCCCATTTTTAATTTTTTAAAAAAGCCTGGGTGCAGCTTCCTTCTGCAATTTCTTCCGTAAAATTTAGTGTTTCTGACGTTTTTTGTTAGTCGGTTAACGCACTTTTAATGATTTTCAACATAACCTTTGTATGGGAGGTGGGCGTGGTTATTATCCGATTTCTTCCATTTTTGAACTGTATATGGAAATGCCTGAAGAAAACGACTCTGTAGAGTTTGGTTAACTTAGCTATAGTAGTTTCCGAGATATGTACAAAAAACTTAGTAGGGGGCGGGGCCAAGCCCACTTTTCCAAAAAAATTACGTCCAAATATGCCCCTCCTTAATGCGATCCTTTGTGCCAAATTTCACTTTAATATCTTTATTTATGGCTTAGTTAAGACACTTTATAGGTTTTCGGTTTCCGCCATTTTGTGGGCGTGGCAGTGGGCCGATTTTGCCCATCTTCGAACTTTGCCTTCTTATGGAGCCAAGGAATACGTGTACCAAGTTTCATCATGATATCTCAATTTTTACTCAAGTTACAGCTTGCACGGATGGACGGACGGACAGACGGACGGACGGACAGACAGACATCCGGATTTCGACTCTACCCGTCACCCTGATCACTTTGGTATATATAACCCTATATCTGACTCTTTTAGTTTTAGGACTTACAAACAACCGTTATGTGAACAAAACTATAATACTCTCCTTAGCAACATTGTTGCTAGAGTATAAAAAGCTTAACTTACATACAAATGTACATATCGCTCATTTGCTGCAAGACCGGCATAATTCAAAAAACGTGATTTTTGAGTTAATGATGCAGAATTGTTCGTTATATCATACTTCATGTTGGGTGAAAAATTCATATGAATACCTCTTATATGCTCCGCTTGAGAAGAGAATATGATTCCTTTATTCCGTGTAAGGTTGGAGTCAGTTGAAAACTTTTAACGCGTTTTCTGGCAAATCGATTTTTTTGACTTATGACGGTCTTGCAGCAAATGAGCGATATGTGCAAATTTACCTATTTCATGTTCTATTCCATAAAATATTTTGAAATGTATTATAAAGTAAGGTTTCTATTATTACCTAAATATTTAATTCATATATAGGTTTGATAAGTTATATAAGTTAACACAAAAAAATTTATTTCAACATAACAATATTCATTGCAACAATGCGTCAAAATTAGTTGCAACATTGTTAAAGATCAACAACATACAGAGAATTGTTAAAACAAACATTCGCTCCAACTCGGAACGAATCGATCGATATTTCTGTTCAGGGATGGGCAAATTTTTAATCCGCAAAGTTAGCAAAGTGCGAACGAGGCCTAGATAAGGGGAACATCAGTTTACGGAAGGCATAAAAAGTTGCGAAAAAATCAGTAACATTCCTGCGAAACTTGATGTTCATCGCAGAATGCAGAGATAAAGAGATCCCCAAATATTCTGTCACTGGAAATGTGATAAGCGCTGCGAAGAGGCCAAACATGAAAAAATCGATCACATCCCGGGCTCCGCAAAATGTGCGGTATATAGGAATTATCGAGACAATTGAATATTCTACAGGCCAACATGCATAGATGCTAGGCTGCCGACGCACTACTCTCGCAAATGGAGGCGGAGAGCGACCACGATAGGATTATCATAAGCGAGCAATACAAAAGTAAAAAAACTTAAAATACTCGTAAAACCCATTTGCCCAGTTTTGCGCGTTCCGGAAACATACATAATTTTACTTGTTTCAATACTTGGTCCATAGACTTTTATTTTTTATGACGCTAATACGTTTCGGCATGCTTTCAACAATATTTTGAATATCATTTGCGGGGATTTGTTTCCACTCATATTTTACACAATGCCATCTCTCGTCTATATTCCCAGGAACCCTTTAATATTTTCCTAGCCGTGTTTTCTTTATCGCCCGGAAGTTCTCATTTGGATTGAGATCAGGAGATTGTGCCGTCCACTTCATTAGCTGAAAACGCTGCTAAAATAACCATTTCTTCACTACTTTGGCGATGTGTTTTGGGTCCCCGTCCTGTTGGAAGATCACTTCAGATCAGGGTAGGCTCTAAACTCTACGACGTCTGGCAAATTGTCCTGCAAAATGTTCAGGACGGCGCCAATAATAGCTTTCCAGACCTCTATGTTCAAATTTTTGTGTTGTTTGCATAAAGCTAGACGAGCTTTAGTATTTTTAATCGATAAAGCCGTTTTTTTTTACTAGCTAATTCCAAACCGATTTTATTTAAAGCTCGTCTAGCAGTACATTTGCTAACTGGTTTGTTTGACATTTTTGCAACCTATTTTGGTGTCGTCGACCTGTTTTTCCGAATTTTTCGTTCCATTAAACGTGCATCAGAGTCTGTCAAGAGTAAAACGCTGGTAACATGTTTTATAGCATTTCTGCAAATTTTAAATATTTATATACAAGAGCTACAAAGTAAGTTTTTGGGTTCGGGGATTTTTTACACTTAAACATGTCATTTTAGATATACGACGAGTTTTCGATGGACAAAATGCGCAGTATTTTCTTTTCTTGGAAAAGCATGGTTCTTCGTTACTATTGCTATCATCGTTGGGTGATTCCGCGGGCATAGTAGCAAAACTGCATCGCAAACTCTTATACAATATTAGTATTTCACGTCTTTGTTCCATCCAAGGCATTGATAATGGCATAGAGAGTACCTCAATAAACTCCTTTTGATTGACCGGCTTTTTGCTCGTAGAAATCATATTGCGGCAGTAACTGACATACGAGTTTATAAACTAAATATTAAGCATGCCATAAAATACTGCCATGTCCCACTTATTCGCTTTTCTGGAACACGACAAGAGTGAACAGATCTGGTCCAATGGGTCGAACCTTCAACACTTCCCATTCACTTCGGAGTGGCCAGAAACGATTCTTTTACATATGGCTCAAGCAGCTCACGACTTCCGGTCCTTGACCAAGTATCCTCTCGGTAGCCTAAGAACATCCGTTTGAAGGCGAGCCAAGTGAGAAGCCGAAACATCCCCTACATAGGGTTGTGCGCTGGGTTTGGAACTCGCCACGTAAAAAACACTCCCAATGAAAGGAAACAACAAGCCTCGGATGAGTGACCCCCCTTTTGATGACGACCATGGCAAACGAAATAAGGACTACGAATTGAGAGCATGCACCTGGAATGTCCGGTCCCTTAATTGGGAAGGTGCCGTTCTCCTGCTGGTTGATGTCCTCGTTAGAGTGAAGGCTGACATCACCGCCGTACAAGAAATGCGATGAACGGGACAAGGACTGAGGCGAGTAAGTCCTTGTGACATTTACAATAGTGGCCATATAATGGAGCGCAAGTTTGGTGTGGGATTCGTGGTGGGAGAAAGACGTCACCGAGCACTGCCATTCACCCTGTTGGATGAACGTCTAGTCACAATCCGCATCAAAGCCTCAACATACCGCTAATTTGTGCCCACACCCCAACGGAAGAGAAGGACGATGTGACCAAAGATGCGTTCTATGAGCGCTTGGAGTGCACCTATAAGAGCTGCTCCCGCCACGATATCAAAATCGTGCTCGGCGACTTTAACGAAAGGGTGGGCAAAGAAGGTATCTTTGGCCCTACGGTCAGTAAATTCAGCCTCCACGACGAAACATTCCCAAATGGGTTGACGCTAATCGACTTCCCCGGAGTCCGAAATATGTTTATCTGCAGTACTAGATTTCAGCATAAAAAAATTCATCAAGTCACCTGGCTGTTTTCGGGTCGTAAAACCACCATCCAGATCGATCATGTTGTGATAGACGGAAGACACCTCTCCAGTGTATTAGATGTGCGAGCGCGGAAAACGTGCGGTATGGGATAGACCGAATCGAGACACATTTGCAGACAGAAAAAGAGAGAGACCGAAATGTGTGAGTATGAAGAGTTTGACAAGCTGGCCGACAGGGGTAATGCTCGAAAATTCCACAAAAAGATGCGGAGACTTACAGAAGGTTTCATGACTGCTGCATACTCTTGTAGAACCCCCAGAGGTGATATACTAACCGATGCCCAGAGCATACTAAAATTATGGAAGGGGCACTTCTCCAGCCTGCTGAATGGAAGAGAAAGCTTCATGCCAGGCGAAGGCGAACCCGATTCCACAATCGATGACGATGGAGTAGGTGTGCCATTGACCGACTATGAAGAAGTTTGAAAAGCAATTACCCGTCTAAAGAACAACAAGGTGGAGGGGGGCGATGGATTCCCGGCCGAGCTATTCAAACACGCCGGAAGAACTGATAGGGAGCATACCTTACCTTATTTTTTAAGTGTGCTCTGCCCATTCCACAAAAACGGAGACCCCAGAATCTTCCCCAATTACCGTGGAATAAGTCTTCTCAACATCACGTATAAGGTTCTATCGAGCGTATTGTGTGAAAGATTAAAGCCCACCGTCAACAAACTGATTGGGCCTTATCAGTGTGCCTTCAAACCTGGAAAATCAACAACCGACCAGATATTCACCATGCGCCAAATCTTGGAAAAGACCAGTGAAAGAAGATTCGACACACACCACCTCTTTTTAACTGACGTTAAGTAACACCAAAAGGTCCGCCAGGATCAAGAAGGACCTCTCCGAACCGTTCGATACCAAACGAGGTTTCAGACAAGGCGACTCCCTATCGTGCGACTTCTTCAACCTGCTTCTGGAGAAAATAGTTCGAGCTGCAGAACTAAATAGAGAAGGTACCATCTTCTATTAGAGTGTACAGCTGCTGGATATCAATATCATCGGCCTCAACACCAGCGTTGTTAGTTCTGCTTTCTCCAGACTAGACAAGGAAGCAAAGCAAATGTGTCTGGCAGTGAACGAGGGCAAGACGAAATATCTCCTCTCATCAAACAAACAGTTATCGCACTGGCGACTTGGTTCTCATGTCACTGTTGACAGTCATAACTTCGAAGTTGTAGATAATTTCGTCTATCTTGAAACCAGTGTAAACACCGCCAACAATGTCAGCCTGAAAATCCAGTACAGGATAACTCTTGCCAAAAGATGCTACTTCGGACTGAGTAGGCAATTTGGAAGTAAAGGCCTCTCTCGACGAACAAAAATCAAACTCTATAAGTCACTCATAATTCCCGTCCTGCTATATGGTGCAGAGGTTTGGACGATGACAACAACTGATGAGTCGACGTTGCGAGTTTTCGAGAGAAAAGTTTTGCGAAAGATTTATGGTCCTTTGTGCGTTGGCCACGGCTATTATCGCATTCGATGGAACGATGAGGTTTATGAGATACTTGACGATATTGACATAGTTCAGCGAATTATATGACAGCGGCTACGCTGGCTTGATCAAGTTGTTCGAATGGACGAAAACACTTCAGCTCTGAAAGTATTCGACGCAGTACCCGCCGAGGGGAGCAGAGGAAGAGGAAGACCCCCACTCCGTTGGAAGGACCTGGTGGAGAAAGACCTGGCTTCGCTTGGAATATCCAATTTACGCGACGTAGCGAAAAGAAGAAACGACTGGCGCGATGTTGTTAACTCGGCTACAATCGCGTAAGCGATGTCTACGCCAATAAAGAAGAAAGTTAAAGGACTATCAAAGCAACTGGCAACTGGTCTTGAGCGCGAATTTTTCATTTTCTGAGGTATTTCTCGCTTGTTGGATCTTATTTTTTCAACAATGGTCAACTTATATGGCTCTTTTAGCAAGCTCTTTGCTAGTTGCACGGAGGTGAGCCAATTATCGCAAGTAATGTTGCGACAAGTACCATGTATTGGTCTGGTTAACTCTTTCACGTAGTATTCACCTAATGGTATCGTTGAAGTTGTTGTTGTCTTGCCCAAATATGGGTTAGCACTGAGCATATATTTAGTAGCGCTTTCACAAATCATAGCGATTATTATGCCATACTTATTCTGCTTACTTGGTAAATACATTTTGAAAGAACAACGCCCACGCAGCAGTTCGCAGCATACTATAATAATTAAAAAGTTGAATCTATCACGACTCATGGCAGCAATATACCTATCTCCACTGTAGGTTGTATTGAATAACTCACTAGCTGACAAGTGATTGTTCTTCAAAACTGGGGTCAAAGTCATCACGCCAAGAAGATCATGAATTTCAAGACAATTTGTATCTGCGAACGTCTTGCTAGTCAAACTAGTTGTTCGTGTTGGAGATATCTCTGCATTAATCTACTGAAATATTTTTAATATTATTTCGTCAGTGAAAAAAGCATTGAAGGACGAAATCAGATCACATAAGGCTTTACATGCTCTTGTGGGACCTCTTATTGCTCGAACAATATTCATCAATGGGAGTGCCATACTTTTTAAGAGCGGTAGGGAGACAAAAAATTCAATATCGTTGGAATGGTACGAATGAGCAAGCATTTTTTTGCAGATTATTAAAGGTGAATATTTTCCGCGTTGTGTCTTATACCTTTCAGTTTTTTTTAGAGTGGAGAACACATGAAACATTTCAATTGTTTAACAAAAAATTATGCAAAATATTAAACTTTCATGAACCACTTGACGTGGTTTGACCCACCCCAGTGGTTTGACTCACCCCAATACCTGAGTTTCCTGGACTTACGCTTCACATAGGCATATTCTTTCTGAAAACAATTTGTCTTAAGAGTAATAGTATAATTACTCACTACATTGCGTAACAAAAAAACGCCCAATAGAAATATTTTTCAGCAGAGACCCTGAGAAATACGATAAAAGCAGACAGAATAATATAGAAAAACTAAAAGAAAAACAGGCAAATGACTTAAAAACCATAACAAGGACCGCAATGAAATTAAAACTTACTCACCAGGGCAGACAATATTCGTTAAGCAAAATAATAGATTAGGAAAAAAAATGCAGAATAAGGGAGAATTGTTCACAAAAGTAAAATCAGAAAGGTGTAATTAATAGTCTGAAGTTGAATAGAGCTCAAACGTCTAATAACGAGAAAAAAAGTTTTATCGCGCATAAAAAAACTAAAAATAAAAACAAAACACAATATATCTAACCTTTTATAATTCATTGTTCCAGGATAATCTTATTGTAGTTGCCAATCGTAAAGGCACATTTCGACATTACGAACTATACGGACGCACATAACATTACAATATATAAAGGAATAGAGAAATTACAAACGTCATCCATAAAATTAATTCACTTAAAAGATCTTCAGCAAATAGAAATCGAACTTCTAAAAATCCGCGAACACACCATTAAGGGGCTATACCAGTGTGACGCATGAAAAATTAGGCGATTTTCGTGAATTTTTTTAAAAGAAAGTACTAGATTGAATGTTTCGACATTCTATGGACGTAATAAAGTATATTTTTAGCTATATAAGAAAATTTTTTTTTACAAAAATATTTAGAAATAACGGAGTTATGTGCTGTCTGCGAAAGTGCCGAAAAAAAAGTGCCTCAACTGCTGGCATGATTCCGGTCGATTGAGTAGCTGAAACAAATAAATTCAAAATGTTTATTAAACTTAAATATATTTTCTATACAATGAACTACGATCTTTGAAAAATATCAAAAATTAAGAAAATGGCGTAATTTTGAAAAAAAAAATCGTTTTTTTACGAAAAAATGGTCGTTTTTTTAATGCCAAATTGACAATTTTCAACCAATCAAAAAGATCGTAGTCTATTGTATAGCAAATGCATTCAACTATATCCAGTTCTAATTTGAAGTCGATCGGTCAATTTCTCGTTGAGTTATAATGTCAGCAATTTTGAAAAATGTCGTTTCGAGAAAAACGCGTTTAAAGTTTCACTTATATATGTTTGCACCTCTGAGCGGCCGCTATTTAGAACGCTGCCATTCAAAAACTATTTAAGATACGACCTCGATTTCACAGGATATTTTTGAATATATTAACGATCGAAAAAGCAAAAAAAAAATTTTTTTTTTGAAAGTGTCACACTGGTATAGCCCTTGAAGATCTTTAAGGGGGTATTCTCATGTAATCACTTCGAAAAATCGATTTTTTTTATATTTTGACAGTAAAACCTATTGAAAACATGATGTGAAAAATTCAGACCGAAATTCATAGTATTTGGTAAGTTACAGCTCATAGTCGCCGACGTGTCGTAAGCGACTGTCTACCAGGCGCCATGACAAGTCTGCAGCTGCTACGTTTCTAAACGCATTTTTCTCGAATCATCATTTTCTGAAACTGTCATGGTCCTAAAAAAAAAAGTATTCAACCGATTGCTTTAAAATTTACATAAGTTTCTTCTACTCATTTATAGTTATCGTCCCTACCAGAATTGTTATTTTCTTATATTTATTAAACGATTTTTAACGAAAAAAAACAAGACTTTCGTGACTTTTTTTTGAAGTTAGACATTTTTTTTTAATGAAATTGACTATATTTGGTAGAGACGATAGCCGCAGAACTACTGAATAATAATCCATTAGATTTTTTTATTTCAGTTAACATGAACAGCAGCTATCACCATGACCAGTGAACAACTTTTTTTGTTGGGGACTACTTTGATTTAAAAAAAAAAATATATTAAAAATGTAAAAAACGAAAAATAATTTTTTTTTTGTACGTTTCAAAATACAAATAAAAATATATTAAAAAATTAAAATGAATTTGTTTAAATTTGTTGTCGCATAAAAAAAATTGTACTAAAAGTGGTAAAATGTATGCGTTCACATGAGAGTACCCCCTTAAACAAGCTTAATACAACCAATAACGATCAAGTCATAAACAACTACATAATAGAATTAACGATTTAACTACAAACTCAAATATGTTAAAAAATACAATCAGAAAAGATAATTTGTTTAATAATGAAGTAGCAATAAGTTTCCAAAATCAAGTCGGACTAATAAAAGAATAAATATTAAACGTTATATAGTATATGCAACTGAATGGGCAAATCTGAGTATAATAAATACTTTTCTTCTACACGAAATAGAATTACAAGAAGTCCACAAAATAAAAAAAAAATAATGTAACACTCTATCAGTCGAAGAAATGTTAAAGCTCGCTGAAGTATCCATGTTACATAATAAACCAGCAATAGTTTACATTGTAAAAATTCCAGAAATAGAAGCAACCAACTATCAAAATCTACTAAGAAAACCAGTTGTAAAAAATAAATAATTCACTTAGATAAAATATTTTTGTCTGAAAATTCTATGTTAAAAGTACCAAAAAATTGTAAAATATCCAATAATATAAAAATTTATAAACAAAAAAAGATGCAACCATTAGCTTAAGAGGATCAAAATGTTTTTATAAATTAGTTGAGGGCAAAGACTCGCTATGTGACTTCAGTAATGCAGACTATATGCCGGAAATCGAAGAGATTGACAACAGCTTAATCCTACTTAACAACTCTAACGGCAGTCTGAACAATATAACCCGTCATCTGAAAGGAACATATCTCGTACACTTGGGAATGAACACTTAACTATTAATAATAAAGAATTCAGCAACAATGAGGAAACTACGATATATTCAAATGACCCCAATAGAATTGGAGCGTCTTCAAATACTATCATTGGAATCCCTACAGGCATTAAACATAAAAAATAGAAAACAATTAAACCGAATAAATACAGAATTATATATTTCAATATAACAATATTAATTGCAACAATGTATCAAAATTAATTGCAACATTGTTAACGTTCAACAAGATACAGAAATTTGTTAAAACAAAACTGCTGATCAATGAAAATAAATCCACTTCAATACATTGTAAATTTTGCTGACCACTAAATTCTGCAGATGCCGCTGCCCTTGACCCACTGCTAGCTTAGGGTATTTTTAAGATATTATTGTTAGTTGCCTTTTGGAACTCAATAAAGAAAAACTTAACTTATATTGGCATACATATATGGTGGCCGAAATAAAATTTTCGTATTTCTAATTAAACTTCAACTTGTTTTTATACCCTGAACAGGTTATACGTATATTAAGTTTGTCACGAAGCTTGTAACACCCAGAAGGAAGCGTCGAAACCCCTATAAAGCATACATATATATAAATGATCAGTGTGTTGAGCTGAGTCGATTTAGCCATGTCCGTCTGTCTCTCTTTCCGTCCGTCCGTCCGTCTGTATATAAACGAACTAGTCCCTCAGTTTTTAAGATATCGTTTTGAAATTTTGTAAACGTCATTTTCTCTTCAAAAAGTTGCTCATTTGTCGGAACGGCCGATATCGGACCACTATAACATATAGCTGCCATACAAACTGAACGATCGGAATCAAGTTCTTATATGGAAAACTTTCACATTTGACAATGTATCTTCACAAAAGTTGGCACAGGTTATTTTCTAAAGCAACAATGTAATCTCCGAAGAAATTGTTCAGATCGGCTCACTATAGCATATATGTAGCTGCCACACAAACCGAACGATCGGAATCAAGGGCTTGTATGGAAAACTTTCGCATTTGACGGAGTATCTTCACGAAATCTGACATGGATTATGCTTAAGGTAATAACATAATCTCAGTAAAAATTGTTCAGATCGGATTACTATAGCATATAGCTTCCATACAAACTGGACACATAGTTACTAAAAGAAATACACCTGTGAAAGGTAGTATATTAGCTTCGGTGCAGCCGAAGTTGACGTTTTTTTTGTTTTTTTTTGTTTGTTATATTTATATTAATAAATAAATAAACAAATATGTACCATTTTAGTCAATCACTTTTTGCCATTTTTCCTATGCAGACATTATTTCATCAGTGTAAATCGAAATTTAGAAATTTCCAGAACGGAAGCGAGCGAGCCATTGTTGTGCTACACGAACTGATACAGCATCGTTTTCATAAACTTCACAAATTTCATAGATGGCTTGCGTAAAGTGTTTACGTTATTTTTAGCCGTGACATACGATCAAAATTAATGCGCCTTTAGCAACGCTAATGCGCATTGAAATTTTATGGTGACTTGTGCATTTAGATAGCTTTTAGTGAAATCTCTTTATTTATTAAAAAGTGAAATAAAAATTGATTAAGATAAATTATTAATAGAAATTTTGGTATTTTTGGAAATCAATATAAATTTAACGAAAAAGTTCGTTTATTATTAACTACGTTAATAGATAATAGAGTGAAATAAAAATCAATAATTGATTTTAATGCAGAAAAGGTGTGTGAAAAAGTTAAGAATATTGGAAAAATGGATAGCAAACTGTGCGTTGTTTATTTTCTGCTATCTAAAAGTATTAAAATTTGTTTTTGTTAATAATACTTGCACATAATTTAATTAGCAATATAAAACAGCTTACCTCTGATGCTGTAAACGCAAAGGAGGCAGCAGACTTCAAGCGACATCTGTCAAAAAATAGCAAAAATCGGCCATTTTTGAGCAGTGTTGCCTACTCAAATTTGGTAAATTCAGCTAAATGCACGAAATTCTTGTGCATTACAAACTTGCATTAACATGGGTCAAATGCGCAAGCAAATGTAAATTAAGCCCGCTAATGCATATTAGCGCTGTCGTCTGTCAGGGCTATTAAGTGATTATTTCGAATTACCTTACATGTTTCATAAATTTTACTGAGATGTTACTTGTTGTGTAAGTTCTCTTTTTTTAAAGTGTTAATAAACACTCTTCAAGAATTTCTTAAATTTTGCATGCAAAAAGATACAGTCCTGCGCGGTAAACTTTCGTTTGACATATACAAATTGATTAGCCGTTACAACAGAAAATTAGTTGGAATTATAAGAATACAATTTAATAAAATAGCGATTTTAAGATAAAAAAAAACAAGATTAGCTTAGGAAATCAGCACCTTTTAGGTTTACTGTCGGTCAAATGTAAACAAATACATTCAGAAAAAAACTCACCACGGAGAAATCTAAAAGCAGGGCTGCATTTTATTAATAAGAACTCACTACATGAAGAATATCTGAATATCAGCAAACGATATGGGCGAAATATTGCACACTATGGCGTCTAAATCACCTATTAGTAAATACATATCATTAATAAATAATTTCCTTTCATATTAAGAAACAATATTTATAGTTTTTGTTATTTAATAAAACAAAATTGTCTAGTATTTACTACCTCAATATATACAGCACTGCGTTGCTACCACTGTAAATCCGAGATTGCCGCTATTCACCACTCAGAAAACTACCAAAAAAAGGTTTTCTACTGTGCAATGGCCGAAGCTCACGCTCTGAAAACATAGGGCGTGACATTAATAAAAATATTAAAATACAAAATTATTTTAATATATGACAGATGTCAGGTGTCGCACTCTATGTGTTCAGAGCGTCAACGAGTCGAAGGACTGATGCGACGATAAAGCGTTACAATATAAGGGAATCCCCCTCTTAAATAGAAATTATAAAATCTATTTAAAATTTTCCTTTCTCAACAATTTAACGTTAAAATATGTATGTAAGTAAAATTACAGATAGCACAGGGTTGCAATTATTTTTTTACGTGTCAATGCACGAAAATAAACATGGGTTTTGGTTCTGCGTGTGTTTGTTGTTCTGCCGTTGCACCAAGAGGAAAATTCTGCAATTCTTGCAACATGCAAGGGTTTTGCAAGAGCAAGAGAATCCCCCTATAGTGTTATTGGTAGAAAAACCGAGCTGTGCCGAAAAAGATTTCCCATCGTCGCGAGAACACGCTTGTTGGTAAAGGCATGCTCGGGGAGATGTAATGGTGTTTGCTTTTAAGAATGAAGCGAGTTTACCAATTGAAAGTGGGCTTGCAGTCATGAATGAAAATTGATGATGCTATTTGAGACGATTTTTGTGTTTGTAGAATAATGTATGTGGTTTTTTTGGGTGACATATTCACATGTGTACGCATATGTGTACAATATTTTTTGGGCAATGTCAAACACACATATGTATAGTATGTACATATAGAGAGTTATCTTATACAGTCGAGTCTCGATAGTTCGTACCCCACTAATTCAAAATTCTCAATAATTCGTAAAAATGTCTGTCCCCTTGAAGAAAATTCGTTAGTTCGTAAAAATTTCATACATTTTGGTCCCCACGTTAATTCGTAATATTTTTCGAAACGCAAAGAATATTAAACCTCTTATAAATCGTGATTTTATTTCGTAACATCTTATAATTCGTAATGCAATGTGAAATTTTTGGCAGTTAAGTCACCATTAGGTTTTGTAGATAGTTATGCCGTCGCTATACATGCTGAATTGTGTGCTGTCTCTCATTATTTTCGTTCAGTTTGCTGATTTTTTCCCAAGCGTAACATCGATGCGTAAAAATGTCGAAAAAACGTACGAATAACACATTATCAATAGCGAAAAAACAAGACATTATTTCAGCCGTTGATAATGGAACAAAAAAAGTTGAAGTGGCAGAACAATTTAATATCGCTCCATCAACATTAACATCAATTCTACAGAAAAAGGAATTTATTATGCAAGCATCATCTCTTAGTAAACAGAAACGTCAGAAACAAGCTGAACACCCGAATATAGAAAAGTCTCTACTCTTGTGGCTTACACAATGCCGTCAAAGTAATGTTCCCATTGGAGGCGAGTTATTAAAAGAAAAGGCTTTGTTTTTTGCCAAAGCTACGAACATAATGCATTTTAAGGCAAGCAGTGGTTGGCTAGATCGATTTAAAAAGCGGCACGATATCACATTTAAACAAGTAAGGAAGGGCTAAGTTCGGGTGTCACCAAACATTTTATACTCTCGCATGGTAAAGTGATAATCGAGATTTCATAATACGTCATTTACATATTTTTCAAATACCGTATTTTTGTAAAGTTTTATTCCGCTATCATCATTGGTTCCTAATGTTTACACTCGTATTATACAGAGAAGGCATCAGATGGAATTCAAAATAGCTTTATATTGGAAGAAGGCGTGGTTGTAAACCGATTTCAGCCATATTTCGTACATGTCATCAGGGTGTTAAGAAAACATTATATACCGAATTTCATTGAAATCGGTCTAGTAGCTCCTGAGATATGTTTTTTGGTCCATAAGTGGGCGGCGCCACGCCCATTTTAAATTTTAAAAAAAAGGCCTGGGTGCAGCTTCCTTCTGCCACTTCTTCCGCAAAATTTAGTGTTTCTGACGTTTTTTGTTAATCGGTTAACGCACTTTTAGTGATTTCAACATAACCTTTGTATGGGAGGTGGGCGTGGTTATTATCCGATTTCTTCCATTTTTGAACTGTATATGGAAATACCTGAAGAAAACGACTCTGTAGAGTTTGGTTGACATAGCTATAATAGTTTCCGAGATATGTACAAAAAACTTAGTAGGGGGCGGGGCCACGCCCACTTTTCCAAAAAAATTACTTTCAAATATGTCCCTCCCTAATGCGATCCTTTGTGCCAAATTTCACTTTAATATCTTTATTTAGGGCTTAGTTATGACACTTTATAGGTTTTCGGTTTCCGCCATTTTGTGGGCGTGGCAGTGGGCCGATTTTGCCCATCTTCGAACTTAACCTTCTTATGGAGCCAAGGAATACGTGTACCAAGTTTCATCATGATATCTCAATTTTTACTCAAGTTACAGCTTGCACGGACGGACGGACAGACGGACGGACAGACGGACGGACGGACAGACGGACGGACGGACAGACAGACATCCGGATTTCGACTCTACTCGTCGCCCTCATCACTTTGGTATATATAACCCTATATCTGACTCTTTTAGTTTTAGGACTTACAAACAACCGTTATGTGAACAAAACTATAATACTCTCCTTAAAGCGCCCATACACGAGCACACAAGTGCGTTCGATCGGTATGTGTGCGCTTGCGGTTTATCGTGTATGGGCTTGTTCGCGTACCGATCCATGTTCGCGAAAATGTTTGATTTTTTACGATCGGTGCGCGAACATGTTTATCGTGTATGGCGTTGTCGGCGCACAAAATCTCATTTCTCTCGTGTCGCCGAACAGTGAAGATCGCGGACAATGGCAAGAGTTAAGGGGAGAGCCTGCTTTCGAGGCTTCAAAAATCGATTTTTTTGAGGATTTTTTTGGGAGGGAAAGAAATAATTGACTTAAGCGAAATTTCTAGACTTTATAGTTATATATTTGAACATCTTTCACAATTTTTTTGGATACGAAATCTTTGATATTCTGCCTTTGGGAAGCAATTACCCGATGCATCTCGCATGTACATTTTTCGGACGGCGGGCAGGATGCAGGTCGCAATTTCTATCAGAAACAAAAAATTCAAAGAGATTCATATTTTTTATTAATTTATCTTCTAGTTAAACTAAGAAAATTCCAAAAAAAAGTGTAAAATGTAAAATTTTATTAAAAATTTAATAAATAGTGGCTTTTGATCAAAAAAATTTTACTTTATGCTGTTTAAAAATATGTTAAAAGTTGACTTTTCTTAATATTTTTTTAGTTTAAATATAAGATAATTGTATGTCAATGATAATAATTCCATACGATTTAGTTTTTTTTTCTATCCTGCCCGCCAATTAAGAATAATCGTAAAAATGAAAAACCGAGAAATCACGCTTCAAAGTTTTCGCTTTTTGCCTAAGCGCTCATACAAAGTGTAAGAAAAATAAAAGTTGGAATAACTTATTAACGAAATACAATGAAATAGATAAAAATGCTACATTAGAAATAAATTCCAAGAAATGTTCCGCTTGCCTGTCGCACATGTTAACTCTGTGAAGAACGAACGCAAAATGGATTTGTGTGTCGTGTATGGGCAAACGAATTCATACCGATCGAACGCACTTGTGCGCTCGTGTATGGGCGCTATTAGCAACATTGTTGCGAGAGTATAAAAAATGTGCGGCGAAAGTTCTTCTGTCAGTGAAGGCGTATGTTGTGAATGAAAGGAAAAGTTGAGTGATCTGATAAAAGATTACGAACCTAAGGATATATTTAATGCTGATGAAACTGAGTTGTTTTATAAATGTTTGCCAGACCGAACCTATTGCTTTAAAAATGAAAAATGTCATGGGGGTAAGCACAGTAAAGATCGAGTGACCATTTTATTGCTATAAACATGGATGGCACTGAAAAACTTAAGCACTAAAAAATATATGTAGCTTTCCAGTGCATTATCGGCACAATAAAAAGGCGTGGATAACAAAAACATTATTTAACGAATGGCTTCAAATGTTAAATGACACCATGGCAGCCAATAATCGAATGATGTTGCTATTCATAGACAGTTGTACGGTGCATAATGGCTTCCCTCATCTTAGCCACTTAAAAATTGAGTTTTTGCAACCTAACACTACGTCTAAGCTGCAACCCTTTGACATGGGTATTATAAAATATTTTAAGTCATTATACCGTAAGGAAATTGTTATAAAACTGGTTAATAGCATTGATGAAAAGAAAAAGTTTAATTGCACAATATTAACAGCTATGCACATTTCTTATAAAGCTTGAAAAAATATTAGCACATTGTGTATACAAAACTGCTTCCATGCTTGCGGAGTTTTGAAAATGCTATCACTTTCGATGAACACGTAAATGTTGACATTGACGTTGCTGTAGCCGGTATTTCGACAGATAACGATATTTTGGAAGAAGTTTCGCCTAACAATAATGAAAGTGATGAAGATGATAGCGCCAAAGAAGAAGAAATTTTAAGGAACTTACAAGTCAGAGCGTTAATACCACAACTAAGACGTTATTATACACTGAACAAGGTATATTAAGTTTGTCACGATGTTTGTAACACCCAGAAAGAAGCGTCAGAGACCCTATAAAGTATATATATAAATGATCAGTATGTTGAGCTGAGTCGATTTAACCATGTCCGTCTGTCTGTCTGTCTGTCGTCCGTCCGTCCGTCTGTATATATACGAACTAGTCCCTCAGTTTTTAAAATATCCTTTTGAAATTTTGCAAACGTCATTTTCTCTTCAAGAAGCTGCTCATTTGTCGGAACGGCCGATATCGGACCACTATAACATATAGCTGCCATATAAACTGAACGATCGGAATCAAGTTCTTGTATGGAAAACTTTCACATTTGACAATGTATCTTCACTAAATTTGGTATAGATTATTTTCTAAGGCAAAAATGTAATCTGCGAAGAAATTGTTAAGATCGGTTAACTATAGCATATAGCTACCATACAAACTGAACGATCGGAATCAAGTTCGTGTATGGAAAACTTTCACATTTGACAATGTATCTTCACCAAATTTTGTATAGATTTTTTTCTAAGGCAACAATGTAATCTGCGAAGAAATTGTTTAGATCAGTTAACTATAGCATATATCTACCATACAAACTGAACGATCGGAATCAAGTTCGTGTATGGAAAACTTTCACATTTGACAATGTATCTTCACCAAATTTGGTATAGATTATTTTATAAGGCAACAATGTAATCTGCGAGGAAATTGTTCAGATCGGTTAACTATAGCATAAAGCTACCATACAAACTGAACGATCGGAATCAAGTTATTGTATGGAAAACTTACACATTTGACAATGTATCTTCACCAAATTTGGTATAGATTATTTTCTAAGGCAACAATGTAATCTCCGATAAAATTATTCAGATTGGATTACTATAGCATATAGCTTCCATACAAACTGAACACTTAGTTACTTAAAGAAATGCACCTGTGAAGGGTATAACAGCTTCGGTGCAGCCGAAGTTAACGTTTTTTCTTGTTTTTCAACCCATGATGTCCCAAATAATGTCTTCGACAAACAAAGATGTTTAGAAAACTCAGTAGAAAAAATAAGAGAAAAAAGTTAAGCAATCCCAAATTACAAATTAATTTAAAACTTGAATTTTTGTTATTTTATTTTTATGTTTCTAATCAGTAGGCATATTTTTTTGTTATTATAATTTTTTGTTACTATTTAATTCGTATTTAATATATAAAATGTACGAATTAATGCATGTACTTTTGTTGATTTGTTGAGCCTCGTTAAATGGAAATCTCCGTAAGTCGAAGTCCCGCGTAATTCGTAAAAAATATGTTCCCCGTGCCATTACGAATTATCGCGACTCGACTGTATCATATACATATATGTTGTATGTCCGCGCAGTACGCCCGAACCACAGCACGAAAAGACGTGAAAATTTGCACGGGTTTTCCTTTAGTCCTGAAGAAGGTACTAACGGCGGCCTCGGGGCGGGCATAGGCTACTTTCTATCGTTTTATTTTAAAAGTTACAACAATTAATAAATAAAAAAAAATATATTTCAAAACATAACTGAATAAGAAAAGGTTGAATCATAATTTTAGATGAGTGCATAGCACAAATACTTTAGAAGCATTGCACAGAACAATACAATAGGGGTAATCATAATCCGCAAAATGCAAATTTCGGTGCAAGTACAAAACATTTTTGCACCATGTTCTTAAACAAAAACAAATTACATGTGTTTTGCAAATGCAACACTGTTATGCAAATGCTACACTCAACCCCTATTGTATATGTATGTGCAAATTAGTATTGCATTTCAAACAGCTGATTTCTTTTGCATTCATATCTGTTTCGATTTTTGGCGCATCAGGTAAAATTTTTGGTAAGAAAAGGAATTTGAAAGAATTAACAATTTAAAACTTAATAAAGCTATTTACAGCAATATGAGCGATAAAAAAGTGAAAAGGGAGCGACCGAACAAAAAATGGACAAAGGAAGAAATCAACAAGCTTCTGGATTTTTTGGAGGAAGCAGATGAAACTGAGGTAAACATTTTAAGAAGTTTGAAATGTATAAATGCTTATTTATTTACTTTTATTAGGCTCCAACAGCACAATTTTTTTACAGAAAATACGTGGTGGTTAAGGGAATCGAAGCCACGTGGGACTTGCTGCGGTGGAAGGTACGCCACCTAAAAAGTACAATTAAAAAAGCGAATGGTTATCGCACCTCAACTGGCGCTGGAATTGATGAAATGGATGTGGACCTTGGCAGTTTTGAAGGTAAATAATAAGAATTGAAAGTGCTTGGGGAACTTAAGTGATTAAATCTTTTACAGAAAAAATTGAGAAAATGTGCCCCCATTACAATTGCTTAAACAAAATTTTCGGAGCTAAATCGCATGCGAAAAATAATTTCTGCGCTGTCGACACGGGCAATGACTTACTGCTTATCGCGCCACAGCCGTCAACAATTTCCCCGTCAACAATTTTCCCACCAGTACATTCACCGCCAATAGTCTTTCCACCAGCAATGTCACCGCCAGCAGTTCCACCGCCAACAGTTTCGTAGCAACCACTCCCACTTGGGGCTGATTTTCCACAATCAGTTAAAACCATGGCTAAAAATATGAAAATGCAGGCTCCCAAAACATCAGCGGCTTGTTTGATGGTTTACCAGCAAAACAGAATGGAGTTGGAAAAAGAAAAGCTTCAATTTGAAAAAGAAAAGTTGGAAAAGCACCTAGAACTATCAAAAGCTGAAATTGAATTGAAAAAAGAAGAGCTAAAACTTAAGAAAATTAAATTGGAACAAGATGAAAAAATAAGATGGCTAGAAATGGAAAAAGACGAACGATAGCTATGTATGAAATAAAAATGAAATACATGAAGTAATCCAAAATTTAACTTTTTTAGGGTTTATTCAAACATTAATGAATGTATTGCTAGCATTTTAATTTCCCCTTTTCTGTTTGGTTGTACATCTTCGCTTTCCTCACCGTTGTGATCAGTGTACGTGGTGTTCTCATCGAGATTTGTATATTCGTACTTTGAGCTGTCATCCTCTCGTAGTATGTTGTGCAATATACAACACACAACAAACCAATCACAACATAAATTGTGGCTTTCTTTATTTATAAGGCGTGAACTCCTTAAGACTGCAAAACCGCTCCTTCAATAGGCCGAAGCAATGCTCGACTCGAACTCGAAATTTACTGTGACGCAAATTGAAATTAATTCGGGAATTTATGTCTAGCACTCAAGCATTACTTCGGAATGGAGTTATCATAGTTTCGGACAAAAGATAGGCTGACTCACCAGCTAACCACTGCTGTGACGAAAAAAATGTGTCTTTTTGCAGGAAATGTGAGCTGCTGCGGCATACTTTCGTATCGTGCCAACTGCCAACATGTCCCACCATTACGTGTCGTATTTTGAGTTTATAATCGCAAACTACTTGGGCTTTGATAGAGTATATGTGCTTACGAGAAAAGAATGATATAGGATCGATAACTGGCGATTAGCCAATGCAAAATGGCATTTCCGAATAGGTAGCATGTACAATTTCTGATCGCTCTGTTTCATTTGACCAAAAAAGGAAAGAATCTTTTAACCTTAGTATAGCACTGAAAACTCTTTTCGTAATTATGGATAAAGTTCCACCATCTCCTACACCAAATAATGTTAAAATTTTTTTCAATGCAGCACCCTCTCCGCTTGAGCCCAGACGATAAAGTACAATCGCTAACTGCAAATCCACAGGAATCTGTATCGAGGAATGTGCTTTATTGAATTCCGAATCGTTGTTAATTAGGTGAAATATATTGTAAAATTGTTCCTTGCGTACTCAAAGCATTTGGCGGAACCGGTTCTCGTCGAATTTATTCAAGATTTCATTTCGCCATACTGGTGACTTTGGGACTTCATGCTCAACTCCACGCCGGCATGAAAGCACTACTTCAACATTCATATCCAATTAATCTAAAATTTTATCGACCACCTCAGCATCTTCGTCCACTTCTGTATAAAAAAAGGAACCATGAAAAGAAAAAGATATTTAGTCACCAACTTTTACCTATTATATTAAGAATATCATTTGCCGTATTCTCTACCAAATAATCAAGAATTTTTTCTCTTTCGCTTTTCCTTGGCATGATTGCTGCTGAGAATATTTACCAAATATTTTATTTCACATTTGACTACTAGAAATCAGCTGCCAATTTTACAATGAACAGGGTTGAATTCAGATATAAAAAAAGCAGTCGCTCATGATCTATTGGAAAATGTTACATTTACACTTTTGCATATGCAACGATGCATCGGATATTGATTACCCTTAATATTTAAAAGGAACGTTCAAGTCTGTGTTTTTTAAGTGTAGTATCTGGGTTTTAGCCGTCGATTTTGCAATTTCATTCGATGAATGTTGGACGAAACATTACCATATGATTAGATATAGGGCATTAGACGCGCCATCTTCTGCTCTACTCCTGCTCTGGTATTCACTATAACAAGAAGCATATACTATATATGTGTAACGATATAGGATGCTGATGCATAGACTGTGAAGATTTTGTTACATCAAACATATTATGTATGTACTATTCCTTAAGTGATTTACGATATCAATAAAAAATGCAGATTGCCAATTTTACCATTATATTGTTATCACGATAAATGATATCCTTGACAAAACAGGGCGAGCGGAGCCGCGGGTTTAGACTAGTTACTGATAAATAATACTAATGTATGTACTTGTGTACATACCAGAAAGCTGCAACGAGTACGATTAAATCGAAACAAACACTCGTGCCAAAAACGCAATCAAATCAATTCAGTTCATCATAGACAACACTGTTTATCAATTCGAGTACCCGCCAGCGTCAACTGATTTGATGCAACACGAACAATCTGTTCTTCGGCAATCACGATCGAGTAAACGGTATCATATCACTTTGCGTTGCGGCCATTGTTTGAATCGATGTGAAACTGCGGGTAAACTACGAGTAAGTCTACGAGTACAGCAAACAACTACAATGTTCTGCTGGATTGATTTGATTCATGTGTGGCACAAAATGTATATGCTTTCAAAATGTGCGCATGTTACAAATTTTCGATACGTCAACAATGGAAATTCCATCGAGTACGTACATACATAGATACATACATTTGTTGTATGTATGTACTGGAAGAAATTTCCATCATATGTACATATAACATATTTATATACAACATACGTACCAGGTGCGTTCCAAAGTAAACAGGACTTTAAAAAATAAGAACAGAATAAATGGTTCTTTCGGCAAAATCAATTTATTTTATTCAAAATAGTCTCCTTCTGCTTCAATACAGCTTTTTGCACGGTCCGAAAGCACGTCGAACGAGTGTTTTAGTTCGTTGGCCGGTATGGCCGCCAGTATGCCGGTTCAAGCCTTTTGAATGGCCTCTACGTCTGTATAACGCTTTCCTTGCCATATCAGGTGAATACGCGGAGTGGTTAACCTGATTTTTGATGAATTCACACACAGTTTCGATGGAATTTCCGGTGATCACGGATTTTGATTGGCCCACATCACGACCACTTTGAAAACGTTGAAACCACTCGTGCGATCTGCTACGGGGTAGGCAATCATCGCCATAAACTTGTTTCATCAATTGAAACGTTTCGGTAAAAGTTTTACCAATTTTAAAACAAAATTGAATGTTGGCTCTTTGTTCGAAGCTAATTTTCGCACCGACAACACAAACATATTGACACTTAAACCGCAATAAAATCGCTTCTTATCGGTGAAAGGTCATGAAATTCTCACTGGACAATCGATAAAGATAGTAGATTCTAACACACCTGTCAACATATAGATGGCATCACCAGGGGGCGCTAGATTCAAAAAGTCCTGTTTAGTTTGGAATGCACATTGTAGGGAACAGTTCTGCAAAGTTACCTACTCTTAGGTTTTTAATGAAAAGCAAGATGCTGGAAAATAAACTATCTGAAGGATCGGTTGTATAGAAGATATGTGATATACATATGAGCAATAAAATATTTAAAATAACTCAAAACTGTCGAAGATATTTTTATAATCCCGAAAAATTAAATTGCACCAAATAAATCGCTGACTCGAATTCGGCTTTAGACCCATAGCCTCTTGGGCAAAATTGGCTAAGTTCGGGTGTAACCGAACATTTTCTACTCTTGCTACTTGAAAGAATCAAATACCTGAAGATGTAAAACGTCAAACATAGGATCGGAATCTAAGCTATATTATTTAATATATACGAGGGCTGCTATATATATTCTGCCCTAGGGCAACACTAAGTGTTGCCAGGTGCAATCTTACATTTCCATTGGAAAGTTTGACATTTTTTAGCATAATAGCACTCAGAACGTTTTGTCATTTAATCGCGAATTGTTTTATTTACAGGGAATTAAAAAATTCATCTCGGCCAAAAAATGGAATTAACTGGTGAAAATTTTCGTGCGATCATTTTTCACAACTTTCGACGTGGATTATCACGACAAGAGTGCATCGATGAACTAAAATCTTTATATGGCTATGAAGCACCATCCTATAGTACTGTGAAAAACTGGTACAACGAATTCAATCGTGGCCGACGCTCGCTCAAAGACGAATTCTGTGAAGGTCGTCCATAAACAGCCGTTGTGCCAGAAAACATCGATGCCGTACGTGAACTGATAATGCAAGACCATCATGTAACATACCACCAGCATACATTCGATATTGAATGAACACCTGGCCGTAAAAAAATAAATAAAAGAGGTTTGTTCTCGTTGGATCCCGCACAATTTGACAATCGCTCAAAAAAAGGCTCGTGTGGATTGGTGTAAAGAAATGCTGAAAAAATACGATCGCGGTGCTTCAAAAGACGTTTAGAAGATCGTCACCAGTAACGAATCGTGGATCTATGCGTATGAGCCCGAAACAAAACAGCAATCGACAAAAAAAAAAAAAAAAAAAAAAACCCTTTTCGTTGATAAATATGCCTATTTACATTATTAGGCCAGAAATATATATAGCAACCTACGTACTATACTCTTTATTGTAGTTGGGGTGGTATCGACCTATTTTTATCAATTTTTGCTGATACCAGATATTATTAAAATGCGATGGCTATTCCCTGGGTTTCATAAAGTATCTCACATACAATCACCAATCATATAGAATAAAATCAGCCGGGTGCTCGAGAATCCTGATATTCGTCTTATGGGAGGTAAGTCAAATTTTCGTCAAATTGTATGTTTTTTGGGCACAAAGATATAAGGAAAATCTATTGTCAGGAAAGGATTCTTACTGAATTTCGCATATCTCCCGTATTGAGCGATATTTTCGATAAAAAGTTAACTATGGATACTGTGGTCCACAAATTCGGCACCAGAGGCCTTGAATAGTTTTATTTCGATTTGGAAAATTTTTACTAATAAGGTGATGTACTCTGAAGACATTATTCGTCTAAAGTTCTATCCAGTTATATTAATTATTTTTGTATTTGTACACCAGATAATGAAAGTATCAGATATTTTATTACATGGAAAGTAACATATGGCTCAAGCAGCTCAAGATTTCCGGTCTTTGACCAAGTAACCTGTGGGTAGCCTAGGAACATCCGTGTGATGGCGAGCTAATGTGAGAAGGCGAAACATCCCCTGTACAGGGTTGTGCGCTGGGTTTGGAGCCTCCCACGTAAAAAACAACCAATGAAAAAGCGTAAACAGCCTCGGATAAGAGACCTCCTTTTGATCACCATCATGGCAAACGCACTAAGGATGACGATTTAAGGGCAGGCACCTGGAATGTCCAGTCTCTTAAATGAAAAGGAGCAGCTGGTCAGCTGGTTGAGATCCACGTTAGAGTGAAGCCTAACGTCACCGCCATCCAAGAAATGAAAGAAGGTATCGGTGGAACTACGGTCGGTAAATTCAAACTCCACTAGGAAACATCCCGAAATGGGTTGAGGCTGATCGACTTCGAAGGGGCCCGAAATGTGGTAATACTAGATTCCAGCATAGAAAAATACATGAAACCACCAAGCCACAACAGACAGCCGAACGATTTTCTACTCGGTTGGGACTCCTGCACTCTGGGAGCACTCGTCAATCTCCTTACGTACAGCTGCAACCGAAACCATTGGTTTTCGGAAAATGAAAAAGAACAGCTAATACGATGAGAAGTGAAGTGACGCAGAAATTATTTACAAAAAATAATGTAAAATATTATTACTTAAACAAATATCGTGAAAAATATCTGTAATGTACATGTACATTTTTCTTTGACTTCACAAAATTTCATCGATTTATCTCCAGTAGTTTATGAGAAAATAATTTTACAATTTTATCATGCTCTAAATTTCAACCTTCAATAACTTTAACAAAAAAGAAAAATTTGATCTCCTTCCTATTAAACTGATAATTTTCAAAATCGTTGATTTTGCGAAATTTTCATGGACCACTTGACGTGGTTTGACCCCCCTATAAAAGATATCTTGTACCTACACTAGCAGACCCGTCCATGCTTTACTGTGGCTGGTACATAGATGGTGCAACTAATACCATCCATATAATTTCTGGTCAGCCCCTATTTTAAAAACAAACGCATACAAATTGCGCAACTGAGGAACAATTAGTTAATGAGATATAACATTCTGTGTGAAGCAAGTTTACAAAAAATGGATCAAAAGCCATTTCGTGTGTTAATAAAGCATTGATGTTTGGGGGCTGTTGAATTCGGGCTCTTCTTCTTCTTTTTCTTAATTGGCGTAGACACCGCTTACGCGATTATAGCCGAGTTAACAACAGCGCGCCAGTCATTTCTTCTTTTCGCTACGTGGCGCCAATTGGATATTCAAAGCGAAGCCAGGTCCTTCTCCACTTGGTCCTTCCAACGGAGTGGAGGTCTTCCTCTTCCCCTGCCTCCCCCGGGGGGTACTGCGTCGAATACTTTCAGAGCTGGAGTGTTTTCATCCATCTGGACAACATGACCTAGCCAGCGTAGCCGCTGTCTTTTAATTCGCTGAACTATGTCAATGTCGTCGTATATCTCGTACAGCTCATCGTTCCATCGAATGCGATATTCGCCGTGGCCAATGCGCAAAGGACCATAAATCTTTCGCAGAATTTTTCGCTCGAAAACTCGTAACGTCGACTCATCGGTTGCTGTCATCGCCCAAGCCTCTGCACCATATAGCAGGACGGGAATTATGAGCGACTTATAGAGTTTAACTTTTGTTCGTCGAGGGAGGACTTTACTTTTCAATGGCCTACTCAGTCCGAAGTAGCAGCTGTTGGCAAGAGCAATCCTGCGTTGGATTTCCAGGCTGACATTGTTGGTGGTGTTAATGCTGGTTCCTAAATAGACGAAATTATCTACAACTTCAAAGTTATGACTGTCAACAGTGACGCGAGAGATAAGTCGCGAGTGCGACGACTGTTTGTTTGATGACAGGCCAGACCCATTTTCTGTGCTTCCTTGTCCAGCCTGGAGAAAGCAGAGCTAACGGCGCGGGTGTTGAGGCCGATGATATCAATATCGTCGGCATACGCCAGCAGCTGTACACTCTTATAGAAGATGGTACCTTCTCTATTTAGTTCTGCAGCTCGAACTATTTTCTCCAGAAGCTGGTTGAAGAAGTCGCACGATAGGGAGTCGCCTTGTCTGAAACCTCGTTTGGTATCGAACGGCTCGGAGAGGTCCTTCCCAATCCTGATGGAGCTTTTGGTGTTACTCAACGTCAGTTTACACAGCCGTTTTAGTTTTGCGGGGATACCAAATTCAGACATCGCTGCATAAAGGCAGCTCCTTTTCGTGCTGTCGAAAGCAGCTTTGAAATCGACGAAGAGGTGGTGTGTGTCGATTTTCTTTTCACGGGTCTTTTCCAAGATTTGGCGCATGGTGAATATCTGGTTGGTTGTTGATTTTCCAGGTCTGAAGCCACACTGATAAGGTCCAATCAGTTTGTTGACGGTGGGCTTTAATCTTTCACACAATACGCTCGATAGAACCTTATATGCGATGTTGAGGAGGCTGATCCCACGGTAGTTGGCGCAGAAAACTTTGATGCGGATTGTGGCTAGACGTTCATTCACCGGAGTGAATGATAGTACTCGGCGACGGAGTCTCTCTCCCACCACGAATCCTACACCAAACTTGCGCTCCTTTATATGACCACTGTAGTAAATGTCACAAGGACCTACTCGTCTCAGTCCTTGTCCCGTCCATCGCATTTCTTGGATGGCAGTGATGTCAGCCTTTATTTTTGCGAGGACATCAACCAGCTGGGCAGCGGCACCTTCCCAATTAAGGGTCCGAACATTCCAGGTGCATGCCCTCAAATCGTAGTCCTTATTTCGTTTGCCATGGTCGTCATCAAAAGGGGGGTCTCTCATCCGAGGCTGTGTTTTCTTTTTCATTGGGGGTGTTTTATACGTGGCGGGTCCCAAACCCAGGGCACAACCCTATGCAGGGGATGTTTCGCCTTCTCACATTAGCTGGCCTTCGAACGGATGTTCTTAGGCTACCCAGAGGATACTTGGTCAAAGACCGGAAGTAGTAAGCTGCTTGAGCCATGTGTGAAAGAATCGTTTCTGGCCACTCCCAAGTGAATGGCGATCAGAGAACTTTCCTCACTTGCGTGAACTTCTACACATGACTCCATCCTCGGGAATTCGGGCTCCACAGCAAGGAAATCAACCGTTAAAATAGACTGCCTAAATAGGCGAAAACTCTGTGCAAAGTAGTTGCCGCGCAAGTTCATAATCCAACAAAAAAAAAAACGAATTGCTGATTCTGAGGAGTGTTTGAGTGCTCTTTAATCATAATAAAACCGATTTTTTGCGTTGGTGTGTGGCAAGAGAAACATGGCTCCATCATTTCACATTGGAAGACAATTGACAGTCAACCTAATGGACTACACATTATGAACCAGTCCTCAAGCGTGGAAGGACGAAAAAGTTGGCTAGGAAGGTTATGGCATCAGTCTTTTGGGATGCAGGTGGTATAATATTCATCGACTGATTACTGAGCCAGTTATGATCCATTGCACTGCGTATTTGGTTGCAGTTCTAATCGACCATTCCCAATATTTAGCAAGTGTATTATTTTTGAGGACGGATCAGTTTGAAATTTTACGCATATGCTTCGAAAATATTTCTATATATCTTATAATTATAATAGATACTGCGGTTATACCGCTATTATTTTATGTTAGATGTCGCGTTTGTTTTGTTATGAATGCATACGCGTCCTTCGGCCGTAATCTAGTAAATTAGCCACAAGACGATGACGATGAATATTAAAAATATCTGACGGGTTCGTCATAAAAAAAAACTGCCTTCTTCAGGAGCAACAATCAGTATAATCTATATACTATGTAAGTATGCATGCATACGAAAATTAGTGTTCTCCCGCATTAGGTCTGTATTGTTATTTATTTTACTTAGGCAAACGCCACGCCCCCAAATTTTTAAATCTGTAATATCTTCGAAAATATTCATTTAATTCATATGCTGTAAATGGCCGTATACAAGGTCTGTCGAAAAAAAACAGGACTGTTAAAAACACAACAAAAAATTAATATTTTTCAAAAGTTATATATTTTTATTCAAAGTAGTTTCCTTGTGCGGAGGATGGGGTCATGTGTAGAAGTTCACGCAAGTGAGGAAAGTTCTCTGATCGCCATTCACTTGGGAGTGGCCAGAAACGATTCTTTTACACATGACTCAAGCAGCTCACGACTTCCGGTCTTTGACCAAGTATCCTCTGGTTAGCCTTAGAACATCCGTTCGAAGGTGAGCTAAAGTGAGAAGGCGAAACATCCCCAGCATAGGGTTGTGCGCTGGGTTTGGGACCCGCCACGTAAAAAGCCTACCCCAATGAACTGTAACAACCAGCCTCGGATGAGAGACCCCCCTTTTGATGACGACCACGGCAAACGAAATAAGGACTACGATTTAAGGGCATGCACCTGGAATGTCCGGTCCCTTAATTGGGAAGGTGCCGCTGCCCAGCTGGTTGATGTCCTCGTGAAAATAAAGGCTGACATCACCGCCGTCCAAGAAATGCGATGGACGGGACAAGGACAAAGACGAGTAGGTCCTTGTGACATTTACTACAGTGGCCATATAAAGGAGCGCAAGTTTGGTGTGGGATTCGTGGTGGGAGAGAGACTCCGTCGCCGAGTACTATCATTCACTCCGGTGAATAAACGTCTAGCCACAATCCGCATCAAAGCGAGGTTCTTCAACATACCGCTGATCTGCGCCCACGCTCCGACGGATGAGAAGGACGATGTGACCAAAGATGCCTTTTATGAGTGCTTGGAACGCACTTATGAGAGATGCCCCCGCCACGATGTCAAAATCGTGCTTGGCGACTTTAACGCCAGGGTGGGCAAAGAAGGTATCTTTGGCACTACGGTCGGTAAATTCAGCCTCCACGAGGAAACATCCCCAAATGGGTTGAGGCTGATCGACTTCGCCGGGGCCCGAAATATGGATATCTGTAGTACTAGATTCCAGCACAAAAAAATTCATCAAGCTACCTGCCTGTCTCCGGATCGAAAAACTACCAACCAGATCGATCATGTTGTGATAGACGGAAGACACGTCTCCAGTGTTTTAGATGTGCGTGCGCTCCGAGGTCCTAACATCGACTCGGACCACTATCTTGTTGCAGCCAAGATTCGCACCCGCCTCTGTGCAGCAAAAAACGCACGCCAACAAACACAAGGAAGGTTCCACGTCGAAAAGCTGCAATCACAACAGACTGCCGAACGATTTTCTACTCGGCTTGCACTCCTGCTCTCTGAGAGCACTCATCAACAACTCGGTATAAGGGAACTGTGGGACGGCATTTCAAACTCCTTACGTACAGCTGCATCCGAAACCCTTGGTTTTCGGAAAGTGCAAAAGAACAACTGGTACGACGAGGAGTGCCGCGCCGCAGCGGAGAGAAAACAGGCTGCCTACCTCGCAACGTTACGATCGACCACAACACGTGCGGGATGGGATAGATACCGAGAATTGAAGAGGGAAGCGAGACGCATCTGCAGACAGAAAAAGAAAGAGGCCGAAATGCGTGAGTATGAAGAGCTTGATAAGCTGGCCGACAGGGGTAATGCTCGAAAATTCTACGAAAAAATGCGGCGGCTTACAGAAGGTTTCAAGACCGGAGCATACTCTTGTAGAACCCCCAAAGGTGATCTAGTGACCGATGCCCAGAGCATACTTAAATTATGGAGGGAACACTTCTCCAGCCTGCTGAATGGCAGTGAATGCACAACGCCAGGAGAAGGCGAACCCGATTCCCCAATCGATGACGATGGAGCAGACGTCCCATTGCCCGACCATGAAGAAGTTCGAATAGCAATTACCCGCCTGAAGAACAACAAAGCGGCGGGGGCCGATGGATTATCGGCCGAGCTATTCAAACACGGCGGTGAAGAACTGATAAGGAGCATGCATCAGCTTCTTTGTAAAATATGGTCGGACGAAAGCATGCCCAACGATTGGAATTTAAGTGTGCTATGCCCAATCCATAAAAAAGGAGACCCCACAATCTGCGCCAACTACCGTGGGATTAGCCTCCTCAACATCGCATATAAGGTTCTATTGAGCGTATTGAGTGAAAGATTAAAGCCCACCGTCAACAAACTGATTGGACCTTATCAGTGTGGCTTTAGACCTGGAAAATCAACAACCGACCAGATATTCACCATGCGCCAAATCTTGGAAAAGACCCGTGAAAGGAGAATCGACACACACCACCTCTTCGTCGATTTCAAAGCTGCTTTCGACAGCACGAAAAGGAGCTGCCTCTATGCCGCGATGTCTGAATTTGGTATCCCCGCAAAACTAATACGGCTGTGTAAACTGACGCTGAGCAACACGAAGAGCTCCGTCAGAATCGGGAAGGACCTCTCCGAGCCGTTCGATACCAAACGAGGTTTCAGACAAGGCGATTCCCTATCGTGTGACTTTTTCAACCTGCTTCTGGAGAAAATAGTTCGAGCTGCAGAACTTAGTAGAGAAGGTACCATCTTTTATAAGAGTGTACAGCTGTTGGCGTATGCTGATGATATTGATATCATCGGCCTTAACACCCGCCCCGTTAGTTCTGCTTTCTCCAGACTAGACAAAGAAGCAAAACAAATGGGTCTGGCAGTGAACGAGGGCAAGACGAAATATCTCCTGTCATCAAACAAACAGTCGTCGCACTCGCGACTTGGCACTCATGTCACTGTTGACAGTCATAACTTTGAAGTTGTAGATAATTTCATCTATTTAGGAACCAGTATTAACACCACCAACAATGTCAGCCTGGAAATCCAACGCAGGATTGCTCTTGCCAACAGGTGCTACTTCGGACTGAGTAGGCAATTGAAAAGTAAAGTCCTCTCTCGACGAACAAAAGCCAAACTCTATAAGTCGCTCATAATTCCCGTCCTGCTATATGGTGCAGAGGCTTGGACGATGTCAACAACTGATGAGTCGACGTTGCGAGTTTTCGAGAGAAAAGTTCTGCGAAAGATTTATGGTCCTTTGCGCGTTGGCCACGGCGAATATCGCATTCGATGGAACGATGAGCTGTACGAGATATACGACGACATTGACATAGTTCAGCGAATTAAAAGACATCGGCTACGCTGGCTAGGTCATGTTGTCCGAATGGATTAAAACACTCCAGCTCTGAAAGTGTTCGACGCAGTACCCGCCGGGGAAGCAGAGGAAGAGGAAGACCTCCACTCCGTTGGAAGGACCAAGTGGAGAAGGACCTGGCTACGCTTGGAATATCCAATTGGCGCCACGTAGCGAAAAGGAGAAACGACTGGCGCGCTGTTGTTAACTCGGCTATATTCGCGTAAGCGGTGTCTACGCCAATTAAAAGAAGAAGTTTCCTTGTGCTTCGATACAGCGTTTAGCCCGGTCAATTAGCATTTCAAATGAGTATTTAAGGTCATTTTTCGGAATGCTCTTGAGAATAGCGGTCGTCGCCTTTTGGATAGCTGAAATGTCCAGTGTCCTTTCATGGGCAAATGAAGTTCTCCAAATAGGTAATAGGTGAGTAGGGTGAGTGATTAATGGTTAATATGGAGTTTTTTGTCAAAAAATCAGTGACAAGCGTCGACCGATGACACGGCGCATTATCGTGCAACAGGCGCCAGGACCCTGCCTCACGGTATTGTAGTCGAGCACGACGAATGCGTGACAAAAGACGCTTCATATCACCAAGGTAAAACACAGCATTTATCGTTTGGCCAGGTGGGACGAATTCTTGGTGTACATTACCCTCGGAATCGTAAAAACAAAGCAGTATTGTCTTTATTTTTGACTTCTGAAGACGACCGACTTCTGATCGTCACAGAGGTCCTCACGACCTTCTTGGAATCGCTTAAACCACTCATGCACATTACTACGGGAAATCATAAACCACCATAAACTTTTTTCATCATTTGAAATGTTTCAGTAAACGTTTTCCCAAGTTTAAAACAAAATTTAATTTTGCTCTTTGCATTTTACGACCGATGGCCAAAAGCTGCTGTCACTTTTTGATCGATAACATCGATTGTAGTTATCCAATTATCTTAAAATTTTTACAAAATGTCAACAAGAGATCAAACTTTTTATTTCATATACCCACCAATAGGTGGCGCTACCAGAAATAGTTATATTTAAAAAGTTCTGTTTCTTTTCCGACAGACCTTGTAGATCTATATTAAATCAACAATGAATGACGGTATTTAATTTAATAAGGATTAATGTTGTATTGGTTAAAATCGCTTCGATAATTAGCCATTATTTTTCGTAAGAAATAAATGACAAAAAAATGTTATTGTAGGATATCCATAAAAGATAGACATTTACCATCGCGGATTAGACCTTTCAATGTGTACAATACTTAGTACCTTATTTTGATAAATCTTGTAGGGTTCAACCTGCGTTTGCAAGGTAAGCGGAAAAAAGTAATTATTTACGACATCACATTAGAAACCTCAAAAATAACAGTATTTCTCCACTTTTTAATGGATGTTATTATACATAAAATCTTCCTTTTCAATCTCTAAAGATTTGAGCTTACATAGTGATATAGGGACAGAGGAAGCGACTTTGTTTTATACTATGAAAGTGATGTTACTCACCTCTCTAATTAAAGCTCGATTTCGTTCACGAAAATGTGATGAGCGCATTGGATATGTTCTGGGTATACCGATACTCTGATCGTCGTCGAAGTAACTGCTGCTATGCGCAATTGTTGCGGAGGATCCACTGTTGCCATTTGGCACTATTGACAAAGACCTTTGTTTATCATTATTTTCGATGCTTCGATTTTTATTTGTTATCATAGAGCTACGCATAGATGATGTTCCTGCACCTCCTGTTGCTACATAAGATCCAACTTCTTTAACTCCATCCTTGCTGTTGTCTCTTCTACCGTTTCCTTTATAATTAGTTTTTGCGTTTTTACGCTTATTAGTGTCATTATTGCTACTGCTGCTTAAATATGTATTCGAATTTTTTTTTTTACCGTAATTTTTATCAATATAGCGGGCTTGGCCAGTTGCAATAGACATGCGATCATCATTCAAATGCTGATATATATCTCGATCAGGGCTACGATTTTCATCCAATAACGGTGATTCCGATTTTGAAGTATGTTTATAAGAGGATTGAACACTAAATAGAAATAAGGTTAAAAATTAAAATTTCAGTACATACAAATTTACTATTTAACAAAATTTAATGTCATTTCCAGCTACACCTAACAAAAAGGCAATATAATTATTTTTGAATTTACACCTGCATTCTTACTGCAAGCATTAGGTTCAGGCTAATATCTCATTTCCAGTTGAAATGTTAATAATAGTTGTCGTTTCAACTATTGCTAACTTTACTGAAAATAATTTTTACAAGATTTCCGATTTACTTGAGAGTGCGGTGAATAAATTGTAAAACCTAATTGCCTGTTACGAAAAGTATGAATTAAAATCACGTCCGATCCGATTTCACGTTCTTAATACAAGAGAATTCTTTATTCCGTTTTATGGAATCGCTTAGCCTGAATCTTAAACCAGAGAACATAAAACAGAGAAGGTGCAGGTTCGACAGCGAACATTTGATAAAATTGCGACACGGAATCTCACCACACAAATACAGAATTCACGCTGTGAAATGTTAACATTTTTCACAGTTCTCCACATACTCAAACAGAGAATATGAAGAGAAATATATACATACGTACGGCTTATGATGCCATAGCATGTATGCGCAATCAGGGAATATTGAAGAAAAATAAGTTCTTTGATATTACATTTTTAACAGCGAAAAATGTGTACAAATACAGCTCTCTTACATACTCAAGAATATGAAGAGACATAAATACATATGTATGCATGCTCCTTATGATACTCCCAACAACAGCATTGTGATATTTTCATGGTTCAATTTTTGCTTTCGCAATGTATGCAAATATGTATGTATGCTTTTGCGTTTTGCCGTCGGCATTTACATATTGGCATGTAATAATTATGATATGAGTATAATTTTGTATGAAGGCATGTATAGTACTATTTAAAGTACAGTCAATTTAGACTTGTACATTTAATAATTTAATTTGATTTTTACATAATATACTATACTAATAAATATTTTTGTATTATGTTTCTTAGTAATAGAAATTGAATTTATCACAAAAATGCATATATACATAAATACATATATCGTCTATCATATTAATCTTATTATCTGCCCATATGATTGCATGTATACGCATGTGCGCAGATTGATCTGCATGCTTATATATCGGGTGATTTTTTAAGAGCTTGATAACTTTTTTAAAAAAAAAAACGCATAAAATTTGCAAAATCTCATCGGTTCTTTATTTGAAACGTTAGATTGGTTCATGACATTTACTTTTTGAAGATAATTTCATTTAAATGTTGACCGCGGCTGCGTCTTAGGTGGTCCATTCGGAAAGTCCAATTTTGGGCAACTTTTTCGAGCATTTCGGCCGGAATAGCCCGAATTTCTTCGGAAATGTTGTCTTCCAAAGCTGGAATAGTTGCTGGCTTATTTCTGTAGACTTTAGACTTGACGTAGCCCCACAAAAAATAGTCTAAAGGCGTTAAATCGCATGATCTTGGTGGCCAACTTACGGGTCCATTTCTTGAGATGAATTTTTCTCCGAAGTTTTCCCTCAAAATGGCCATAGAATCGCGAGCTGTGTGGCATGTAGCGCCATCTTGTTGAAACCACATGTCAACCAAGTTCAGTTCTTCCATTTTTGGCAACAAAAAGTTTGTTAGCATCGAACGATAGCGATCGCCATTCACCGTAACCGTCCAACAGCATCTTTGAAAAAATACGGTCCAATGATTCCACCAGCGTACAAACCACACCAAACAGTGCATTTTTCGGGATGCATGGGCAGTTCTTGAACGGCTTCTGGTTGCTCTTCACCCCAAATGCGGCAATTTTGCTTATTTACGTAGCCATTCAACCAGAAATGAGCCTCATCGCTGAACAAAATTTGTCGATAAAAAAGCGGATTTTCTGCCAACTTGTCTAGGGCCCATTCACTGAAAATTCGACGTTGTGGCAGATCGTTCGGCTTCAGTTCTTGCACGAGCTGTATTTTATACGGTTTTACACCAAGATCTTTGCGTAAAATCTTCCATGTGGTCGAATAACACAAACCCAATTGCTGCGAACGGCGACGAATCGACATTTCACGGTCTTCAGCCACACTCTCAGAAACAGACGCAATATTCTCTTCTGTACGCACTGTACGCATTCGTGTGGTTGGTTTAATGTCCAATAAAGTAAACTGAGTGCGAAACTTGGTCACAATCGCATTAATTGTTTGCTCACTTGGTCGATTATGTAGACCATAAATCGGACGTAAAGCGCGAAACACATTTATTCATTCTCGTATGAATTCAGTCACTTTACATATATTTCTGCTATTGCACATGCTCAATTCTGCTAAATAGCAGCGGGAATGGTGAAATTCCGTGTCGCAATCTTATAAGCTCTGTTAGCCGTCCAATCGAACATCATACAGAATTCAATTTGCACCTTCTCTATGTTTTATGTTCTCTGGCTCATTTCACGCGCTAACACGTGTTTGATTGACTGTCGTTTCTTTTAAGTCGTTCGTGAGTTATAGCGTCGCAAACATGGAGCAAAATAAAGAGAAAATACGGCATATTTTACAGTACTACTACGATAAAGGCAAAAATGCATCTCAAGCCGCCAATAAATTGTGTGCAGTTTGACCCGATACAGTTTCCATTTCCACCGCACAACGATGGTTTCAACGTTTTCGTTCTGGTGTAGAGGTGGTCGAAGATGCGCCACGCTCCGGAAGGCCTTTCGTCGAAAATTGCGATAAAATCGCTGAATTGGTCGAAAGAGACCGGCATAGTAGAAAAAAATAGTTTAAAAAAAAATAAATAAAAAAATAAAATAGAAATAAATAAAATTCAATGAAAATACCTCAAGACTTTTTTGACAACCTATTATATGTTACAAAGAGCGTAAGTATAATTAGCTTTCGTTAAACATTGTACTAGATCATGTTAAGGTAAGTATTAAGGAGAGTAATATATTAGTATTATTAATGCACTATTACCGTGCGATTCTGTACTGTGATACAGTCTCAAGTCTCTAAATTTGAGATTTTAAGTTAGAGACAATTTTTGAGACTTGACACGATTTTGCTATTCTGTAAGTGACAGTCACAAAGTCTATTACATTTCATTATTCAGAGATGTTCTTAAACTTGAATAAAAATAAATATGTCGATAACGAGAATTTTTTATAACATAGTCAAAAAACATATTTATCAATAAAAATAAAAATATATTTTGACTTTGTTTCATAATATTTACGAAATTTATGTAAAACTGATTTACTCTAAACCTTTTTGTCTTTGAGTTGCTTACAAAATATAAAAAAACGACAACCGATTAATATCTATGATGATTTCTATTCAGTGTATTCAAATTGGCAGACTAGAGTTCCTTTGGTTTTGTGACCTGCTAACTACCAGGTCTCAAATTTGAGGCAATATTTTGAGACTAACGCTAGAGACTGTTTAGTGAATAGTAACTAGTTACAAATTGAGATTTTACTTCAAAATGTCAAATGTCTCAAATAGACACTAGAGACTGGTTACAGAATCCCGCTATTAGAGTAAGTATGCTATGTTTTGTAATTCAATGTACATAATTTCAAATTTTAATATTTTTACAATTAATTTTCTTAAATTTAGTTTTAGGTTTTATAAAAGATGTCGCTTGACGCAACACCGGCCACCTTGATAAGAGCAGGTTCCTTCAACGTCCATTGGAAGTAAGGCTAGTTTGTATATGGGGCGCTTAATTGTGCCCGCTTTCGTTGCCACGTCTGCCACTCGCTCCTTATTGTCTTGTCCTTCGACGGTTGCGATGACTCTTCCTGTTACCTACTGCTGCGGTGGTGAATTGTCTTCGTGTACGAGGACGAGGTCGCCGGACTGGATATTCCGCTTCGGGTGTAACCATTTGGAGCGCTCCTGAAAACCCGTCAGGTATGTTTTGGACCACTGTCGCCAAAACTTTTTTTTTTATTTATTGTATATAAGTTAGTTTTGATCACTTTCTATAACTCCTTCTCCTTCGGTAGCGACGGTGTTGTCGACTAGTCAAAGTTACTTTGAAATGTGTTAGTTATTTTTGATAAACTTTCTATAGCTCCTTCTGCCGTAGCGACGGTGTTGTCGACTACTCAAAGTTACTTTGAAATGTATTAACACGTTGAGTTTCGTTCTAAAACTGTTTATTTAATAATTCGTAAGCTTACTGCTAGCCTACTTCTCTTACCGTCGCTGCTGCCGTTATACCATGTTCAGACCGACACTTAATCACACGATTTCGGCTGTTGAGTGGTTTATCCCACTAATCTTATAAATTTATCAAGATTTCGCCATACAAAAATGACAGTTATTCCATTATATGGAAAATATTTAAAAGAATACGGCTTTTATTACAAAATACTATATGAAAATGTTTTCTTTTGATAAATATTGAGCGATGTATATACTTGAATGACAAAAACAGCTGTTTTTAATCTTTTCAGCGGCAGTAAGAACTCTGTTGGGTTATGAAATGCTTAAATGTAATCTAATCTTTTAAATTTTCGGTCTGAACATGGTATTAGCGTCGGGCTCTAATTGCTTGAGTAAGCATTTCCCACGCTCATGTGTCATGCTCATGCAACGAGCTGAACATCGAATTACAACGGCTGACCAAACATTTAATTTGATCGCGCATGAAGTGAACGATGCAGACTGCATGCATTGCAATTTTTGGCAGCATGGGAACTTCAGTACGTTAACTATTGTTAACTTATACATTGCAACTAGCTCGAATAAAAGTAAGACTAACAAGCAACTTGAATATGACTTCAACATTTGAGTTGCATTGATGGTTCATCCCTAGAAGTTAACATAGCTACTTTTTCGTTACAGTGCTGTAGCAATCTTGCACTATGCATGTTCAGCTCCTTACACTTGTTTTTTACGTGAACTTTCCACCGTAGCTTAGTATCAAGCGTCATTCCTAAGTATTTAGCGGAATTAAAGTACGGTATTCGTGCGCCATCTATGAAAGTTGGTAAGTGCTGTATCTTGTTGTATGTGAAAACAATATGTATAGACTTAGCTTCATTCAGTTTTCTCTGCCATTTCTTGCTCGTGTTCACTACTACCAACAGCCAGTAACGCGGTATCATCTCCGAATGTGGCTTTTGTATAATTGCAGTCTACTGGCAGGTCCAACACACTACCTTGTGGAACTCCTGCTTTTATTTCCCTAAGAATAGAAAATTTGCCTCTTTGTTTAACGCGAAAGTAGCGATCTGATAAATACGATTTCATGATGTCATAATGCTGTTCCGGTAAAATCAGTTTCAGTTTCGAAAGCAGTTCTTTGTGACAAACTTTATCGAAAGCTTTTCTACCATCCAAACGACGGTAGAACAGAATTTTTTCCTGTGGTTAATCCTGTGATTTGATCAATCGTAGAATGGTTGGCTCGAAACCCAAACTGATGCGCTGGAATTATGATTTTTCGTTCTATGATTTTATTGAGACGTTTTATGAAAATTATCTCAAAAAGCTTCGATATTATTGGTAGAGTGATATGGGTTTGTAAGAAGATACATCATATCCTGGCTTTCCTGGCTGTGGAATCATGATAACTTCAGCAATTTTCCAATAAGTTGGCACGTATTTAAGATGAAAAGCCGCGTTAATAATGTTGACAATTTTTACTATACGGAAGGAAGCTGTTTTAGGACCTCGACAGTAATCAGGTCGTAACCGGGGGATTTTTTGTTTTTCAGAATTTTGATTTCCTCACTTAGCTCACTGCTTGTGCAACTTGAGATTTCTTCGCTTTCTTGACTGGAAGGATAATCTATGTGTGCTTCATATGGGGAGAATATTTTGGCTAAATAATCCGAAAATACTTCTGCTTTTTTTGAATCGTCTCTGGCCCAACTATCAGCACTTATTTTAATGGGACATATGTAGTTGAGTGTCTGGTGTTTGTAGTCTTTTACAGCTTTTCCAAAGAGAGTAGTCCGAGTTTTTTCCATTGCTTAGGGACCGAATCTATTATATTTAAACCTCTGAATTTTCAGATTAAGATCTTTAGAGACTTTATATAATATGAAACTCTTTAATTCTTGACCCATTGCTAGAAACACCTCCTTCAATTCGCGCAGCTTGCTATCGGCGCCGAGGAAGTTGGTGGCGTTGTCGCTGAATATCTTCGCCGACATTCCTCGGCATCCAATGAACCTTTTAGGGAGAATAGAAGATAGGTCCGAAAATAATTCTAAATGTTTTAAAGTGAAACAAACGAAAACTGCAATATATGTTTTTACGGATGGTCTATGGCGTATTTTTATTGTTGTGTATATCAGACCACAAAAATCTACGCCACATATAAGGAAGGGCTGAAGTGCTCGAAGTCTTTCGACTGGCAAATTTCCCATTATTTGGTTTTGCAACTTCGGCTTGTAATAAAAACAATGTATACAGTTGCTTACGGTTTTACTGCAAGCTTCTCGAGCATTTATTAGTCACATGCGTTCCCGAAAAAGTGCAACCAACACTTTAGCTCCAGCGTGGTGATTTCGAAGTTGCAGGAACCGTAAATATGTTATAAGGAAGTGCGAACTTTTATTTAATAATAACGGAAATTTGGCATCATATGGGAGAGGCGCATTTAATAGGCTGCCTCTTACTCGGATTAATTTGAATGAAAGCAAATGATCCGAGTACTCATGTAAAAACGAGTTGACATTTTGCAAATTTGCTGGTATTGTGGTACCTTTATGCAAATTTTGATTAACATCCGAAAATTCCGAATGTTGGACAACCTGTACAATTTTTAAAAAACTCAAGTTTAACTCACCTGATCGTCTGATCCTCATAATATATATGCGACCACACAAAGCAATTTTTTATGGGAAGAGAATTTTTCAACAAGGTCCAATGTTGAATTTTTTCAGTAGTCGAAATTAGTGTAAATGTATCTTTCTTCTTCTCTAATGCTTCGTCTTCTGGTGAGAGCTGGAAGTGGTTATTAATTAGCCATTATGCAGGGTCTTCTAGGACCGCCAAAACATATCGAATTATTCAATTCATCCAACCCCGAGACACTTGATCCGCAGAATTTTGTTTCGTTGGCACATGCCGCCAATGTATTTTGTCAGTCAACTCTTGGATTTCGAACACTCTATTTGAGTTTGTAGGGATGAAGGATGTGTTTTTATTCAATGTAAAACTATTTTAGAGTATGTCCAAAATGTAATTTTATCGAAATGTCGATTCAACATAGGCGCTACTCTTGACCATAATTTCGAAAGAAGGTGTGCTGCCGAGAGCTCAAAACACGGAAGAGATTTTGTCTTCAGCGCAGCCACTCTAAACTTCGCAGTAAGCAGCATAAATTTAATACTACTACCAAATTGACTTCGTATATATGTATATGCAACATTCGTACGCCCTTATTGAGGTCGGCGAAGCCATGTATTTGGCAGATGGCACTCGATTTTATTTACGTAACGAGGAATGCTTATAGATCAGAGCTGTATTAGTTTGGCTTAAAAATTCTACCAGCTAGTGTCAAGGAGCAATAAAATTGACTAATCCCAATCTAGTTTTTGGATCCAAAGCTCTCGTAATAAGATGTTTGCTTTGATACCTAGTGGAGCTGGTAATCCAAGAGGATAAAAAAGGCGAGCAGAAACTGACAATACATATTTCGTTTAGTGCCCCGCAGATCAATAAAATTGTCGTCTAAAACAAAACGAAACAAAACTTTTGGCAATCAATGGATTCATGACGTTTTAGTGGAATTTTTTTTTTTTTCAGTGCAATTACTGTCGAAAAATTTAGGGTAGTTCGAAAACTATTTCATTAAGGTGAATCCGGCCGAGTTTATTATTTTAATTACTTCACTTCTCAAAAGATCTAGAGACTCGAAATTTTCGGATCCTGTTAATAGGTCATCAACATAAAAGTCTTTTTTTAATAGCCAATGAACCGAGTGGATATTTCATTGTATTGGCATCATTGAGCATTTGCAAACATCGTGTTGCGAGAAATGGAGCAGGCGCAGTGCTGTAAGTTACGGGGTTAAGACGAAATATTTGTATTTGCTCTGAAGGATGGTGATACATTTTAGGAATGTCCGCTGTTAGTGCATACTCATGTAAACGAAATCGAAAAAAGTTGAGTATAACTCTTCTTGGATGGTTGGACCTACCATCAGAATATAATTTTATGCTATTTGGGTTGAAGATCGACTCGAATCATCAAAGACAATACGTAATTTGGTTGTTGTACTCTTGGGCTTTAGAACGCATTGATGGGGTATGAAGTAGTGTGGCTCATTCGGGATCTACTACTAATTCACTACTAAATCTATTGACGTAAAGTCTGCTTCATCTTGGCGTAATGTGCTATGCAATCTGGGAGGTGAACTTAAATTGCTGGCGTATTTACCAGATACAATCCTAAAGGGTGTCTGAAGTGTTGGTTGGTTAGGACTATTATATATTTATTTTGGCCAACAGCTAAAAGATCAAAAAATTTTTCAGCAACCAAAAATATGTCCACTTTTTTAGATTTGTGGAATTATGGATCCGCCAATTCAATATTGTGCGGAATTTCGCAGTCATTAACACTGATGTTGTGGTTTGGATGATTAGCGGAAATGCATCGCATTACCCAGAATTCCGTCGAAGGTTCATAATTATTTAACCGGGACTTGACAAACGCGTTTAGTTTTAACTTTTGTATTGGAATTGGCAATTCCTATTACGTTTAATATTTTGTGCTGACGTCGAATCCGCAACTTCTGTGCCAAGTCCTCCGTTATAAAGTTGACCTGGGAGCCTGAGTAACGCTCTCGCAGGCAGGGAATCTCCACAACTGGTCCTCACTACAATTACTGGTGTTGCCAACGTTACCTCATCCGGCATACTCGCTATATGCACGGCATGTGTGGTGGATGTTTGTTGATGAGGCGCAGCGTGGAAGAAAACCGGATGCTGGTGATGAAATCGATTGTATACCCGACATCAATCCACTCTACATTTGGATACGGTATGCCCCTTACGCAAACAGCTTATGCATAAGGCACCGATTTCTCAAACTCAAATCTCTGTTGCAACGGAAGCGCCTTGAAAGTGGTGATCCCTCGATTTGCACTGTTGACAACTTGGCTGCTTTGTATTTGCAGCAACCAGCGCCGAATTGGTCATATCCATTTGCTGTTGCTTCTCATGGCTTGTACTGCCTGTTGGTATGGAATTCGTTCTTGAGTGTGCTGCTCCTTTCTCCGATAGGTGCTGGTATCTCCTATTTAGGGTGGCTTCACAGTCCTTCCACAGTGTCAATTTGTCATAATCCAACGTTTCTTCCCATTTGGATCGATAGCAATGAATCATATACCGCTGACACTTCGTCAATCATTGAACACAATGAAGGTGCAGGTGGCTTTGGGATGGTTGGCAGCTTAAAATGTTTAGATATTGTATTGAAGAATATCAAACATTTATAATCGTAAGCTTTCTTGAGAATTGCCAACGCTTTCGGGTAATTTTTATCCGTCATCTCAAACGCTTTAACTGTTCCCAAAGCCTCTCCAGATAGACAATTTACCAAATGGTTAAATTTTTCAATACTTGGGATATTTGGATCATTATGAACCAAGCTCTCCAACAAACTCATGAAATTTTTAAATTCTGAATATTCTCCCTTGAATTTCGGCAGTTTCATTTTAGAGAACCTTGAGCTGTGAGAAGCTACAAAAGATGTTTCGGCAATTGAAATTTTATTTTTTGCTGAAATTGACTTTATTATGGACTTTATTTCAACAATTATGTTCTCTAATAGGGTGGGTCGATTCCAGACTTTTTTCGATTCGGGATTTCTAATAGTGTAGAAAAGTTGCCTTAGTACTTCCTGATTCCAATGCAACTTTTTGTTTTGAGATCGGATTGCATCTTCAACCCCAACTCCAGCCTTCAAATTTCGGAAATTCGCCTAAAATTGTGAAATTGTCTACCTAGCGCCTGAAATATGCATCTCATGGCAAAATGTATAAAACAAAAGTTATTTGTCACATCATTTGCTATTTGCTATACCATATATGAGACATGGCCGTAGGACGAACCGTTCCCGAGATACGAGCGAAAATGCGGCGCTCCACAGCGCAAGGTGAAAATCGGTTTGCGGCCACACTTCTTGACGTTGATTTCGCCGAGTGCTATCACTCACATTCATTCACCTACGCCATACGACACGTTCGGACTGGTCTCCACATAAATATTTTTTCATCGACTTCCTTTACTCTTGTCGTTGATTTCGCCGAGTGCTATCACTCATATTCTCTCAACAGAACACAGAATTCAAAATGTCTGTATCTAAATTTAAATTTAGACAGAATTGTCCTGTGTTTGGCATATATCCGTACAATCTCTCTGAGTCCCAGTTACCTACTTACCAGGATGTTCTTTTGTGTTATCAGTTTGAAAGATTTCGTATAGGGCGACTCCGCGGCGACAACTATGAACCTAGGAGTAAAGAGGTTACAGAAATAGTTGCAAAAAAGGTTGAAAATACTTTCAAAAAGTCATCTATTCCGATAGTTTCACACACCAGAGTTGTACCAATGCTCACCACATACCATAAGAAATTTCTGACTCTTAAACAAATATTTTTAAGGAACCCAATAGGTTTGAGCTCTAAAAGAGACGACTTTGTCTTTTCTGCCGGAAAATTATTTGACATCGCTGCTTGTAAATGCATTTATTTGTCTTCTTGCACTTGTCCAAAGGAAAGGAAAGTTCCTATTAATGAACAACCATTTCTCTTGGACCAGAGAACCAGAAGAATTGGTCGCATTGGAAGTGTTGATCTACCTGAAACAAAAAAGATTACAAAGAAAAATGAACGTAAAGAAAAGCTTTCAAAACGTCGTTCAACATCAACACTTACCAGAAAAGTATCTGCTAGAACACGTGACCATTGAGATCAGCCAGACTCTCATACAGACGACAACAATGTAGGTGCGTCACACATGGATTCTTCCAAAAACGATGCTGATGATGAATTTTTTCTTCCATCCTCTAAAACCAAACAAAACACACTAGTATTAGAACACACTGCTTTAGCTGCCCAAAGCTTTGGAGTAAGTGATAGAGCAGCGGCCTTGATTGTTACATCTGCTTTTCTGGATACCAAAAAAGCAGGTTTGATAACAGAGGATCAGGCTAGCTTTGCCACTGACAAATGCAAGATTAGTCGGGCAAAAAAAAGTGTTGGATTTAAGCTCCAAAACACCGAAAGTATTGACTCTGTATATGGGCTGTATTTTGACGGCCGCAAAGACAATACACTTACACAAGTCAGCGAAGGTTAAAAGTACTACCGCGACACTGTCAAAGAGGAACATATTTCTCTTATAGCGGCACCTGGTTGTCATTACTTTGGCCACGTCACCTCTCCTTCCGGGTCAGCTGAGGATGAGACGCAAGCTATATGGCAACATTTACAAGACAATTCAGTTGATGTGGAACATCTAGAAGAACACGGGTTGAAAAGGTGGAATCATTCGGAAACTAGAAGAAAGAATAGGTAGGCCATTACAGTGGGTTGTTTGTCTTCTACATTTCAACGAACTTCCATTTCGTGCTCTTTTCGAACACATAGATTGTGTCTCAAAGAGTCCAAACACATTCTCTGGCGACATAGGTAAATTGCTCCCTGATTGTGAGAAGTTGCCTGTTGTCAAATTTGAAAGTTTTCCATCCTGCCAATTACCTTCTGAGGTTATTAATCCGACCCAACTTAGCACAGACCAAGCTTATCTCTATAAAATATCAGAAGCTGTTATTTCCGGTCAATGTTCCTCAGATTTAGCGTCGATGCATCCAGGTAACATTTGCAAATCTTGCTGGCTCACCTGTGCAAATAGAATTCTGAGATTATACATTTCTACTGACAAACCAACAAAGGAAATAAAGATGTTGGTCAAGTACATACTTACAGTTTACTCACCTTTGTGGTTCACAATAAGATTCAACAGTTCAATCAAAGATGGCTCGCTGCAATGTCTATGCTGCAATTCAAAGGTCGAGATACTTACCTGCTAAACTGCGCAAGGTTGTCGATTCATCCATTCAACAGAATGCTTTCTTTGCTCTTCCAGAAAACATTCTCCTTAGTATGATGACTGACGAACGGATAGAAGTCAGAAAGTTGGCCTTTGACCGTCTTCTGGCAGCCAGAGAAGGAGAGCCTGACACTGTAAATGGAAGGGTTAGATGTAATAAAGTGCCAAAGCTGAATTTCAAAGCTAATAATTATTACGATATGATTAACTAAAAGACTATTAACTTGACTGTTCCACCAGTTCTTTGTTCAGTTTCTAACGAAGAACTCATAAAAGGGCTGTCGGGAGACACTGCAAAGGTATGGAAATTTAGTGAATTCCCCTCTCACACCGTGGCAGTCGAGAGAACCGTCAAACTGGTGACAGAGGCATCTTCTAAAGTTATTGGCCTCCAATCTCGTAATCGTTTTACACGCTCCACACTGAAATCTAGGCAACAAGTGCCAAAGTTTAGTACAAAATCTGATTTTATCAATAAATTTGACACAGATTCAGACTAAAACAAGCCTGACATATGGTTGGTTGGTTGGGTTGGGCTTGGGAGGAACCCGAAGAGCAGCCACCTCCACGCGGTGGGTGACCAATACAGGTTAGCTAAGAGCTGCAACAATTTTCACTTTGCGCTGTGGCGCGCCGCCTTTTCGCTCGTATCTCGGGAACGGTTCGTCCTACGGCCATGATCAAATAACTTTTGTTTTATACATTTTGCCATGAGATGCATATTTCAGGCGCTAGGTAGACAATTTCCCGATTTCAGGCGAATTTCCGAAATTTCAAGGCCGGAGTTGGGGTTGAAGATGCAATCCGATCTCAAAACAAAAAGTTGCATTGGAATCAGGAAGTACTAAGGCAACTTTTCCTCACTATTAGAAATCCCGAATCGAAAAAAGTCCGGAATCGACCCACCCTATTCTCTAACTCCCCTCGGGCCATGTTCTTCAATCTTTGATTGGCATTTCATTAATTTGCCACTATGTGAATTTAATATGTCGAAACGACATTCCAATTCGATTGGTTCTAAAGACGTAGTCTTTTCGAGATGGCCTGTTTTAGTGCACAAAATACTACTTTTCGCAACCGTTCTCCGTCAACTCCTTACTGGGAGATGGGTTTGCGAGAGTTGGCTTTGGCTTGCTCATTTTGCTTTGGTTGAAATAAAATGCACGAAAAAATTATTTAGCACAGAATAATTTAATATTGAGAATCAGCTGGCGAAAACGAAAAATGTCGATTCCCAAATAACAAAAAGCCAAATCGAAAAATGCGCAAAATAAGCACTAGCACAATAAAGTACATAAATTAATCGGAAAATGTCCGAACGAAAATGGATAAAAATTACGAAAAATTTACAGATAATTGCAAAAACGGATAGAAAAAATTGCGGAAAATGTAATAATTTAATTTTGCAATTAATAATTTTTCACCTTCATTTCAAAATAAAGAGCTACCACAAAACCAAAAATCCATTAATTCACTTTAAAATATATTACATGTGCAATATTAATAAAATCAATGTAATATGTAAAAAGTCAAAAAAGGGAGAGCCAAAACTGAAAGTGTGCACTTTGTTGTGTAGTAGTTTTTTTATTTGCACTGCTCTCAGTAATTCGCACTCGTTACCTAGTGCGTCGGCTATTTGCCGGCGCTTACGTCCCTTTGGCACAGGATGCAGTGACAGCTCATTCCCACGACGGCTTAACAACAGTAGCGGACTGATGGCAGTAACGGTGTGTTGACACAAGCGAATTGATGGCTGCAGTGGCTTGATGCAGCTGCGATTTGATATATTTGATAGTGGCAGCAGCGGAGTGATGGCAGCGAAGTAATGTTATTAACGTTGCAAAACTGGACACTTAGCGACACTATATTGTTACCGGGTTTGTAGCGGCACTGGAAGCGGTAAGTTATAGTGGTATTGCACTATTGCGGTAGTTTCTAGCGGCACTTCATGGTTAAATCTTAATTTTTCGTCATACTGCACTTTTACACAATATAATTATTATTTTTCGGTTGTTACTTTTAGCCGCAGCTATTTCCAACACCTTGGTACAATTAATTTGGATCTCACTGTACTTTTAGTTTCTTCACAAACGTACATATTATTTCCCCAGTTATGTTCCCCAGCCCATGCCCACAATTTATAAATTTTGTCTTCCGCACCTTCTTGCTATGTAGACACGTACATTTATATATATAACCTAAATTTCTTCTCCTGTAACAATCAAGTGACGGACGCAAGTGCACAATTAAAATCGAAAGAGATAAGAACAATTTGTTGTATCTTATATTAAATTATTTTACATACCTGCCCATTTTTCCGCAGCAAATTTGTTTTTAATAAAACTGTTTCCCCTAAGAACAGCAAAACAGTTACAACGTGGCTATAAATTTTAGTTTTGCCGTTGTGGTTGGAGACATCAGCTGTTTTTCCTCTTTCTTTTCTTCTTTCTCTTTCTCTTTTTTGTTTTGTTTTTTTGCATTCCCTTTTGGTTTTGGCGTTGCCAACCGTCGAAAATTGAAATTAAACTTATGAGAAAGAGACTGGACAGACTAGTTGGCAGGTGTTCCCAACTATTTCCTAGTGAGGTATGGACTCTGAGAATAATTCTGGGTGTACACCAAAAAATCCTTTTCGGAGGATTTAAAAAATTGCAAGAACGCCGCCAAATGGCAAAAATGAGGAGTACACAAAGTAAAGAATCTATCAATATTTTTTGCGAATTAGGCAGGAAAATAAAGGAGCTCGATTATATGATATCCGGACAGAGACACATTATCCAAGCTAAGCGATAACTTGTATATATCAAGTAATATCAAGAAATCCAATCGAAAATAGTGATGGTAGGGAAAGCATCACAAGTACCACCTACGAAGAAGCCAAAAAACGTAACTCAAAAAGCGCAAGAAACATTTAGTGAAGTCATGAAAATAAATAATAAAGACACCGCAGCAAATAAACCAGAACCCGAGAAATGGATAGACGTGGTAAAAATTAATAGGCCTATGGAAAAGAGAATTAGGTCGAAACCAGACGCTATAATTCTAACAAAAAAGGACGGAGCCTCGTATGCAGATATCCTTCGTAAAATTTAAGGCGACAGTGGCCTCGAGGAATTGGGTTCAAACGTGACCTACATGAGGAAAACTCGCAAAGGAGACCTGCTCATAGAGCTAAAAAGCCAAGGAGACAAAAGAGCTGAAAATTTTCAGAGCGCCCTGAAGGGAGTGGTTGGCGGAATGGCTGTAGTACAACCTAAAACACTATAATGCGCAAAGATCTGGATGAAATCACTACTCCTGAAGAAATTTGCTGCGCATTACAAATAGAGTGCGGAATACAAAACATAGGGCCAGCTAATGTTAAAAATATGCGGAAAATAAGAAGCGGCACTCAAATAGCCCTTATATCCCTGCGTGCTCAAGACTGCCCTAAAGTTTAGCAAGCGAAAGATCGGATGGTCGATCCATCGCTTTCGGAAGTACTCCTCTCCTGTTTCCCGCTGTTACAGATGTTTCCATCCAAGCCATATGGCGCGTAAATGTTGCAGTCTGATCAACAGTTCCTCTCTTTGCACACGTTGTGGAAGCGCGGGATATGTTGAAAAAGTATGCATGAACACACCGAGTTGCATGCTCTGCAAAGGAGAACATTCGGTTCTAAGTACGACTTGCCCCAAATACGTTGAGGTGCTAAAAACAATTGAGAAATGAGAAAATTGCAGCTTAACTTAAACCACTGCGCGACAGCACAAACCTTGCTGCAACAAACCGTAATAGAAAGCCACATTGATGTCACCTTATTGAGTGAGCAATATTCCCAACGTTTGGAAAGTACTTGGATTACAGATTGAAGTGGCAAAGGAGCAATATGGTCCTGCAATGGACAAACATTCAGAAGCAAAAAATGGTTTTACATGCGCGCAAATAGGAGAAATTTATTACGTAAGCTGCTATGCTCGTCCCAGCGCGTCCGTTAGAGAATTTTAAGAATTCTTCCTGGAATTATCCTTAGAAAGCAGAGGAGCGGAGAGGAGGAGAGAGCTGGGGTAGCAGAAGTTCAAACCATCGTGGGCGCCTAGTTCTAGAATTCCTGAGCCAAACCAACTTCACAATAATGAATTGTGGCACGAAAATACTTACTTAGAAGGAAATAAAGGCTCTATAATAGACCTGATGTTTGCAAATGACGCACTAAGCAGAAAAATTAAGTGGGAGGTGTCAGACATGCTCACAAATTGTGACCACATGGCAATCATTGCAGAAGTTTTATTCTCTCGAGACCAGGTACCCCCACGCAGTAAGCAAACAGATTTTGATACTGACGTTTTTGAGACAGTCTGGATTGCAGCAATAGCATCAGGCGAAGGCGGCGTCCACTTAATAACCGTAGTAAGTAGTAAAGAAGCGAATATAGACCCCTGGGGTACTACTTATAAAATCTGTATGCCCAAATTCCAAAATACGTGGCAGCAACCTAAATGCGCTCCGTTCATGAAGAAAGTCGTCGAGGCATTATTTCTGACGCACGCCCCGATTACCAGCGCGGTGCGACGAAACAAAGCTGGTGAGTCACCTCCACTGGTTACAGAAGAAGAACTATTGGCCATTGCTAAAAAAATCAAAAACAACAAAGCGCATGGTATCGATGGCATACCAAACATGTACAACGCATGTATAAAAGAAGGGATGTTCCCCGATCCCTGGAAAGTCCAGCGCCTGGTTTTAATCCCAAAACCAAAAAAAACACCAGATGAACCTTCTTCGTATCAACCGCTGTGTATGCTCGACACAATGAGCAAAGTGTACGAAAGCAAATTAAGAAACCGCTTGGAGATTGCAATCCAGGAAGCCGGCGGACTATCAGAAAGACAATACAAAACTCTTGCAACCAGTTGCTACAGTTTTGTTCACCTAACGGTTGTATGTATCACCTAAAACTAATCGAGATAGATATAAGGTTATGTATATATAAATGATCAGGGTGACAAGAAAAGTTGAAATCCGGTTGACAGTCTGCCTGTCCGTCCGTCCGTGCAAGCTGTAACTTACTTGTAAAAATTAAGATATCTTGATGACACTTGGTATGCGGGTTTGTAAGTACAAAAAAAGTTCGAGTTCGTAGATGGGCGTAATCGGACCATTGCCACGCCCACAAATCGCCATTAACCCAAAACCCATAAAGTGCCATAACTAAGCCCCTATTTAAGATATAAAATTCATATTTGGCAAAAGAGATCGCAGTATTAAGGGACCCCTGTGGATAAAAAATTTTGAGAAAGTGGGGGTGACCCCGCCCTCTAATGAATTTAATGTTCATATCTCCTAAACCACTTTAGCTACATTAACCAAAGTTGGTGCGCGCAAATCTTATAAGAATATCTACAGACAATGTGAAAATGGATGAAATCGGAGAAGAACCCCGCTCACTACCCATACAACGTTACTTTTAAAAACTACTAAAAGAGCGATAAATCAATAACTAAATGCGTCAAAGACATAAACATTTTCCGTCGGGATGATATGAGAAAACTTTATGGGAGCCGGTGTGAAAATTGAACGGTGGGCGTAGCTCCACCCACTTTTTTGTGAAATCCCCCGAACAACCGATTTCGACAAAATTTGGTATTTGGCATTGTTTTTATATTTCGATGTCACGTTGTGAAAATAAGCGAAATCGGACATTAACCACGCCTACTTCCCATATAGCACAATTTTAAATTCCATTTGATACGTCCAGTATGCAAATCAAGAAGCAATTAATGTAACGGGATTAAACCTTTCACGAATAATGCCCCTTATGACCAAAATTTGTTCAAATCTACCAAAACCCTAGGTGTCTGTCAGCATATGAGTTATATATATGGTATGTATATATACATTATATAAAATTGCTTGGATTTCGTTCCTCAGGTTGACGTTATACATCTTAACGTATTTCCCTTGCTTTGATTCCTGAAATTTGCACCCGAACTTAGCCCTTCCTAACTTGTTTTCTTTTGTTTTAGATAAATGCCTGTAGGTATATAGAGTATGTATTTTATAATTTTAGAACACTTCAGGTCACGTATATTAAATATATTACGCACTTAGTCCCTGCTCGGGCGCCATGAAAAATCTCAAGCGTTTTTGAGATGCGAAAAAATATACTTGTGAATGCGCGAATAAATTGTAAATCCCAATAGCCTGTCACGAAAAGTAAGAATATTCCGAAAAAAATAAAATCACGTCCGATTTCTCGTTCTTAATACAAGAGAATTCTTTATTCCATTTTATGGAATCGCTTAGCCTGAATCTTAAACTAACGGCTTAAACTAGCGGCAATGTAAGTATGTGTTACAAAAGGGGTAAGTATAATTATCTTTCGTTAAACATTGTACTAGATGATGTTAACGTAAGTAATAGATTAATATTGTAAACGTATTATTAGGATAAGTTTATTATGTTATATAATTCAACACATAAGGACTATTAGTTATATGGGGTCTAACCCAAGTTTTCACCCGATTTTCTAGATTCCAAGCAAAAATTTGCACTCTTATTAAAAAAATACACTCTCTCAGTGTCATTGAGGTAACTTACACATTGAACAATATTTTCGGTCAAAGTCGATAATAGGCACTAGGATCCACATATTCGGCCGCTAGGGCCTTGAACAGTTTTTTCGGAAGTAGACGTGTGTGTTTGATACGTATTACTATAACATAGCAATGTCAGAATAACGTTATGTGCCAAATTTGGCTGAAATCGGTTGAGGGAATCTCGACTTATGAGATTTCATCTAAAGAGGGATGTGACAAATTACGAACCCCGCTCCTTTAACGCTGTCCCCGCCACGATATCAAAATCGTGCTTGGTGACTTTAACGCCAAGGTAGGCAAAGAAGGTATCGTACAGCTGGAAACGAAGCGATTGGTTTTGGGAAAATGCAAAAGAACAGCTGCTACGATGAGGAGTGCCGTACCGCAGTAGAGAGAAAATAGACTGCCTACCTCGCAGCGATACGATCGACCACACACGTGCGGGATGGTATAGTCACCGAGAGTTGAAGACCGAATTGAAACACATTTGCAGACAGAAAAAGAGAGAGACCGAAATGCGTGAGTATGAAGATCTTGACAAACTGGCCGACAGGGGTAATGCTCGAAAGTTCTACGAAAAGATGCGGACTCTAACAGAAGGTTTCAAGACCAGAGCATACTCTTGTTGAACCCCCAGAGGTGATATAGTAACCGATGTCTAGAGCATACTAAAATTATGGAGGGAACACTTGTGCAGCCTGCTGAATGGCAGTGAATGCTTAACTTCTGGAGACGGCGAACCCGATTCCCCAATCGATAACGATGGGCGTTCCGTTGCCCGACCATGAAGAAGTTCGAATAGCAATCACCCGTCTGAAGAACAACAAAGCGGTGGGGGTCGATGAAGTGCTGGCTGAGCTATTCAAACAAGGCGGCGAAGAACTGATAAGGAGCATGCATCAGCTTCTTTTTAGAATATAGTCGGACGAAAGCATGCCCAACGATTGGAATTTAAGTGTGCTCTGCCCATTCCACAAAAACGGAGACCCCAGAATCTTTCCCAACTACCGTGGGATAAGTCCCCTCAACATCGCGTATAAGGTTCTATCGAGCGTATTATGTGAAAGATTAAAGCCCATCGTCAACAAACTGATTGGACCTTATCAGTGTGGCTTTAGACCTGGAAAATCAACAACCGAGCAGATATTCACCATGCGCCAAATTTTGGAAAAGACTAGTGAAAAGAGAATCGACGCGCACCACCTTTTCATTGATTTCAAAGCTGCTCTTGACGGCACGAAAAGGAGCTGTCTTTATGCCGCGATTCCTGAATTTGGCATTCCCGCAGAACTAATACGGCTGAGTAAACTGACGTTGAGCAACTTTCCGAGCCGTTCGATCCCAAACAATGTTTCAGACAAGGCGACTCCCTTTCGTGCGACTTTTTCAGCCTATTTTTGGAGAAAATAATTCGAGCAAAACTAAACAGAGAAGGTACAATTTCTATAAGAGTGTACAGCTGCTGGCGTATGCCGATGATATTGATGTCATTGGCCTCAACACCCGCGCTATTAGTTCTTCCTTTTCCAAACTGGATAAGGAAGTGAAGCAGATGGGTCTGGCAGTGAACCACCAATAATGTCAGTCTCGAAATTTAACGCAGAATAACTCCTGCCAGCGGGTTCTACTTTGGACGGAGTAGGCAAATGAGAAGTAAAGTCCTCATCGACAAAAAAAACCAAACTCTATAAGTCACTCATTATTCCCGTCCAGCTATATGGTGCAGAGGCAAAAAAGATGACAACAGTTTTTGATGAGTCGGCCTTAAGAGTTTTCGAGAGAAAAATTCTGCGAAAGATTTATCGTCCTTTGCGCATTGGCCACGGCGAATATCGCATTCGATGGAACGATAAGCTGTGCGAGATATACGACGACATTGACATAGTTCAGCGAATAAAGAGACAGCGGCTGCGCTGGCTAGATCATGTCGTGCATATGGACGAAAACACTCCAGCTCTGAAAGCATTCGACGCAGTATCGGCCGGGGGAAGAAAAAGAAAACCTGCACTCCGTGGGAGAGACCAGGTGGAGAAGGACCTGGCTTCGCTTGGAAAGACGACTGGCGGGCTGTTGTTAAATGGGCTATAATCGCGCAAGTAGTGTCTACGCCAGTAAAGATGAAGAAGCTTTAGTAGGTTAAAAATTATTTACATTAAACCTATTATAGGGGTGGCCACATTTTTCAAAACTTTTTGGGCATAGGTGCCCATGCCTACGCGATATTCAAACTTCCGTGTGGCCTTTTTCAGTATATATTGGTCAATATATTAGATATCTTAGTAAAATTAACTGAACCCATAATATTTTGCACATCAACTCTGTTAGGTCAACTTTTGAACAAATATAGTATATCCAGGAAAGAAAACTGTGAATTATGGGATATAGGTTTACATCGCAGTTCTTCAACGTTTCCAATGCAGTAGTAGGTAACTCTTTGTCTTTTGACTTTTGCTTCTATTCCCATTGCACTGCCAGTAGTCAAGTTCACCTTTGAACTTCAAACGTCGCACGATAAATAAGATTTTCAATTTCCTTGGTTTTCAAAGCTCATACTTTTTCTGGAAGCAGCAATCTCAGTTGAAATCCATTCAATACTTCTTTAGAAAAGCGCGTCTTCAAGTCTTGGCCGAGTGTATCCAACGGAAAATGTACACCCTGTATTCTTCGCAGGTTCTCAAGCAGAAATTTTCGTTGTTTGTTTGTCGGCCGCAGATTCTTTGTTTCTCTTCGCCAACTTTCAGTTCTGCCAACATTTTTTTCGTATCTGAATATTTTCCTCATCTCATCTTTGATTTCGAAACGTTACAAGCAGCGTATCTATCATATTTGATCCCTTTGCTAGATCGATCAATTCTTTCTGAAGAATCACGCTGAGTGAATATACATACTTAACAATTTCATATATTAAATTTGGTGCGAGGCATCCCAACAACATCAAGTTCGCCAGAAGAAATCTTTGATAGGTTTCATATTTCTTGTGTATCTTAAAGGCGAACTCTCCGTCTTTATAACACTAAACAACTCTGCGATTCATCTCAAAGGAACCTCCAGAAATTAAGAATCATAAGTTTCCAAAACTACATAAAGGCTTGTAAAGTCAATAATAAATTAAAACCAAAGAATGCCGATGTAGCTTTAGAATCTCTTTTTAGAAAACTGTCCTAATATGCACTACGCAGACTCTTTGGTCTAGTAGTACATTAATCCAATCTTTCCTTAATATTGTACAAAACTGTCTGCCCTGACATAAGTCAAGAATCCTTAAATATATTAACTAAAACCTATTGCGATAAATACTTAGACACTTCTGTAAGAGGTTTGAATGGCGAACTTCCTAAATTACTTGTTATAAAAGAGTAGACTGACCTGCCACAAGTACTACAATTGTGCATGAATATCACGAAACCACTATCACCATCACTTCCACCAAGCCAACAACAATATCCAAAAAAACTTTTTTATACCGATTTTGTTTACATTCCCCAACCAATGCATCGAATACAAAATTTAGGCCAACCAGCAGTATTCAGGAAGAATGCAGTACCAAAACCCAGAATATACCTTTATAGTAGAACAATCATGGGAATATTATTGGTAGACGAAAAAGTCTCGTATTTTGTCAGTACATATCGTTGCAGTCGTATATCACATTGCGTCATACTAAATAGTGTTGGAAAGGTAAACATTTTAAGCTTCATTTAACCAAAAAAAAATTAAATTCGGTGAAGTTGAAAAAAGTTACAGCTATTCAAAAATGAGTGCAAATAATGAAGAAATTCGCCGTATTTTGAAATTTTTGTATAAAAAAGGGAAGAATGCCACGCGAGCAACCAATGAAATTTGTGAAGTTAACGGAGACTATGCTGTATCAGTTCGTGTAGCATGACAATGGTTCGCTCGCTTTCGTTCTGGAAATTTCGATGTGAAAGATGCACCTCGTTCTCGTCGACCTATCATTGAAAATGCCGATGAAATTATGGAAAAGATTAAGGAACTTAAAATTCATCATCAAACTGTTTTGAATCATTTAAAAAAGAGCTGGCTACAAAAAGAAGCTCGATGTTTGGGTACCACATGAATTGTCTGTGAAAAATTTAATGGACCGAATTAACATTTGCGATTCTTTCCTGAAACGAAATGCAATCGAACCATCTCTGGCGATCGGTAACAGGAGACAAAAAGTGGATCAAATACGACAATAATGTGCGAAAGAAATCAAAACAAAATGTCGCAAAGCCAGGATTGACGCCTTGAAAGGTTACGCTGAGTGTTTGTGGGATTGGAAAAGAATCATTCACTATGAGCAACTCCAGCCAGGTCGAACGATTGATTCTACATTTTACTGTCAACAACTGAGAGATTGAAGCAAGCAGTCGAAAAAACGGCCAGAACTGATCAACAGTAAGGGCTTCGTCTTCCATTAGGACGACGCTTTGATGACTCGGCAAAAACTGGGAGAGCTTGGCTGGAAAGTTTTGATGGTTCCACCTTATACCCCTGACCTTGCATCATCGCACTACCTTTTGTTTCGGTCAATGCAGAACTCTCTGAATAGAATACAGTTGGCTTCAAGAGAAGGCCATGAAAATTACTAGTCGCAGTTTTTCGCCGAGAAACCAGAAAAGGTTTACTCTGATGGAATAATATCTCTGGCGGAAATACATACTTGTATGGCAACAAATGGGCGACTGAAATGGTACACATTTGGTTAATTAAAGTTCATTATAAATATAAAAAAAAAATAAGTTGAAGTTTGATCAGAAATACGAAAAGACTTTTTCGACTACTCTATATTATAACCAATATACTTCTCAAGGCGACATTACAATAGAATTTTCAGATATCCATTTTTTAGACTAACAAATTCTACTTTGCTCTACGAAAAGCTAATATACACCAAGTAGGAAAAGCCGAACTACCACACAACATACCAGTATATTCTAGATATTACCCTATGGGTTAAGCCGATATTATCATTCCAGGGATTTTCCGGTTATTCCCGCCGATTTATAAAAGACTACTCAAAACATGCCAAACTCTTAACAATGCGTGTAAGAGGGAAGGAGAAACGTATGTCCAAAAATCTTTCTATCAAAATCATAATAACATTAAGTTAAGACGCGATTTCCGCTGAGTTTATGCTACAATATCCTTGACAAAGATAGAACAAAACTACTTTACAATTGAAAAAGAATTCTTAGCCCTCGTTTGGAATTTAAACATTTTTTCTGCGGTTCAAGCAGTGTAAACATCACAAACCACTAACCTTCAACTTATGCACTCAGCAACAGAAATCGTAATAGTAAATTGTCACGATGGAAATCAACATTAGAATAATGTAATTAAGGAATTAAATACAAACGTGATAGCAAATGCATTATCTAGACGACTTCAACAAATAAACTCCATGACAGCAACACAGCGATGAAAGTACCGCACAAAAATTAATACCATATTATCATAAAAAAGTTGAACTAGATTTTACAGAAGAAAGTCTTACTAGTCTAGATATCTGAATCCTTCCGTGACAAATTGTATAAAAACTGAAGACAGTATCTTAGGAAAAATCCAAAAAGTTTATCAAATAAATTTTACTAATAAAAGGTCATTTAACCCGAAAATTCATAAGACACATTATTATTGAGTCTGATTAAGAAACCGAAATTAGCAATGAATATAATAAAGTAGAAAATAAAACACAACCTCTTGTAAGATGTTATTTCTCGCAAATGAATGCTAAAACAAACCAGTAAGGAAGGGCTAAGTTCGGGTTCAACCGAACGTTTTATACTCGTGCAACTTGCAGGAATCAAAGCCATGGAATAACCTTAAGGTGTAAAACGTTAACCAGAGGATATTCAGCATAAGATTTGTTAGCAAAACGAAAATCATTATATGTGACCTGGACTACGAAAAGGGAGCTAACGTGCGAAAACTAGTTTCTTTCTAGATTCTATCACGTGAAAAAGCATCTCATCTTCCATCCGAATCAATTTTCCGATTTTTTGACACCTAAGCCCCCTTTCCGTAGACCAGGTCACATATGAAATATATGTGAGTTGGGGTAGTATCGACCCGATTTTATCTATTATGGGTCAAACCACGTCAAGTGGTCCATAAAAATTTCGCAAAATCACCGATTTTGAAAATTAGCAGTTCATTAGGAAAGGAATCAGACGTATACCCCCTGATATGAATAGTTCATCAAAATGATTTTTTTTGTTAAAGTTATTGAAGGTTGAATATTCTTCTTCTTCTTAATTGGCGTAGACACCGCTTACGCGATTATAGCCGAGTTAACAACAGCGCGCTAGCCCTTTCTACTTTTCGCTACGTGGCGCCAGTTGGATATTCCAAGCGAAACCAGGTCCTTCTCCACTTGGTCCTTCCAACGGAGTGGAGGTCTTCCTCTTCCTCTGCCTCCCCCGGCGGGTACTGCGTCGAATACTTTCAGAGCTGGAGTGTTTTCATCCATCCGGACAACATGACCTAGCCAGCGTAGCCGCTGCCTTTTAATTCGCTGAACTATGTCAATGTCGTCGTATATCTCGTACAGCTTATCGTTCCATCGAATGCGATATTCGCCGTGGCCAATGCGCAAAGGACGATAAATCTTTCGCAGAATTTTTCTCTCGAAAACTCGTAACGTCGACTCATCGGTTGCTGTCATCGCCCAAGCCTCTGCACCATATAGCAGGACGGGAATTATGAGCGACTTATAGAGTTTAGCTATTGTTCGTCGAGAGAGGACTTTACTTTTCAATTGCCTACTCACTCCGAAGTAGCACCTGTTGGCAAGAGCAATCCTGCGTTGGATTTCCAGGCTGACATTTATGGTGGTGTTAATGCTGGTTCCTAAATAGACGAAATTATCTACAACTTCAAAGTTATGACTGTCAACAGTGGCGTGAGAGCCAAGTCGCGAGTGCGACGACTATTTGTTTGATGACAGGAGATATTTCGTTTTGTTTTGCCCTCATTCACTACCAGACCCATTTTCTGTGCTTCCTTGTCCAGCCTGGAGAAAGCAGAACTAACGGCGCGGGTGTTGAGGCCGATGATATCAATATCGTCGGCATACGCCAGCAGCTGTACACTCTTATAGAAGATGGTACCTTCTCTGTTTAGTTCTGCAGCTCGAATTATTTTCTCCAGAAGCAGGTTGAAGAAGTCGCACGATAGGGAGTCGCCTTGTCTGATACCTCGTTTGGTATCGAACGGCTCGGAGAGGTCCTTCCCGATCCTGACGAAGCTTTTCGTGTTGCTCAACCTCAGTTTACACAGCCATATTAGTTTTGCGGGGATACCAAATTCATACATCGCGGCATAAAGGCAGCTCCTTTTCGTGCTGTCGAAAGCAGCTTTGAAATCGACGAAGAGGTGGTGTGTGTCGATTCTTCTTTCACGGGTCTTTTCAAAGATTTGGCGCATGGTGAATATCTGGTCGGTTGTTGATTTTCCAGGTCTGAAGGCACACTGATAAGGCCCAATCAGTTTGTTGACGGTGGGCTTTGATCTTTCACACAATACGATCGATGGAACCTTATGTGCGAGGTTGAGGAGGCTTATCCCACGGTAGTTGGCGCAGATTGTGGGGTCTTCTTTTTTATGGATTGGGCATAGCACACCTAAATTCCAATCGTTGGGCATGCTTTCGTCCGACCATATTTTACAAAGAAGCTGATGCGTGCTCCTTATTAGTCCTTCGCCGCCGTGTTTGAATAGTTCGGCCGGTAATCGATCGGCCCCGCCGCTTTATTGTTCTTCAGGCGGGCAATTGCTATGCGAACTTCTTCATGGTCAGGCAATGGAACGTCTGCTCCATCGTCATCGATTGGGGAATCGGGTTCTCCTTCTCCTGGTGTTGTGCGTTCACTGCCATTCAGCAGGCTGGAGAAGTGTTCCCTCCATAATTTAACTATGCTCTGGGCATCAGTGACTAGATCACCTTTGGTGGTTCTACAAGAGTATGCTCCGGTCTTGAAACCTTCTGTTAGCCGCCGCATTTTTTCGTAGAATTTTCGAGAATTACCCCTGTCGGCCAGCTTATCAAGCTCTTCGTACTCACGCATTTCGGCCTCTTTCTTCTTCTGTCTGCAAATGCGTCTCGCTTCCCTCTTCAACTCTCGGTATCTATCCCATCCCGCACGTGTAGTGGTCGATCGTAACGTTGCGAGCTAGGCAGCCTGTTTTCTCTCCGCTGCGACCCGGCACTGCTCGTCGTATCAGCTGTTCTTTTGCACTTTCCGAAAACCAATGGTTTCGGTTGCAGCTGTACGTAAGGAATTTGAAATGCCGTTCCACAGTTCTCTTATACCGAGTTGTTGACGAGTGCTCTCAGAGAGCAGGAGTGCAAGCCGAGTAGAAAATCGTTCGGCTGTCTGTTGTGATTGCAGCTTCTCGACGTCGAACCTTCCTTGTGTTTGTTGGCGTGCATGTTTTGCTGCTCAGAGGCGGGTGCGAATCTTGGCTGCAACAAGATAGTGGTCCGAGTCGATGTTAGGACCTCGGAGAGCACGCACATCTAAAAACTGGAGACGTGTCTTCCGTCTATCACAACATGATCGATCTGGTTGGTAGTTGTTTGATCCGGAGACAGCCAGGTAGCTTGATGAATCTTCTTATGCTGGAATCTAGTACTACAGATAACCATATTTCGGGCCCCGGCGAAGTCAATCAGCTTCAACCCATTTGGGGATGTTTCGTCGTGGAGGCTGAATTTACCGACCGTAGTGCCAAATATACCTTCTTTGCCCACCCTGGCGTTAAAGTCGCCAAGCACGATTTTGACATCGTGGCGGGGGCAGCTCTCATAAGCGCGCTCCAAGCGCTCATAGAAGGCATCTTTGGTCGGTTGAATATTAGAGGACGATAAAATTGTAAAATTATTTTCTCATAAACTACTGGAGATAAATCGATGAAATTTTGTGAAGTCAAAGAAAAATGTTCGTGCTACATTACAAATATTTTTTCAAGATCCATTTTTTAAATAATAATATTTTACATAAATTTTTGTTTAGCAATTGAAATTTTTCATGTGTTCTTCACGCTAGAAAAAAAATTTTTTGTTCATTCATACCATTTCAAAGATATTGAATTTTTTGTCACCCAACCGCTCTTAAAAAGGGCGGCACATATATTGTTGCGCAATGCGCTTATGCTCTTTTTGCGGCACAGATGTCGGGAGCTTACGAGCGCACTGCGCAACGATGAATGTGCCATACGTTATGTTAGGCGCCGGGTTTTGGACCTTCTCCCATTAACGCCAGAGTGGGCAAAGAAGGTATCTTTGGCGCAACAGTAGGTAAATTCAGCCTCCACTAGGACACATCCCCAAATGGGTTGAGGCTGATCGACTTCGCCGGGACTTGAAATTTGGTTATCTGTAGTACTGAATTCCTGCACAAGAAAATACATCAAGCTACCTGGCTGTCTCCGGATCGAAAGCCACCAAACAGATTGATCATGTTCTGAGAGACGGAAGACACATCTCCAGTTTTCTAGACGTGCGTACGCTCCGAGGTCCTAACATCGACTTAGACCACTATCTTGTTGCAGCCAAGAATCACATCCGCCTCTGTGCAGCATACAACGCACGTCAACAAACACAAGGAATATTCGACGTCGAAAAGCTGCAAATACAATAGAACAATTTTCTACTCAACTTGCACTCCTGTTCTCTGAGAGCACTCGTCAACAACTCGGTATAAGGGAACTGTGGGACGGCATTTCAAACTCCTTATGTCCAGCTGCAACCGAAACCATTGGTTTTCGGAAAATGCAAAAGAACAGCTAGTACGACGGGTAGTGCCGTGTCGCAGTGGAGAGAAAACAGACTGCTTATCTCGTAAAGTTACGATCGACCACAACACGTGCAATATGAGTTAGATACCGAGAGCTGAAGAGAGGAGCGTGACGCATTTGATGACAGAAAAAGAGAGAGGCCGAAATGTGTGAGTATGAAGATCTTGATAACCTGGCCGACAGGGGTAATGCTCGAAAATTTGACGAAAAAATGCGGCGACTAAGGGATGGTTCGAAGACCGGAGCATACTCTTGTAGAACCCCCAAAGGTGATCTAGTAGCCGATGTCTAGAGCATACTTAAATTATGGAGCGAACACTTCTGCCGCCTTCTGAATGGCAGTGAACGTACAACGCCAGGAGAAGGCGAACCCTATTCCCCAATCGATAACGATGCATGTTCCATTGCCTGACCATGAAAAAGTTCGAATAGCAATCATTTGTCTAAAGAACAACCAAGCGGTAGGGGCAGATGGATTGCTGGCCGAGCTATTGAAACAAGGCGGCGAAGAGCTGATAAGGAGCATGCATCAGCTTTTTTGTAAAATATAGTCGGATGAAAGCATGCCCAACGTTTAGAATTTAAGTGTGCTCTACCCAATCCACAAAAAAGGAGATCCCACGATCTGCCCTAACTACCGTAGGATAAGCCTCCTCAACATCACGTATAAGGTTCCTGTGAACAAAAACAAAACTCTATAAGTCACTCATTATTCCCGTCCTACTATATGGTGCAGAGGCATAGACGATGACAACAACTGATGAGTCGACGTTGCGAGTTTTCGAGAGAAAAGCGCGGCGAAAGATTTATGGTCCTTTGTGCTTTTGCCACGGCGAATATCGCATTCGGTGAAACGATGAGATATACGACGACATTAACGTATTTCAGCGAATTATAAGAGAGCGGCTACGTTGGCTGAGTCATATCGTCCGAATGGACGAAAACACTCCAGCTCTGAAAGTATTCGATGCAGTACCCGCCGGGGGAAACAGAGGAAGAGAAAGACCCCCACTCCATTGGGAGGACCAGGTGGAGAAGGATCTGGTTTCGCTTGGAATCTCCAATTGGCGCCACCTTGCGAAAAGAAGAAACGACTGGCGCGCTCTTGTTAACTCGGCTATAATCGCGTAAGCGGTTTCCACGCCAGTAAAAAAGTGAAGAGAAGCTTTAGTAGTTTAGGAGATATGTACATGAAACTTTTTGCAAGGCAGGGCCTCGCCGACTTTTCAAACTTTAAATGCATACTCCCGTAACGCACCAGTTGTGTAATATAAAAGCAATACTTGTCAAACTTTCTGAAATAAGTAGAGCAAGATTTTGAATTTAGCATTTACGAATACAGGTATATACTGTTCAATAAGATCATATCAACAATGTGATTATAGATTGAAGAATTCTATGTACATGTATAAAGGGAGTGTGTTCGTAAGAAAGATAAAGTTAATATTTTTGGTAATTTCTGTATAGGTTTAAAATTTTAATGTGTTAAATATAACTTGAAATGTATGTAACTGTATGGTGTACTTGCTTTTGTCCATTGGTGATCTCTTTAAGAACGGCTGCACGTGCGGCCAGCTCTTCTGCCCTGCGCTGTTGCGTCAGTTCCTTGGCGCGCTCCGTCCAAATCAGTTCTTTCAAACGTTGGAAACTTCCTTGAACGTTCACAGAGTTCGGGCTTCCACTATTACCCGCATTAGTTGCTGCATTATTAGAACCCACGTGACGATATTTTAACGGACGACGAGAGCTACCACCGGCACCGTGATAAGAGGGTGTTCCTTTCGTTTCAGCTCCGTAGATGCGGGAAGAGGAACCAGCGAAGTTACTTCCATCAACACCGTAATGTCGCTGATGATGACCGATATTTACACGTGGGGGCATAATGGGTTCTCTGCTAATCACTCGGCCGAAAACTGGTGACCGAGATCGATCGTTGTATCGTGGCAACATACGTACTCTGTGAAAAAATATATCAAATATACTAGAAGACCCAGATATGCATTAAAATTCAAAAAAATATACTAGTATGTAAACTTTTAACTGATTTTGAAGATGTGACATCAAGCTAAAATCGAGTGTTACATTTCATTTTAAATAAATTTAATAATTAAATTTCGAAACAAATAATTGATGTACAAAGTTATTAATTGATGATATGAAACATTTAATATTATGAAAGAGGTAGGTAGGGTAAACCTTTTTTTTACTCTCGCAAAATGTTGCTACAAAGTATAATGGTTTTGCTCACCTAACATCTAATCAATATGGATATAGGGTTAGGTATATATATACTAGGCCGGGTCGATTTGTGGGGGGGCAAAAAATTCGCCCATTGCTCTATGAAAATCATATTCTAGGGATCAAAATAAGATACTTTGCCGAAGGAACCATACCTCTGAAACGAATTTTGATGTCTCCCAATTTGGGTCGAACTTTTGGGTAGGGGCAAATTTTGAAAAATCCCACTTTCACCCATTTAGAGTGCTCCAATCGAGTCCAAATGTATGACCGAACCCCACTAACTTTGGACGGCCGATCCACCCATGCCAGTGACACCACCCCCTGGAACTCCCCTGGTTCCCCATACAATCATTTCAAAAAGTCACCATTTTTGGTGATTTACATGAAAAAAATCAGCTAAATTGCTATGTTTTTTCTTTATTTTTATTTATTTATTTATAATAATATTTATTTTTTCTCATAAGAAATTTTTTTAGTCAGAACATACGTAAAAGAAAAAAATAATTTAAGTGATGATCTTAAACTAACAATAGACAATTGTGTTTGCCCTTGAGATCGCAAATGATGCTAAACTAACAATAGACAAGAAACAATTATGTTTGCCCTGAAGATCGCAAATGATCTTAAACTAACAATAGACAATTGTGTTTGCCCTTGAAAACACTTATGCCTAAGATATGTGTACATACTGTCGGTATGTACAGTAGATTAGTGTTAAGATGTGTGCATGCACTCAGCATGTGGTGCATACATAAATTAGGGTAAGGAATGCTATAAATAAAGGAGCTCTGGGCAACCAGAGCTGAGTTATATTTAACAACCGAAACCCTACGCGTCTTACTTTACAATTACCGTTTCATTTTTATTACCTCAAAAAGTTTACAATGAATCCACCATCCTCTACACCGCAAGATGAAGCAACTACATCAACAACTACCGAAAACCCAATGAGTCATATACCCAAGCATGATGTTACTGTTTTTGGTGTGTCTACTGATTTGACTGATCTTAATTTACCAACCCATCTGGATATCTTGATATATTATTTTTACTTAAGCGAACGTGCTAAAACAGAACAAAAAAAGTTTTCCCATAAATCATTCACTATTCAAGTACAAGATAAGTTGATTGGAATTTGAGAAAAACTTGGTATGTGTAGTGTATGTAATAAATTGAATAAATTGCTTGACAAGTATCAAGAGCAAATCAAGAGAAGAAACAGCACCCAACAATTTACAGAGTATGTAAAATCTCTGGAAACAATTTTTTACATTGGAACATGTAAATGCGATTTGAAGGCAGCTCCATGTGCATGCGGCTGGGTTCCCGAACGCCTCAAAGAGTTCATGCACGATCAACATAATCAGAGAAGACTAACAATGAATGCATTTATCATGGAAACTGAAGAGCAAGGAGCAACTCCTATGTCATCAATGCCAACATACTAAGATCCCGATAATTCAACATACGCACCGCCACCGGTTCAAAAAGATATGGATAGAAGCACAAGTTCACAATACACAGAGAGATACGATTGTTTTAACTTTGCCTTGGCATGTGACAGATTTGGTGTGCCTGACAGAGTAGCATCAGCATTGGGAAACGCTCTTTTGCAAGATTTTAAAATTAAAGATAAGCATGGGAAACCTCTCATCATGGATAAATCGAAAATTCGCAGACAAAAAGAGAAATGCAGACAAGAAGTGCTTCGCAGACGGTTAGATGATACCAATTTGTTAGCGTTTTCATTCGATGGCAGAAAAGATGATACTTTAACGATAGATAAAATTGATGAGAAATAGGTATCATACTAGGATGGTAAAAGAACCTCATCTTGTTATTTTGAGAGAACCCAATTCTGAATTGATTGGTTACGTAAGACTGGAACATGAAACCGCTGAATACAAAACAACCAAATTAAATGGTTTTTTCAACGATAAAAATATGTCACTGGATACATTAATTGGAATATGCACTGACGGGGAGCCAACAAACACTGGCCCACACGGTGGAATTATACGACGATTCGAATTGCTGTTAAAAAGACCATCACATTGGTTTGTTTGCCTTCTACACTTCAACAAACTTCCGTTTCGGCATTTGTTTGAAGCTTTGGATAAATCAACCAGCACTGTACCAAGATCGGCAACCGGAAAACTGAGCCGTCAAATCGAAACTTGTGAAACTCTTCCGGTAAGTTATTGCTATCACTCATTTATTATAATTGTCAACCATTTTTAATTATTTTATTATTATATATTTTTAGGTTGTGGACGGCTTCCAGAAAATTGAGTTGCAAAATATGCCCCCTGCTCCAGAAAAGAAAGAATTTTCCACCGATTCGAAGTACTTATACGACATGGCCCATGCAATTTCTAGCGGCGTGGTTCCGGTGGATCTGGCTAACATCAAACCAGGGAAAATTGTACATTCTCGGCGGCTCACCAAGGCCGCTAGATTATTGCGATTATATGTGACAACGGAAAATCCAGATGCAAATTTAAGAATTCTGGTTGAATTTATAATTAAATGTTATGTGCCAATGTACTTCAATATCAAGTATTACAGCTCTGTCGTGTACGGCAGTGCATTATTTTTCAAGTTCATTGGTTGGTCACGATTTCTAGAACCTCGTTTACGCAAAATTGTCAATCAAGTAATTAATGATAATTCATATTATGCGCATTCCGAAAATATCTTGTTATCAATGTTGTTTGATGATAGGAAAGAAAAGCGCGACTGTGCCATCAAGAAAATTCTACGCTATCGAACCGATGTTGACGAGCCAATGGAACGTAGAGTTTATAAAAAACCAGATATAAACTTTAATTGCACAAGTTATACGGAAATGATCAATTTGAATGATATAAATATCGTATTTGAACCACCATTCACGCGAAGCATTCCGTATGATACATTGAAAGAATATTTAAATCAAGATAATCCACCGTTTAATGATCCAAAAATTCCATCACACATACAAGGAACGAAACGACATGTTCAATTGCTAGCTAGCGTTTCCAAACGGGTTATACCGGAAAATGTAGAGGCTGTTATGGCGACGACATTAGAGAGCCGTGCGAAATTACCCAGACTTGAAAGTAAAAAAGACTTCAAACAATAATTTTCTTTAGTTTTTTTCTATAACTCACTTAAATTAATTTTTTTATTTACATATGTTCTGACTAAATAAATTTCTTAAGAGAAAAAATAGATATTATTATATATAAATAAATAAAAATAAAGAAAAAACATAGCCATTTAGCTGCTTTTTTCATGTAAATCACCAAAAATGGTGATTTTTTGAAATGATTGTATGGGGAACCCCCCAGGGGAGTTCCAGGGGGTGTGCCACTGGCATGGGTGGATCGGCCGTCTAAAGTTAGTGGGGGTCGGTCATGCATTTGGACTCGATTGGAGCACTCTAAATGGGTCAAAGTGGGGTTTTTCAAAATTTGCCCCTACCCAAAGGTTCGACCCAAATTGCGAGACATCAAAATAAGTTTTAGAGGTATGGTTCCTTCGAAAAAGTATCTTATTTTGATCCCTGGAATATGATTTTCATAGAGTAATGGGCGATTTTTAAATTGACCCGCCCTAATATATACATATAAATGATTCGGCCGCCCGTCGGTGAATTCAGACCAATGATACGCCAAAAAACACAATTTATCAAAGAATTTTTGAAAAACGGAAGCTAAATAACCCATCTTTGCTCAAGTTTTCCCATATGCCAATATTTTACATCTTATCTGATTTTTTCTCCTTACGGCAAAGAATGCGAGAGCCAATACATATATCGTGTTAAAAATTTACACAAATATGTTTAAGAACCTTGGTGAACCTCAATGGCTATGGTTGTCCTTTACCGAAAATTTGTGAGAAATGTCATTAAAATTTTGGGGAGAATATTTCTCTGACATTAAAGTACCCTTGTTTCAAAAATGGATAAGATCAGCTCTATAAGTCTCCTAACCCTTATATACCTAGCACCTCAAACTTCCAGTCGACTTTTTAGCAATCAGTAAATCTGTCAGGTTCATTAATAAAATTCATTGGGCATCTTTTAATGGTAAGAAAAACTGTAACACCAGAATATTCCATATATCTTATAGAATAATTTCACACTGAAAATTCTCAAGCGTTTTTGAGAAGCGAAAATATAAACTTGGGAAATGCGCGAATAAAACAAGAAGCCTAATTGCCTGTCTCGTAAATAAATTGCGATAATAAATGAAAACGCGTCCGGTCGATTCGATGATTCTAATACCAATGCTTCTTTATTTAATTTCATTTAGTTGCTTAGCCTAAATCTTAAACTAACGGCTTAAACTAGTGGTAATGTTCATATGTATAAAAAAGGGGTAAATATAATTATCTTCAACTTTTCGTTCAATATTGTAATAGATTATTGTAAGTATTAAGGTAATTTTTTATAATTCATTTTTCTTAATTTTAATTTCAGGTTTAAATATACATATATATCTTGTCGCTTGACGCAACACCGGCCACCTTGACAGGATCAGATTCCTTCAATATCCAGTGGAAGGACAGCCAGTTTGTGGATGGGGCGCTTAATCGTGCCCGCCTTAGTCGCCACTTCTGCTACTCGCACCTTGCCGTCTTGCCCTTCGACGGTTGCGACGACGCGCCCTAGTACCCACTGCTGCGGTGGCACGTTGTCCTCGTGGACGAGAACGAGGTCGTTGAGCTGCATGTTGCGTTTGGGGTGCAGCCACTTGTTGCGTTCCTGAAGACCCGTCAGGTAAACTTTGGACCACTGTCGCCAGAACTGTTGCTTGAGACAGCAAACAAGTTGCCATCTCTCGCAACAACGAACTGGATCCACTGGCACCTTCTCTGGGGGTAAAGCCCGCAGGGAGCATCCTATTAGTAGGTGCGCTGGGGTTAGTGCCTCGCCGTCGTTGGGGTCCTGACTCAGGGGTACTAGGGGACGAGAGTTGAGGATGGCCTCCACTTCGGCCAACAGTGTTGCTAGCTCCTCTGCTGTGAGTAGCGCGTTGCCGATTACGCGAACGATATGGTGTTTGGCGGACTTCACCGCGGCTTCCCATAATCCGCCGAAGTGCGGCGCCCTTGGTGGTATATAGGTGAAGCTGCACCCTTCGTCTGCTGCGAATCTCCTCAACTCTGGACCCATTGCCAGAAACGCCTCCTTCAGCTCGCGCAGCTTGCGATCGGCGCCGACGAAATTGGTGGCGTTGTCGCTGAATATCTTCGTCGGCATTCCTCGGCGTCCAATGAACCTTTTTAGGGCGAGAATAAATGAATTAGAAGATAGGTCCGAAACTAATTCTAAATGTACTGCTTTGGACGTAAAGCAAATGAAAACTGCAATATATGTTTTTACGGGTGGTCGACCGCGTATTTTTAGAGTTGTGTATATCGGACCACAAAAATCTACGCCACTTATAAGAAAGGGCCGTAGTGCTCGAAGTCTTTCGACTGGCAAATTTCCCATTATTTGGTTTTGCAACTTCGGCTTGTAATGAAAACAATGTATACAGTTTCTTACGGTTCTACTGCAAGCTTCTCGGGCATTAATTAGCCATATGCGTTCTCGAAGAAGCGCAACCAACGCTTTAGCCCCAGCGTGGTGATTTCGAATATGCAGGAACCGTAAATACGTTATAACGAAATGCGAACTTTTATTTAATAAAAGCGGAAATTTGGCATCGTATGGGAGAGGTGCATTTAATAAGCGACCTCCTACTCGGATTAATTTGAACGACAGCGTCTTATCCGAGTATTCATGCAAAAACGGGTTGAGTTTTTGCAAGTTTGCGGGTAGGGTGGTACCTTTATGCAATTTTTGAATAACATCCAAAAATTCTGAATGTTTGACCACTTGCGCAATTTTAAGAAAACTCAAGTTTAGTTCTTCTGAAGTCAGATCTTGTCCCATAGAGGATTTTGGTGGTCGTCTGATCCATCGTAATATATATGCGACCACACGAAGCAATTTTTTATGAGAAGAGAATTTTTCTATAAGGTCCAATATTGAGTTTTTCTCAGCAGTCGAAATTAATGTAAATGTATTTTTCTTCTTCTCTAATGCTTCGTCTTCTGGTGAGAGCTGGAAGTGGTTATTAATTGGCCATAATGCAGGGTCTTCTAGAAGCAACTGTGGACCGCCAAACCATATCGAATTATTCAACTCGTCCACGTTGCAACCCCGAGACACTTAATCTGCAGGATTTTGTTTCGTTGGTACATGTCGCCAATGTACTTTGTCAGTCAACTTTTGGATTTCGGACACTCTGTTTGCGACGAAGGTTTGTAGTGAAGATGAATGTGTTTTAATCCAATGTAAAACTATTTCGGAGTCAGTCTAAAATTCAACATAGGCGCTACTCTTGACCATAATTTCGAAAGAAGATGTGCTGCCGAGAGCTCAAGACGCGGAAGAGATTTGGTCTTCAGCGGAGCCACTCTAGACTTTGCAGTAAGCAGCATGCATTTAATACCACTAGCAGATTGGCTTCGTATGTATAAACAGCAACCGTACGCCCTTATTGAGGCGTCGGAGAAGCCATGTGTTTGGCAGATGGCACTCGACTCAACGTTTACGTAACGAGGAATGCTTATCGATGAGAGCTGCATTAGGTTGGCTTTAAAGTTCTGCCAGCTAGTGTCAAGTCGCAATGGAATCGACTCACCCCAATCTAGTTTTTGGATCCAAAGCTCTTGCAATAAGATTTTTGCTTTGGTAACTAGTGGGGCTAATAATCCAAAAGGATCAAAAAGGCGAGCAGAAACTGACAATATATTTCTTTTAGTGGCTCACAGATCATTAAAATTGTCATCTAAAACAAAGCGAAACAAATCCTCTTTCGGCAACCAATGGATTCCTAACGTTTTAGTGGAACTTTTGTCATTGAAGCTTAATGACTTTTCAGTGCAATCACTGTCGAAAAAATTAGGATGGTTCGAAAACCATTTCGTTAAGGTTAATCCGGCCGAATTTAATATTTGAATTACCTCACTTCTCAAAAAATCTAGGGACTCAAAATTTTCGGACCCCGTTCATAAATCATCAACACAAAAGTCTCTTTTGATGGCCAATGAACACAGTGGATATTTCATTGTATTGGCATCACTGAGCATTTGCAAACACCGTGTTGCGAGAAATGGAGCAGGCGCAGTGCCATATGTTACGGTGTTAAGACGAAAATTTTGAATTTGCTCAGAAGGATGCTCTCTCCACACAATAAGCTGACAATTTCTGTCTTCTTCATGCATAATTATGTGACGGTACATTTTAGTAATGTCCGCTGTTAGTGCATACTTATGTAAGCGAAAACGAAGAAGAGTTGAGTATAATTCTTCTTGGATGGTTGGACCTACCATCAAAAGTTCATTCAACGCTATTTAAGTTGAATATCGACTCGAAGCATGAAATATAACACGTAATTTGGTTGTTGTGCTTTCGGGCCTAAAAAGGCATTGATGCGGAATGAAATAGTGTGGCTCACTCGGGATCTTATTGTTCGTTGGGCTCATGTGACTCAAAGCTCTATATTCATTCATAAAGCTCAGATACATTTTGCGAAGTTCTGGATCTTTTAATGTCCTTCTCTCCAGGGCCTGAAACCGCCGAACTGCGGTTTCATAAGAGTGACCGAGTAACTTACGGTCAGCTTTAAAAGGCATTCTTACTTGAAGCCGTCCTGAAGGCAATACTTGAGTTGTATATACGAAAAAAGTTTTCACTCTCTTGTTGCTCTAGTGTGAATTTAATGCCATTTGAATCTGAAGGTAATTCTTCAAGAGCCCAAAATTTTTGGGCTACTGAATTTATTGACGTAAAGTCTTCTTCACCTTGGCATAATGTGCTATGTAATCTGGGAGGAGAACTTATATTACTGGCGTATTTGCCAGATACAATTCATCCTAACAGGGTTTTCTGAAAAGTTGGCTGGTTGGGACCATTTTTAATTTTGCTAACAGCTAAAAGCTCGAAAAATGTTTCAACACCCAATAGGATATCCACTTTTTTAGATTTGTGGAATTCTGGATCCGCCAATTCAGTATTGTGCGGAATTTTTCAGCCGCTAACATTGATGTTATGATCTGGATGATTTGCCGAAATGCATCGCATTACCCAGAATTCCGTCGAAAATTCATAATTATTTGAACGCGACTTGACAAACGCGCTTAGTTTTGACCCCACTTTTGTATTGGAATTGCCAATTTCTATCACGCTTAATGTTTTGTGCTGACGTCGAATCCGCAACTTCTGTGCCAAGTCCTCCGTCTTGAAGTTGACCTGGGAGCCTGAGTCCAGCAACGCTCTCGCAGGCAGGTAGTCTCCGCAGCTGGTCCTCACTAAAATTACTGCTATTGCCAACATTACCCGATCCGGCATACTCGCTGTATGCATGGCATGTGTGGTGGATGGTTGCGGATGAGGTGCAGCGCGGAAGGAGACTGGATACTGGTGCAGCAATGTGTGATGCGATCGATTGCATACACGACATCGATCCGCTCTGCACTTAGAGACCGTGTGCCCCTTACGCAAACAGTTTATGCATAAGGGCACCGATTTCACGAACTCAAACCTCTGCTGCACCGGAAGCGCCTTGAAAGTGGGGCAGGCAATTAGATGGTGATCCCTCGATTTGCACTGTTGACAACTAGGCTGCCTTGTGTTTGCAGCAACTAGCGCCGATTTGGTCCTATCCATTTGTTGTTGATTTCCATGACCCGTAATGCCTGTTGGTATGGGCTTCGTCCTTGAGTGTGATGCTCCTTCCGCTGATAGCTGCTGGTATCTCCTATTTAGAGTGGCTTCACAGTCCTTCCACAGAGGCAGTTTGTCATAGTCCAGCGCTTCTTCCCATTTGGATCGGATGGCAGGGTCAACCTTTGTCATTACTATGTGTATAATTATTGCGTTCGTTATTTGTCTTTCATCGCCCAGCGATAGCAATGAATCGTATACCGCTGACATTTCGTCAATCATTGAACGCAATGAAGGTGCGGATGGCTTTGGGATGGTTGGTAGCTCAAAAAGTTTAGATATTGTATTGAAAAAAATCAAACATTTATTATCATAAACCTTTTTGAGACTTGCCAACGCTTTCGGGTAATTTTCATCCGACATCTGAAACGCTTTAACTGTTCCCAAAGCCTCTCCAGATATACAATTAACCAAATGGTTGAATTTTTCATTATCTGGGATATTTGGATCGTTATGAACCAAGCTCTCGAAAAAATTTCATAAAATTTTTGAATTCTGAATATTCTCCCTTGAATTTCGGCAAATTCATTTTAGGGAGCCTTGAGCTGTGAGAAGCTACAAAAGATGTTTCGGCACGTGAAGTTTTATTTTTCGCTAAAATTGACTTTATTATGGACTTCGTTTCAACGATGATGTCCTCCAACTCCCCTCGGGCCATGTCGTCTTCAACAATTCCAATTCTATTTGACCTAAAGACATAGTCTTTTCGAGAAGTCCCGTTTTAATGCGCAAAATACTACTTTTCGCAACCGTTCTTTGGCGTCTTAACGATTTTAGGTCCGTCAACTCCTTACTTGGAGACAGGTTTGCGAGAGTTGGCTTTGGCTTGCTCATTTCGCGTTGGTTAAATTAAGTTTCCGAATGAAAGACTATAGCGGTTGGCAACAGATATATTAAGAATCGATAACGAAAACAAAAAAAAAATATGTGTCTATTCCCAAACACACGAAAGCCAAACCAATAGCAATAAAAGTTGGCAACAAATATATTTGGAATCGGTTACGAAAACGAGAAAAAAATAATATCGATTCCCAAGTATACGAAAGCCAAACCAATAAATGCGCAAAATGAGCAATAGCACAAAAAAGTAATTTGATCGGAAAATGTCCGAACGAAAATCGACAAAAATTGCGAAAAAACGACCGATTATTGCAAACGCAGATCGAAAAAAAAATTGCGAAAAACGAGATAATTTAATTTTGCAATTAAAAATTTTTTCACCTTTATTTCAAAATAAAGGGCTACCGCGAAATCCCAAACTCCCTTTGTATATAAATTTTATAATATATGTACATATATATTGTTATATATGTATGTATGTAAATATGTCGATATAGTGAAAAAAGGGAGAGCCAAAAACTGAAAGTGCACTTGTTTTTTTGTAGTTTGCTTTTTTTGTTTTTGCACTGCTTTCAGAAATTCGCAGTCGTTACCTGGTGCGTCGACTGTTTGCCGGCGCTTACGTCCTTTTGGCACAGGATGCAGCGGCAGCTCATTCCCACGACGGCAGCGGTGTTGATGGCAGCAGCGGTTTAATGGTAGCAGCGACGATGGCAGCAGCGGCGGGTTGATGGCAGCCGCGACGATGGCAGCAGCAGTTTGATGGTAGCGTTGACGCAGCGTAGCAGCGGCTAGAGATGAAAACGTTACGTTATGTGTTCCTCTATTGCGGCACTGGACACGGCACCTTTAACACAACGGACACTTGGTGGCACTTACAGTTTTAGCGATTTTTGTTTTACATTAGCGTTAGACCGGCACTTTAATAATTATTATTTTTGTCACGAAACTGTTCAAACGCTTTGATAGAAATTTTTTGTAACTCACTGTAATGTGTTAACACAGCCTCCGCTTCCTTATGCACAGAATATATTTGTATGTATTTCTTGCTTGTTTCTTTTTATTCTTTTTTTTCGAAATTTGGTAGCACATGTAAGTTTTTGCACACACTCTTTATCACGTATGTATGTATGTATGTAATTTTGTATGTATATTTTTAGTATTAATATTCATCTTTTTTCCCCTTCTTTTTTAAAGATTTGCCGCTGCACAGTGGTCGATTTGAAATATTTAGGCGGCCAAAACTATTTTTGGACGTTAATGGCTTCGAAAGACTGTATTTTAAAAAACTGTATATTTATTTTAAAAAATAAATAAGAAAAACATATATTTTATAATAAAAACACATTTTATTCTCATAAATCATAAATAAATCAAAATGCATTAAATTGTCTTATTAAAAGATGTTTCTATCTCGACTTCTTCGTGCTCAATACTTGATTGTCTGTGGGGCTCAGCAGGTTCTAATAGTTCTATAACTTCACTGGAAAAAATGTTGTGTGAAGTTTTCTTTAACGATCTTTCACTACCTACGAGTGGATCCGATAAATATCACGGTTGCATTCTTCCCTTGAAAATTTTCTTGAAAAATTCTGTCTGTATGGATGAAAATGTTTATTTCGCGTTTCTGCAGCCTCCTCCGACAATTGGCTGATTGGCAACAGTGAATTATCTATGATGGTCGCCCCATGTAATAGTAATTTATGCATTGTTGGAGTCATGGGATGCCATCCGTATAATTCCACATACATTTGCGCGGTGTTGAAGGCGTATTCTTCGAATTTTGTTGTATTTATTTTGTGTCCACTTGAAATCGCCTCTAATAAGATTTTAAATTTGTGTATTAATTCGTGGTTGATGCCTGTTATATCCGCCGCTATATCTGTGTTTTCAAAAAATCTCCTACTCGTATTGCCATCATTGATATTACCAAAATTAGCTTTAGGCATGTCCACCAACAGCCCAGTTTCTAAGCGGAATATTTCTTGGATTTTTTTTTCCTTTCTTCTTCTAATGCTTTCTCTCCCTCAGTCCTTTTCTTTCCATATTTCTTCACGGGCAATTTACGTATTTTTGCGTGCAATACCGAAATGCCAAACTCAAGAGCATCGGGACTTATCTCGTTCTTTTTGCTTAAATTATTGAAATCTTTGGAAGTGGCGCCACATATATAGCATCGGCTAGTTGAGGTCGTGTTGGTTACAGCATTGCAAACTTTGCCATCAATCATGGTCATTTTTAAAATGTGATTATAAGAAAATTCTTTTCCATCAATATTTACTTTTGTAGGAGTGAGGTTCTTAATTTCATTTTGCACATAACTTATTTCCTCTTTTGTTACATCTGTAGTTTCTTGCACATACCGAAATCTGATGGGGCGGCAAAATCGTGGTGATGATGGTGTTGGTTATTTACCACAAAAAATTTGAAGTGGGGCAAAAGAACTCAAAAATATACTAGCATCGGATTCGGCGTCTTCCGAGAATTTTTGTTTGTACCGTGCTTGTTGTGACCCGTCACACCCCCGTTTATAAATGACCGTTAATGCCTTTCTTTCAATTTCGTTAAGGGTTGATAACACTTCTTCCACGTAGATTAATAATCGTTGAATAGTATGATCCATTAGGCATTGTAAACTAATTTCTGGGCAGGTCGCCGTTACCCGCAATGCCGTCTTTGGTGGGTAACATTCTTGTTTTGCTTTCAACAAAAGGTCGTAACAAGGGTAATGCTTTGGGTTAGTTGCCTTTATTATTTCATATTGTCGTCTTGTTAGGTCAACTTATACGAACATTTTGAGTGCTTGGAACGGGATCAAAGGAGCAATTGTTTCATTGGTCTTGGAATAGGCTTTTCTATATTTACTAGCCTTTGTTGGTGAATTTCGTATATCTTTGAGCACTTTTGAGGCATTTCTTTTTCCCTTCGTTTGCAATATGACTTAAGCGGCATGTATAATCATTTCATCATCAAAATTTGATCCAATTCCCTCAGTTTTTATTCTCTTGCTTCGTTCACTCGAATCCGAAAATGATTTGCTCGGACGACCTGGTTGATTGAGCGAATGCACGGGTATTTCAAAAGTGCCTTCCAGCCACTTCTGGTTGTTTTTCATAAAAACTTCTTCAACTTTATGAGCTTTTAGCCATCTCTGTTTAAATTCGTGTTTGATGTAGGAAAATTTATGTAGCTCTTTTTTCTTCCCACAGTGTCTCCACCAAGACAATAGCAAGTGGTTTCTAAAAACTCAATTTCTCATCCATCTTCTTCTTCTTAATTGGCGTAGACAACGCTTACGCGATTATAGCCGAGTTAACAACAGCGCCAGTCGTTTCTTCTTTTCGCTACGTGGCGCCAATTGGATATTCCAAGCAAAGCCAGGTCCTTCTCCACTTGGTCCTTCCAACGGAGTGGAGGTCTTCCTCTTCCTCTGCTTCCCCCGGCGGGTACTGCGTCGAATACTTTCAGAGCTGGAGCGTTTTCGTCCATCCGGGCAACATGACCTAGCCAGCGTAGCCGCTGTCTTTTAATTCGTTGAACTATGTCGATGTCGTCGTATATCTCGTACAGCTCATCGTTCCATCGAATGCGGTATTCGCCGTGGCTAACGCGCAAAGGACCATAAATCTTTCGCAGAACTTTTCTCTCGAAAACTCGCAACGTCGACTCATCCGTGGTTGACATCGTCGAAGACTCTGCACCATATAGCAGGACGAGAATTTGAGTGACTTATAGAGTTTGGTTTTTGTTTGTCGAGAGAGGACTTTGATTCTCAATTGCCCACTCAGTTCGAAGTAACACCTGTTGGCAAGAGTTATTCTGCGTTGGATGACATTGTTGGTGGTGTTTACGCTGGTTCCAAGATAGACGAAGTTATCTATAACTTCAAAGTTATGACTGTCAACAGGGACGTGAGTGCCAAGTCGCAAGCGACGACTGTTTGTTTGATGACAGGAGATATTTCCTCTTGCCCTCGTTCACTGCCAGACCCATTTATTTTGCTTCCTTGTCCAGCCTGGAGAAAGCAGAACTAACGGCGCGGGTGTTGAGGCCGATGATATCAATATCGTCGGCGTACGCCAGCAGCTGTACACTCTTATAGAAGATGGTACCTTCTCTGTTTAGTTCTGCAGCTCGTACTATTTTCTCCAGAAACAGGTTGAAGAAGTCGCACGATAGGGAGTCGCCTTGTCTGAAACCTCGTTTGGTATCGAACGGCTCGGAGAGGTCCTTCCCTGATCCTGACGGAGCTTTGGTGTTGCTCAACGTCAGTTTACACAGTCGTATTAGTTTTACGGGGATACCAAATTCAGACATCGCGGCATAAAGGCAGCTCCTTTTCATGCTGTCGAAAGCAGCTTTGAAATTGGCGAAGATATAACGTGTGTCGATTCTCCTTTCACGGGTCTTTTCCGAGATTTGGCGCATGGTGAATATCTGGTCGGTTGCTGATTTTCCAGGTCTAAAGCCACACAAATAAGGTCCAATCAGTTTGTTGACGAAGGGCTTTAATCTTTCACACAATGCGCTCGATAGAAGCTTATATGCGATATTGAGGAGGCTAATCCCACGCTAGTTGGCGCAGATTGTGGGGTCTCCTTTTTATGGATTGGGCATAGCACACTTAAATTCCAATCGTTGGGCATGCTTTCGTCCGACCATATTTTACAAAGAAGCTGATGCATGCTCCTTATCAGTTCTTCGCCGCCGTGTTTGAATAGCTCGGCCGGCAATCCGTCGGCCCCTGCCGCTTTGTTGTTCTTCAGGCGGGCAATTGCTATTCGAACTTCTTCATGGTCGGGTAATGAAACGTCTGCTCCATCGTCATCGATTGGGGAATCGGGTTCTCCTTTCTTGGTGTTGTGCGCTCACTGCCATTCAGCAGGCTGGAGAAGTGTTCCCTCCATAATTTATGTATGCTCTGGGCATCAGTGATTAGATCACTTTTGGGCGTTCTACAAGAGTATGCTCCGGTCTTAAAACCTTCTGAAAGCCGCCGCATTGTTTAGTAGAATTTTCGAGCATTACCCCTGTCGGCCAGCTAATCAAGTTCTTCGTACTCAAGCATTTCGGCCTTTCTTCTTCGGTCTTCAAATGCGTCTCGCTTCCCTCTTCAACTCTCGGTATCTATCCCATCCCGCACGTGTAGTGGTCGATCGTAACGTTGCGAGGTAGGCAGCCTGTTTTCTCTCCGCTGTGACACGGCACTCCTCGTCGTACCAGCTGTTCTTTTGCACGTTCCGAAAACCAATGGTTTCGGTTGCAGCTGTACGTAAGCAGTTTGAAATGCCGTCCCACAGTTCCCTTATACCGAGTTGTTGACGATTGCTCTCAGAGAGCAGGAGTGCAAGCCGTGTAGAAAATCGTTCGACTGTCTGTTGTGATTGCAGCTTCTCGACGTCGAACCTTCCTTGTGTTTGGTGGCGTGCGATTTTTGCACACAGAGGCGGGTGCGAATCTTAGTTGCAACAAGATAGTGGTCCGAGTCGATGTTAGGACCTCGGAGCGCACACACTTCTAAAACACTGGAGACGTGTCTTCTCTCATCCATTCTTAGCAAATTTTGTAGTGGCATTTACTCAAACATACATTTACGGGTCACTATTTTCACCCCCGACGAACTAGGTATCTCCATAACTGAAAAAAAACATAAAATTAAAAAAAATGGTTGTTTACATTTTTTTAACAAAATACTTTGAACTGCTGTCTTTAAGGAGTAAGCGGGATTCTGCGGCTCTTGTTTTTTTTATAGAAAAGCTGAATGTGTAACGTATTCAATAAACAAAAAAATATGATCCGGTCGAACCCTGATCCATAACAAAATTGCTTTTGAAATTAAAAGAATTACATTTTTTATGTGAAAAAGAGGGTATGTTCAACTACCGAAAAATATAACGAAAGTTAAAAAGAAAATTAAAATTATTCTTTATTTAATAGAAGCTTACCTGAGCTATGGGAATCACTTTCACTTCACTACACAACTTCAAATAAACATACATGCGTATTGCGAAATTTGATATAATTTGGGCACCCAAATAGAAATACGTATCAAGTCAACGATCAAATTGCGTCTAACTGCACGGAAGCGGTGACGTATGGGTGTTGAAAAAAAGGGTAGTGGGTAATTCGCGGAAGTGTTTACTATACGTAGACGTCAATATTTTGTGCCTACTACGTATTTAAGATTTTGACTTTTGGCCGCCTAAATACTTCAAATCGATCACTGTGCGCTGTACATAAATCTTCACTCACTTCACTTTATACTTTTTGTCATTTATGTTTGTAGTATATATTTGGCTTCTTCAGCTTTTTTTTAATGTGTTCAAATACATAACACGAGTGTTATATATATTTTTTATATTTGTTCACCACTTTTACTTCGCCGAAAGCCGAACACCGAAAACCGAGATCCGAAAGAAATTAAACACTGGTAATTGGTTTGAAATATTAATTAATGCACTTGTTCCATACCGCTTAAATGTATTTTAGTTTTAACTTTTTAATTACGCACTTGTCCCTGCTCGGGCGCCATGAAGATTCTCAAGCGTTTTTGAGAAACTAAAAATAGTTGGGGATGCGCAATTTTAAATAACACTCCAATTACCTGTCGCGAAAAAGACTTATTAATTACGAGTAACGAAAGAAGCGTACGTACGGTTCAACGGTTCAATTACAAGAGAATTCTTTATTTCACTTATTTTAATTGCTTAGTCTAAATCTTAAAACTAACGGCTTAAACTAGTGATAATATAAATATGTATTAAAAAAGGGGTAAGTATAATTCTTCAACTTTCGTTAAATATAGTAACAGATTATGGTAAGTATTAAGGTAAGTACATAGTAGATTGGTATTATGAATGCATAATTAAGGTAAGTATTTTATAATAGATTTTCTTAATTTAATCTTTTAACAATTCAATATTTTTCAATTCATTTAATTATTTTTGTCTTAGATATGTACACATAAGTATGTACATACAGTGGACTCGCGATAATATGAACACCCTAAATTATGAACCCCCCAAAATATGAACACTTTTTAGCTACCATTGACTACTCTAAAATATGAATATTGGACAAAAGCTCTAAAATATGAACAATATTGTTGTCAATAACGAATTTAAAGCGCTTTGTAATTTGGGGAATTCCCTAGTTATTCGCATTCAATATGCATGTACATATGTACATACTATGCATTTACCGATCGCTCGAAAGTGCTCATTACAGCGTTTGATTTTGTCTACGTCAGTCGTCTGTAAGAATTTTTTATTTTTTTGGTTGGTGATTGCACGCAAGCAGAAGTGCCTCTTTATTTTCTTAAGAAATAATCAAATGTAAATAATTTTGAAACATGCACACAAAAAAGCATACGTTTCTGACTTTAAGAGACAAATCCGATATTTTGGAATGCTTACGAAAAGGTGCAAGTGTTGCAAATTTAGCAACTAAATATAGAGTGGCAAAGTCTACAGTATGTGGAATAAAGAAAAATTAAAAACGCTATCCTTAAATGTGTTAACGATACATTTATGGGTCCTGGAAAAAGGAAAACTATGCGTCCATCAGAGTATCCAAAATTGGAAAAATCGGTGTATAGATGGTTTTTGCATATGAGGGACAAAAAACTTCCGGTGAGCGGACTGATGTTAAAAGAAAAGGCGAAGGTGCTTCATTGTTCAATTAAAGAAAATTGCCTTGACTTCAATGCCAGTGATGGATGGCTCCAAAATTTCAAAAAGAGATATGGCGTTCGGTTGCTCCAAGTTTCTGGGGAAAAACTATCTTCACAGCCCCAGTTGGTCGATCCATTCTAAAAAGCTCTAAAGACGAAAATGGAAGAGATTGGTTAAAGTCGGGAGCAAGTTTACAACGCCGACGAATCCGGTTTATTTTGGAAACTTTTACCACAAAAGACGTATGTATCATCATTAGAAAAAACAGCCCCAGGAGCAAAGATGGAAAAGCAAAGAATAACATTCTTGTGCTGTTCAAATGCGGAAGGATCTCATCAACTCGAGCTCCTTGTGATAGACAAGGCCAGAAACTCCCGTTGTTTTAAGGGGTTTGACTACCCTGTTCATTATAGACATTCAAAGTCCCTTGGATGACTGCGCTATCTTCAAAAAGATTGATTCTATCGTTTATTCACCAAAAATGCAATCAGATTACAAAACTTTATTACAGAAACAGTCTTTTGTTGCTGCAACAGGATGTGACTTGCTAGAGTCTATGAAGCAAATTTCACTTAAGGACGCTATTATTACCCTTGAATCTGCATGGAATAAAGTGGATGAGGCTGTGCTATCAAAATGCCGGAACAATGTTTTGAGTATGCTTGAAAATCAAGAAGATCCTGAAGATGAAATTCCTTTGAATATCCTTCGAAGGAACTTGAATAGGAATGTGAGGGACTTGGAGGAGAGCAGTCAATCTTTTACAAAACTGGGACTTGAGAAGTTTGCTTTATCAGAACGTAAACTCAAAAGTTGTATTTACTACATATATAATTCACTGCAGATTGGAATCACTGCTTGTGACGTTAGAGAATGGAACGAGGATGCTATTGAATTCAAAGAAAATGAAATACAAGAAATATCCGACGAAGACGACTATACTGTAGAGTAAGACGATTACAGCAAGAGAAGCTATTGACATATTTAATAGTGCTGCGGAATGGGCTGAAAGTGAAATGGTTGAACAAAAAGGAATTAAATGTATTAAAAAAGAACCTAAGGGAAAAGCAGTTTTTAGGTGGTTGAACAAAGAAACAGCAAAAGAGAGTATTACTGATTTTTTCAAAATGTGCTTCAACTTTTTATAAAATTAAAATATGTATAAGGTGAAATTATATCTAAACTGTTTTGTTTACATGCAACATTGTTTTACTTGTGTAACGAAAAAAATTAATAAAACAAGTTTATTTTGATGTTTAAAATAAAAAAAATTTAATTTAATACTACATTTTTTCGTTTTGGCACCTTTCGTAAATATGAACAATCTCGCAAAAATTAGCAGTCCTGTTTTTAATTAGTTCATATTATCGCGAGTGCACTGTATATTCATAATAACAAGTGTCGCAGCATCTTTCGCATGGCCGAAACTCACGCTTTGTCAAAGAGTCAATGTGTCAAAGCACTGACACGAAAGACAAAGCGTCAATGTGTAGCTGGTAGAAAATCCGAGCTGTGCCGAAAGAAACTAACAAACGATCGCCGATTGTCACCGCTTCCCTTGCTGCTCGAACAGCTTTGCCGACAAGCTAGCGTAAATATGTAAGCGTTAAACATTTATAACTTTTTTCGAACTCGCATAAGAAGTTTAACTTCAAAAATGTCAAAATAACGAATTTAAAGCAGTTTGTTCAGTTAGGTTAACAGCAGAGATAAAGAGATCCCCAACTCTCCTATCACTGGAAATGTGAGAACCGCTCACTTACCGAACTTTGACAGTTGACTGGATTGGGTAGGTTTTGACGTTTTGCAATTGGAATAACTGGAACGGCCAGATTGTAATTATACTAAAAATATATGTGAACGGAGGAAATTGTTGCCGCTGTTCAAGATCGCTAATAAAAATTTAAAACAATGAAAATCAAAGAAAATGCGAAATTTAAATATATTTCATGAAACGTTTTGTAATTTGATGCATAATCAATTAATTTTCAATTACAAATGATTAAAAACATTTAATAATTGAGAACTAACAGGCTTAATTCACCTTATTAAGTATTGAAAGATCAAAAGTCAGTTTTTTTAATATACCATAAAATCATAAAAAAGGATTTAAGTAGTTTCGTCATATATTAAAAGTTCAATATATAATAATTTGCAATCGTAATAAATGTTGGGTATTTTAATTTAAAATGCCCAAAAATTCTTATTTTGTTCGATCTGGCCATAATAGAAAATGTTATCAAAAACGCTGTTTTGAGGCGCTCTCACACTGGAATAAGTTTGGCATCCCATTATCCCTGGTTAACAGCTCAGTATATACAGTAATAAACCTTTGCTTTGTTTACATATGTACATATACTCAACTCTAGAAAATCTTAGGGTGTTGTGTAACACTTTCTTTGCTACTTTCATGGTAATTAAGATGTTGTGTTAGCAGTTAAGCTACATACTTGTAAATTTTAAAGTTTGATGAGCAGAAATTTAACAGATATTATGGAATTTAAGTGTTTGCGTTATTTAAGTGATTATTTTGAATTACTTTGCATGTTTCTTAATGAGATGTTACTTGTTATGCAATTTATTTTTTTAACAAGTGTTAAACACGCTTCAAGAATTTCTTAAATTTTGCATGCAAAAAGATACAGTCCTGGGCGGTAAATTTTTGTTTGACGTATACAAATTGATTAGCCGTTACAAAGGAAAATTAGGTGGAGTTCGCATTTAGATACGAGTATATGAATGCAATTTTACAAATAGTTTAATTAAATAAAATAAGCGAATTTTAAGATAAAAAACAAGATTAGCTTAGGAAATCAGCATCTTCTATGTTGTCTGTCGGTCAAATGTAAACAAATACGTTCAGAAGAAAACTCACCACCGAGAAATCTAAAAACAGGGCTGCATTTTATTATTAAGAACTCACTACAAAAAGAATATCTGAATATCAGTAAATGATATTTTTATGGACAAAACATTCACCTGTTAGTAAATATATATCATTAATAAATAATTTCATTTTATATTAAGCAACAATATTTATAGTTTTTGTTATTTAATAAAATAAATTTGCTAAGTATTTACTACCTCAATTTATACATACTCAATTTATACAGAATTGAGCACCATCGTGGACACCGCCCCGAGTATCAGCAAGTACAACTACATACGCCAAAAATTAATAAAAAATTTCACAGAATTTCACATCGGAAGAAGGTTTCTGAACTACGAGCTGAAATCGCCACCTTGTCAAAGCAAGTCGGTTTACTTTTGGGTAACGACCGCTCCAGTTAATAGAAATCCACACAGTCTTTGTTGATACCACGCTAAATTTGGTAGCAACACCACAAAGTGTCGACAGCCGTGTACCTTCAAACAGACACTTGCAGCTGGCAGCTTACAATATGCTAGCTCAGTTAGATTAGTATCAGTGGTTGGCAAACACCCTGGTACTAAAAAAAGTTTTCGACTTTGTGTTTTGGATACATCTTCCAATATGCATTTTTTAATTGATTTGGACGTTTCTGTCATTCCAAGGTCAACGAAGCTAGTTCAAGCAACTGTTTGCCGCAAATGGCTCACCTGTGCTTAGCTACGGTAAAGTCATTCTGAAGTTAAACCTGAATTTACGCCGTGAATTCCTATGAAATTTTATTTTAGCAGACGTCTACAGGCCATATTAGGCGCCGACTTCCTCGGCCACCATGGCTTAGTAGTAGACTTGCGATGTAGGTACCTTATCGATCGCACCACCCTTCTAAATACATCGTGCCCAATCAGACGACTAACAACGCCAAGCATTTCTACAATCGACACTTCGCAGCGATTTTCAAACATCCTCAAAGAGTTTGCTGAAATTACCTGTCGGACACCACTTGGTATTCGAACTAACACATCTGTGTTTCATAATATCATCACGACCGGCCAGCCTAAGTACACCCGACCACGAGGACTATCGCCGCAAAAGTAAGCAGCTGCGTGGTCAGAATTGGAGCTCTTAATTAAACTGGGCATTTTTCGTCCTTCCTGCAGTAACTGGGCGAGTCCATTACACTTAGTCCGCATGGCAGCGGATCGTACCATACCGAACCGTTACCCGCTCCCGTTCTTGCAGGACTTTTCCACAATCTTAGCAGGTGAAATTGTGTTTTCTAAGATTGACTTTCAAAAAGCCTTTCATCAAATGCCAATACATCCCGATGATATTTGAAAAACTGCCATTACGACGCCATTTGGACTATATGAGTTTACTCTTATGACTTTTGGGTTAAGAAACGCCCCTCAAACGTTCCAGCGCATAACGAACGAGGTGTTTCGAGGTTTGGACTTCGTTTTCACGTACCTTGACGACGTTTGTGTTGCATGAACGTCCGTTGACGAGCATAAAGCACATCTTCGCTTAGCCTTTATCCGTTTGAGAGGCTTCAACTTAAGCATCAACGTCTAAAAATCGATGTTTGGAGTTTCCGAGCTTGAATTCTTGGGACACTCAATCACGAAAGATGCGAATCGCTCACTTCGTGGTAGAAGCCTTAACGCAGATCCCACTTCCGACTGTCGCCAAGTAACTTAAACGTGTTTTAGCTATGCTGAACTTTTATCGTCGATTCGCGCTGGAACAGCAAGGACCACTTTTCGCCATGATCCCGGATAACCGAAAAACGACAATAGCACTCTTCATTGGGCCGAAGCAACTAACCGCTAGTGCTAGCTCATCCGCTGCCCAATGCAAACTATCACTTTGGGAAGACACTTCAGACTACGCAGCCGGTTCTGTTCTGAATCAAATCGTTGGCGGTTCTCTTCAGCCTCTGGGTTTCACAAATTTTCACCTGACAACACTGTATCTTCCTGTTCGCTACTTTTCTTACATTAACGAAGGACGTGCTTGTAATGTGTACACTAATCATAAACCTCTTATTTTTGCTTTCCGTCAGCCGCTACACAAGGCGACAGACCGACAAGCCAGGCAGCTCGACTTTATATCCCATATTACTACCGTTATACGTCATGTTAATGGTAAAGAGAATGTTGTCAAGTCGATGGAGAATTAAATTCGTATCTCAATGGTATAATCCATCATTCTTTAAAGCTAAAGAAATTTGCTTTACCTCTCAGTTCCAAGAGAATGTTTTGCGATATCTCTACGGGTCGCCTACGTCCATTTGTGACATCGAAGTTTCGGGCACTTACACATCGACAATAGAGGGTCCGTTTCTATTGTCGAAAGGCAATAGGTTTTGACTTACGATAGTTGATAGATTCACCCGTTGGCTTTACCAATATTAAACATGACGGCACCGATAGTTGCTAAGGCTTTGCTTAATGGCTGGATTGCGCTTTATAGCATTCCCATCGACATTACGTCTGGCCTTGGCTGTCAATTTGAGAGCACGTTGTTTGAGCAACTGTTCCATTATCTCGGTATTTCACATTTACGAACAACACCGTCGACCCGCAATGCAATGGCTTATTATACAATAAAATCTTCGATTCTGTGCCACAAAGCAGATCAGTGGACGTCCTATCTACCAATTATTTTATTGGCGTTACGTGCAACTTTTAAGGAGGATATGGGATATACGCCTTCGGAGCTCGTTTACGGCACAACGTTTTGCCTGCCTTCAGATTTTATAATCGAATGCAAAAGCAAGCCAAACGAGATAGAGACAGCTAAGCCGTTCGTTCACAACAAGCTGAAATCAAGCCACTACGTCTTCATTCGAGATGACTCCGTTCGCCCATCATTATCGCCACTCTACAGAGGCCCATTTAAAGTTGTCAGCCACACAGCTAAGTACTTTGTTGTCGAAGTCAACGCCAGCAAGGTCAAAGTTTCCATCGATCGTCTAAAGCCTTCATCTCGCCATCTACGGCTCTCTACGAGTGCGGTACTGTGGCGGAGTCACCCTGTGCGCAGTGCAACTCTGACAATGAGATGGTACGAGAAGGCTTTATGAGATCTGGTGTGAAAATTGGACAATGCGCGTGGCACCGTCCACTTTTTGGTGAAACGCATCCGACAAACCGATTTCGACTAAATTTAAGAGGTATCATTTTTTCATCCATTTATTCTATCACTTTCCAGCAAACAAATTAAGAAGTGTTTGATATAATGGAAAAAATGTTTGCACTAATAATTCCCTTAAAGTAGGACCCCTTTTGACAAAAATTGTTCAAATCCAACCAAAACTGTTCGAGATCCTAGGTACCGAATATGTGGACCCCAGTATCTATAGTTGACTTTTGACCGAACATATCGGTAAATGTGTGAGATATCAAATTGAAATTCGGCGATAATCCTTCTCTGACAACGGTTTGTCTGTATGCCAAAAAAAATACCTAATATTAGGTTGTCAAAATAGTCTTGCGGTATTTTCGCTAGTTGGCGCTGAAAGCGCGTAGTTTTAGTTTTATTCGTCGCATCGGGTCATGCTATACCTTTTTGGAAAGCTCAAGCGCTAACACGTGTTTGATTGATTGTCGTTTCTTTTAAGTCGTTCGTGAGTTATAGCGTCGCAAACATGGAGCAAAATAAAGAGAAAATATGGCATATTTTACAGTACCACCACGATAAAGGCAAAAATGCACCTCCAGCCGCCAATAAAATTTTTGCAGTTTATGGACCCGATACAGTTTCCATTTCCACCGCACAACGATGGTTTCAACGTTTTCGTTCTGGTGTAGAGGTGGTCGAAGATGCGCCACGCTCCGGAAGGCCTGTCGTCGAAAATTGCGATAAAATCGCTGAATTGGTCGGAAGAGACCGGCATATGTAGTAGCAGCCGTAGCATTGGTCAAGAGCTGGGCATGAGTCATCAAAAATTCATTTCAATTTCAATAAAAAAAAATTCAATAAAAATACCGCAAGACCTTTTCGACAACCCATTATAAAGATTTTCGTACTTCCAATTGTGCTGGATATATCAGCCAATCTTTGCGTTATCTCGTTGAAATTGGGAGAGCGTATTTTGATTGTGACAGTGTATCTTTGTGATTAAAATGGATAAATATGAGTGAAAACTTGACTTACCCCATATAACCAATATCAGAATTTTCGAACATCCGGCTGACTTTACTCTACATGATTAGTTTAACACCTTAAATTATTTCCCTGCATCTTGCAAGAGTATAAAATGTTCGGTTGCACCCGAACTTAGGCTTTCCTTACTTGGTTTTACTTAAGTTACACCTGCACAGACGGACGTACGTCATTCTGAATATTTATATGTACATATATATAACCTTACAAGTCGCTGCTTCTGTACTTTAACGCGCCTGAATTCCATGCTTTGGATTCTTCGAATAGATAGTTAATTTTGTTTTTTTTAGTCTTAAATCTTTCTGAGGTCTTACACTCCAAAGTCAAACCATCTCCTTCTACAATTTAATTTTTGTTTGACTGTATATACATATACAGATAGCCAAGCGGTTTTAAAAACTCAATAGCGGGTAGGGTTTCGTCAAAGATAGTGAAGGAGTTCCTTGATCACTTTGTGAATGTGGCATCTTATTTCACGATATACCTGCAATGCGTTCCAAGTCATATACATAGATATATACTTACCTTATTATGGCCCTATGCCATAAAAAAACTCAAAATCGTTTTAAATTTGAGTGCGTGGATGTTTTAATGCTTAAAATATTTTGGCTGTCAACGTTTTCGAGTTTGTCGTAATTCAATAGTTTGGAGTTAAACAGTCCTCTTCTAGAGAGAGTCTTCTATGTATTCCAAAAATTGCATTAGTTTGTATAAAAGGACGTTAATTTGGTAGTGAATGTTTATAGTGTTTTCCATGTTTTGCATTCCAGTGTTTATTAGTTGTATGGTTTCGTTTAATTCATGTACCCTCACCGAGTCGTGCGTCCTTGCCTCCAATTTTTTTTTGTATCTCTGAGCGAGCAAAAAGGTATCTCAAGGATGAGCCCACAATGTTAAAAAGTGCTTGTGCTCTTGTGGTGTAAGGTTATCCCATTCAACTCTCTTCTTAGTTTATTGTATAAAAATTTGATTTGTGGTGCCTGGTAACCACCACGCAGCTTTTCTTCAAAGTAATCTGTTACCTGATTTATTTTTGTCAAGTTGATGGTTAAACAATGGTATTCAAAGGATGATGGTATCTGAATTGGTTTGTCCGAAAAAATGAGATACCCGTAGCTGGTCGTAATATCATTTATTTGGATTTGTTGTGCCAGTCAAAATGAGCAGCAATGCTACTGTGCACCAAGTACCTGAGGAGTTGGGATCTAATTAATTTTCTTACGTTTTTTAAATTGTGTTTTGTAATAATGGGTAACTCTGTTTCTGTTAGTGATCTTGTAATGATCAGCGTCTGTTTGTTCCACCGTTTTGTTTGGTTTAAATGGATTATCTAATTTGCCTTCTGTAGGGGGCCTCTTTCTGTATCTGGTGTCAACTTCATATTCTTGTCTGTCAATTTTAATTTTGTTTATCTTATTTTCTCCGTTTTCCTGAGTGTCAAGTATTGGGTGTCCAGCGTAAAGAAATATGTGTTCCGGGGTTCGTCCAGTGGTGTCATGTTTGGTTTGTTGATTGTATATGTAAAGAATTGTTTCCATCTTGCTCAACTGGGCTTCGTCATTGTCAGATGTATTAATTATGTGGATCTTTTCATTAATTGTTTTATGTAGTCTTTCTATGTCTGCTATCCCTGTCTTTGTCGTGTTGAGCTGTAAATCAACCTCCACACTCGCAAGCCATCGCTTAAGTTCCAGGCTGCAGAATACGCCGCCTCTGTCTGCCTTCAATAGTCTAGGCTTGCCCAGTTGGTTAAATATGCGCATGAGTGCATTTTTACATTCCATCCAGTCCTTCGGCCTTATCTGCTTCATCGTAGCGAACTTCGAATAAATGTCCATGCAGCTCAAATAATGTTTGCCTTCGGATGAATAAATATCTATCATGAATTTATCGCGACAATGTTCTGGTTTAGGTGTAGTCTTCATTGGCATGTTTGTTCTGTCTTTGCCAAATTGCAAATGTGGCATTCATTTATAATGTTTTTGTTAAGTAATTGGTTGTTAGAGAAATAGTAAGTTTCATCGAAAAGTTTAGTGGTTTTCTGAATTCCGGGGTGTAGAAGTTTTTCATGAGTAGTCAGGACCAGCTCCTTGAATTCTGCGTAAGTAGGTACGTTTTTCAACAAAATCAAGCTGCGAAGAATTTTTGTATAATTCTTGTTTATGTTCTCCCTGTGTGCGGTTTGAATGATTTCGAAGTCTGCGTCGCTTTCAATATACAACGCGCTATTTTTGCCACAAAAATAGTTAATCAAATACTCTTTAGCTTTTTCTTTGGTCATAGTGTCATAAAAGATTTGAGTTATGTGTTTTTTGAAATATTTTGTAGTTTTGATGTTCGGGCAGCCTTTAGAAAATAATACTTGTCTGTTGAATACGTTAATTGGTTTTTCTGTTATATAAATTAAGTCACCGTTGTGTTCTTCTACACTGTGCTGGGTCTGTTCACAAAAATATGTCTGGTCCAATTTTACTCGAGACAAAGCGTCCGCCACAAGGTTTTCTTTTGACCCTCCATCGGGTTAGCTTTGAATTTGGCTCTTTTATGCGGTATAACCAGCTTAGAGGCTGGTGATCACTAGATATTTCAAAGTGTCTTCCCAGTAGGTAGTGACGAAAAGTTTTTGTGGCCCATACAATTGCCAATAGTTCCTTTTCAATTGTGCTGTAATTGATTTCGTGTTCGTTAAGAGTTCGACTAATGTAGCTGATTGGATGTGCGTCTTGTGAGAGCACTGTTCCCAAGGCAAGATTACTAGCGTCTGTATTCTAAAAAATCGGGTAACTTAACAATAGGATCCTCTGAAATTAGACATTTTAATTTTTTAAATGCAGAGACATATTTCGGGTTGGAAATGTCGAGCTTTGTGTCTTTTTTCAAACATCTACTCATGGGTTTGGCTATGTCTGCAAAATTCGGAATGAATTTGCGGTAATACCCTGTAAGTCCCAGGAAAGCTTTTATTTCCTTTGGTTTAGTGGGGATTTGGTATTTTTGTATGGCTTTAATTTTCTCGAGGTTAGGTCTTATGCCGTCTGGTGTCAGAATGTGTCCCAAAAATTTTATTTCTTGTTTTAAAAACTCACATTTGTCGAGTTGTAGCTTCAAGTTAGCCTCGGCTAGTTTTTTAAAAACCAACTCGAGTTACCTCAAGTGTTCGTCGAGGGATGCTGAAAACACTATTATGTCGTCTAGGTATACGAAACAGTCTTTATTTAAAATGTCATTCATGCAACGTTGAAAGGTGGATGGTGTATTTTTTAGTCCGAATGGCATAAGCAAATACTCGTAATGGCCGTGTTTAGTGGAAAAGGCCGTTTTTGAAATAGATTCGGAGTCCATCTGAATTTGGTGGAAACCCTTGGCCAAATCAATAGTGGTGAAATAATTGCATCTTCCCAACTTTCCCAAGATTTCGTCCATGTTTGGGATTGGATGTCTGTCACTAACTGTTATTTTATTTAATTTTCGGTAGTCTATACAATTGTATATTTTTGTTTACCTGATGCGTCTTGTTTCTTTGGGACTACCCAGATGGGGCTACTATAGGGCGAGTTACTTGTGCTTATTATTCCCTGATTAAACATGTCCTTTACCTGACTCTCAACCTCTTGCTCGTAGGCTTGAGGATAACTGTATGATTTAGAATAAAAGGGTAAATTGTGTTTGGTATTGATAGTAGGTTTGGTTTGATTGGTAAATGTCAACTTGTCGCCTTCATGATATTGTATATGATGGTATCTCTGCAAAAAAGAGCACAGTTTTTGTTTTTCTTCGAAACTAAGATGTTCCAATCTGAATGGGCTCGATTTTGTGAATTGTGCATCGTGCCCTAAGGAATTTGGAGTTGATGTATTATTGTCCTGCTGGTTTAGTATATTGTCAGGTGTGTGTTGGAAGTGGTTTTGTTCCGGTATTGTGTTGTGGTTTATCAATGGATATTGGTTTTTGTAAAGAGTCACCTCTTGCTTATGAAAATTTATCACAGCCTCTGTCCCTGCTAATAACTTTCTTCCTAGCAAAAGATCGTAATTTTCAGAAAAAGGGTGCAGTAAAAATTCCTCTGGGGTTGGGGACAAAAATTTTGATGGTATGGTTATGCTTTTATTTAAGATAAGTGATCCGTTGCTGCTGTGAATCAGACACGTTGTATTCTGAACTGGTAGATTGAATAAGTTCTGGGATATCATGTTGATCTTGGAATTGTCAGTAAGGCAATTTAAGGTTGTGTCTTTGTATTGTATTATTATATATTGGGGGCTTCCGGTGCTGACAGCCGAAAATTTTCTGCTTGCTCGGTATCTATTTCTTGTGTGTCCTCATCTGTCTCGTTTGTATCGGTCTGTTGGAATTCTGGTAAATTCTGGTTGCTGTTGTCTCTTTGGTCATGGTGTTCCGGATAATAACTCGAATAGTCATAAGTCGGATAGTAAAGTGATATTTGTTGCTGATAAGCAGCTTCCTCCTGATGTCTTAACTCTTCAATACTCATCCTACTCTGATCGCTATTGGATGGTCTCACTCGCTTAGTAGGGGTACAAAAGAATTTGAATATGATGGATGTTGATTTTAGTATTGGAACTGTTGTCCAAAACGGTTCAGGTCAAATGTAGCTTGTCGATTGTTGATTGGGTTAGTTCGAGGTGTGCTTGGTGGTTGTTGGCTTGTTTGAGGATTATAATTTGGATGAGGTTGGAAATTTGGTTTAGGGTAGTTGGGTTGGCTGCCTACCTCGCAACGTTACGATCGACCACAACACGTGCGGGATGGGATAGATACCGAGAATTGAAGAAGGAAGCGAGACGCATCTGCAGACAGAAAAAGAAAGAGGCCGAAATGCGTGAGTATGAAGAGCTTGATAAGCTGGCCGACAGGGGTAATGCTCGAAAATTCTACGAAAAAATGCGGCGGCTTACAGAAGGTTTCAAGACCGGAGCATACTCTTGTAGAACCCCAAAGGTGATCTAGTCACTGATGCCCAGAGTATACTTAAATTATGGAGGGAACACTTCTCCAGCCTGCTGAATGGCAGTGAACGCACAACACCAGGAGAAGGAGAACCCGATTCCCCAATCGATGACGATGGAGCAGATGTACCATTACCCGACCATGAAGAAGTTCGAATAGCAATTGCCCGCCTGAAGAACACCAAAGCGGCAGGGGCCGACGGATTGCCGGCCGAGCTATTCAAACACGGCGGCGAAGAACTGATAAGGAGCATGCATCAGCTTCTTTGTAAAATATGGTCGAACGAAAGCATGCCCAACGATTGGAATTTAAGTGTGCTATGCCCAATCCATAAAAAAGGAGACCCCACAATCTGCGCCAACTACCGTGGGATTAGCCTCCTCAATATCGCATATAAGGTTCTATCGAGCGCATTGTGTGAAAGATTAAAGCCCTTCGTCAACAAACTGATTGGACCTTATTTGTGTGGCTTTAGACCTGGCAAATCAACAACCGACCAGATATTCACCATGCGCCAAATCTTGAAAAAGACCCGTGAAAGGAGAATCGACACACACCACCTCTTCGTCGATTTCAAAGCTGCTTTCGACAGCATGAAAAGGAGCTGCCTTTATGCCGCGATGTCTGAATTTGGTATCCCCGCAAAACTAATACGGCTGTGTAAACTGACGTTGAGCAACACCAAAAGCTCCGTCAGGATCGGGAAGGACCTCTCCGAGCCGTTCGATACCAAACGAGGTTTCAGACAAGGCGACTCCCTATCGTGCGACTTCTTCAACCTGTTTCTGGAGAAAATAGTACGAGCTGCAGAACTAAACAGAGAAGGTACCATCTTCTATAAGAGTGTACAGCTGCTGGCGTACGCCGACGATATTGATATCATCGGCCTCAACATCCGCGCCGTTAGTTCTGCTTTCTCCAGGCTGGACAAGGAAGCACAGAAAATGGGTCTGGTAGTGAACGAGGGCAAGACGAAATATCTCCTGTCATCAAACAAACAGTCGTCGCACTCGCGACTTGGCTCTCACGTCACTGTTGACAGTCATAACTTTGAAGTCGTAGATAATTTCGTCTATCTTGGAACCAGCGTAAACACCACCAACAATGTCAGCCTAGAAATCCAACGCAGGATAACTCTTGCCAACAGGTGCTACTTCGGACTGAGTAGGCAATTGAAAAGTAAAGTCCTCTCTCGACGAACAAAAGCCAAACTCTATAAGTCGCTCATAATTCCCGTCCTGCTATATGGTGCAGAGGCTTGGACGTTGTCAACAACTGATGAGTCGACGTTGCGAGTTTTCGAGAGAAAAGTTCTGCGAAAGATATATGGTCCTTTGCGCGTTGGCCACGGCGAATATCGCATTCGATGGAACGATGAGCTGTACGAGATATACGACGACATTGACATAGTTCAGCGAATTAAAAGACAGCGGCTACGCTGGCTAGGTCATGTTGTCCGGATGGACGAAAACACTCCAGCTCTGAAAGTATTCGACGCTGTACCCGCCGGGGGAAGCAGAGGAAGAGGAAGACCTCCACTCCGTTGGAAGGACCAAGTGGAGAAGGACCTGGCTACGCTTGGAATATCCAATTGGCGCCACGTAGCGAAAAGGAGAAACGACTGGCGCGCTGTTGTTAGCTCGGCTATAATCGCGTAAGCGGTGTCTACGCCAATTAAGAAGAAGAAGTTGGGTATTGGTTGTTGATATGATTTTTGATAAAATGGTGGCATTCGCCAAGTAGGGTATGATACTGGTGAATGATAAATTGATTGGAAAGGTGTTGGATATTTTTGGGTGTTAAAGTTGATCTAATTGGTGTTATGGTTTTGAAATTTTTTCGGCTTATCGGAAGGTTTTGTTTCTGAAAATTTGTATATGAATAATTAGGCTGTCCATAAATGCCTTTTCCTGTAAGAGACTTATAAGTGTTCGCAAATCTGGTATGTTATGATTGCTGATTTTTAAATAAATGTGCGGGGGCAACTTATCTATGCATTAGAGATCCTATGCTTGATTCGACTAATCTAAGGTATAATGTTTTTTCTTCAAAGTTTTTTTCTAATTCAAGCTTACTGGTTAGTATTTGCCTGCAGTTCTCTTCTTCCTCCAAAAATGCTCGTATATTGCCTTTGTATGGGGTCCTACGAAATTCCTCCAGAAGGATGTTGTTTGGGGTCTCGGGCTTGTAGTTGAGTACTAGCTGTCGTCTGAGGTCTTCCTAAGTTCTCATGTCCTTAACTTCAATGCAGCCCTTAACATCTCCATTGATACCGCGCTCGATATGTCCGAACAGGATCTGCTGTTGGCGTGCGTCTCCGGTAACATAAAGACTCAATGTGTAGTCGATTCGGCTAACAAAGGTGTACAACGTGTTTGCATCTCCTTCGAACTTCTCAACATTAGCAATCTGGTATGCGACCTGGCTCATGTTGTTGTCTGAGAGAGCCGTCGGCGCTGCTTCAGGGTCTGGCATTTTGTTTTATTTGTTGTTGTTATATGTTGTTTCCTAATTTATTTTACTTGGTTGAAATTCTTAATTGTTGATTTCTTAATTTTATTTCTTTTTATGTTTTAATTTGGTTGCACTGCAGCACTTTCACGGTTTTATTGAGGTAACCTTTTGGATTTACGGCCTCTCTCGAATTCTGTAGCGTCTTCCTGTTTTTTATTCAGGTTTTATATATGCCGTAATAGACTTTGCGTTATACGGTGTCGCACTATTGTCGAAGATTCTGTTAGAACTTAGCACGATATTAACCGTCGCGTGGGCGTCTATAAGCGTGGTTTTTTTGTTTCTGATAACATTGAAGTTATCACGACCGACTACGCCACTTACGTTATTATAGCCCTATGCCATAAAAAAAACTCAAAATTGTTTAAAATTTGAGTGCGTCTTTATTTTTTAGATGGTGACTTAAGACTAAATTTACATTTTTATCATCCGCAGGAATGAATCTAAATTCTTTATGTTGAAATATAAACCAAAACTGCAAACAAAGCAGTTTTGCCACAGCCGCACTCAGAGCACTTAGAGTATTAAGATCAATATACTGTAAACATATTTTATAAACCGTGTGTGTACGAGTATGGCAGAATACGTCACTATATACATAATGTATATAAGCATATGGCATCCCTGGTAACTGTGAGGCAGATGAACTAGCCAGAACAGACACCACCCTATAAGTAAGCCCCGGAGAAGAGCGTATTTATGTGACTCTTGCTACTTGTAGGTATTTAATATATAAACATGTTTTAAATATTGCGGAGTCTCGGTGGTGGTAATTCTTAACTTGTTCAACAACCAAGAAAACGTGACATGGATGGAATATGAGCCGCACATGCCGATTATTAAAATTCAAAAGGAATGACATTATAACTCTAGTAGGACTGCTAAAACCGTTCATGCCTAATTGGCAGGAGACTAGGAACGCCATATAGTGACTATTGTAGAAGCTAAATTCCTAAAGCCGCTCAGCAGTACAATTTGACAGTATGTTGCGAAATTTAAACCAAATGACTTTTCTCACAATAATATAAACCATAAAAGTTCGCCTAATTCTCTGGTGCAACCTCACATTTTGTGCTTTTGCAATTTGCAAGTTACAAAGTCTGCGACATTTCTACAGGTGCTTGCGAAATCTTACAATAAAATATGGTAGTGAGAGTAAAGGTGTAATGGCGTATATCCATGCTTCTGAGCAAGCAAATACAGTCAAAGTGCGAAGTGCTGATTTGCGTCCTGGTTGCGCACCATGGAAACGTGAGTAGCCCTTGTGTAAGATGCAGTAGCAACTCAATGTGAAGCCTGGGGTCACGGCAAAAAGAGAGGAAACTTAATCAGAAGTGCGGCTGCGAGCGGCCGTCGGTCTTAAAAGAAGGGACTTGCTATATAAATGTGTCAAAAAACTTTATACTTGTACTACTCACCTAGCGAGGTAGTGCGCTGGGTTTTGGACCCACCAATTAGAAACCATACCAAAAAAAAAAGAAACGACAGCATCGGATGAATGACCCCGCTTTTAGTGACGACAAACGTAATAACGATTGTGATATCTGGACCTAAATAGGGAAGGCCCAGCTGGTTGATGTCCTCGTAACAGTAAAGGTCGACAACACCGCCGCCCAAGAATTGCGATGGACGGAGACGAGTAGGCTCTTGTGATATTTACTACAGCGGCCATATAAAGTGTTGTGTTTGCATTTATTTAATTATAATCAACTATAAGTAAGTTAGCTGAGGCCCATTATCACAGATGTTAAAGAATGTGTAGTATTATCTGTTGTAGTTGAAGATAACTGCGACACGAATGAAAATTGCGAATAAGCATCTATGCATATAAGCCACATAGAATCGAATATCGTGTCAACAAAGTCGATATGAACGCGTTTCCGTGGTGCTTTCGCTTCTGGCCAACTAAGGTATTAACATGTAGGACCTAGGTTGTCAACTTTACAGATTTCACATTGATGTGCCACTTTGACTATGTCGTCATTGATGTTTGGCCACCAAACATGATGTCGTGCTAAGTGCTTCATTCGTACCAGGTTGTTCAATAAGTTTTGTCGTTCGACAAGAAAGGGCGTTGCTACTAATTTTTTTATTTTGTTGGTACACTCTTCATATGAACGTATGTGAAGTCTCATTTCAATCTGTCCATTCATTCTTTGTTTACAAACCATTTAGTGTCGCCGTGTCACACACATTTAAGGGGTTATATAACATACAGTTAGGATTTTCAAAAAATCGTTTTTTTTGTGCGTTTTCTTAATATATATGTATATATCAGAGTATGCACACACAAAATTTCAAGTCGATCCGACGAATATTTTCGAAGTTCTAGACACATTAGTGAAGGCGCGCCGACTACATGTAGTGCTTTCAAAACTTTAAACTCGTTTTTTTCGAAACGGTGTTTTCAAAGTCGGTGAGCAAGATTTCTCAGAAACGGCTGAACCGATCGGTCAGAAATTTTTACGCAAACTTCTTAACTATATTTTTTAGTAATTAGTCGAAAGATTATCCCATCCGATGAAAATTTCTTATTTTTATAAACAATTAAAGACCCGAATTTTGATCGAAAATCGAACCTTTTGCTTTGAGTAGCCGCCATTTTGTCAAAAAATTGTTTTTGCTAATTCCTTCGATCAATCACTAGATCATTTATTATATAAATGAAATTTATTTGGCTTTTGCATTTTATATGATCCAGTCCAGAGATATCGTGCTCACCGCAAGAGGTCTCTTTTTTGCGGACCTCTGCAAAATTGGCAATATCAACGTTCCCGATAATTATTTTTAGCAACAAAACATAGTTTGAGGTTGTCATAATATACCTGCCAAGTTTCAAATCAATAAACCAAATAGTTTGCTAAGAAAAAATGATTGAAAAATGTTTTTTTTTCGACCTCCTAACTGTATATAACCCCTTAATATCGTACTGTTATCTTTGATAAAATTCTTATTTTTGGAAGGTGTAGCCTCAAAAGAAATTAACGAACGAATGGTTCAAATGTATAATGATTGTTCACCTACAATTAGAGCAGTAGAAAGATAGGTTGCTGAATTTAAACGTGGTCGTATAAGCCTTGAAGACGATCCACGTCAAGGACGTCCAAAAGGGATCAACATCAAAAATCATAGCCAAAATACACATGGTTTTGGAAAATCATCGATTGACTGAGAGAGATTTAGTAGAGGCTCTGCACAACTCATTAATCAGTGTGAGTCATATTTTAAGTAAAATTTTGATGTTCGAATGATAAAGTAGATATGTGCATCGATTCGTCACTATGGATGGGACTTGGGTCCATCACCATGATCCTGAATCAAAACATAAGACTAAAGCGTGGTGTGAACCTGGTTTTCCCGCTTCGAAACGAGTTCGAGTCCGGAAATCGGTCAATAAGGTTACAGCATCAGTTTTTTGGGATTAAAATAATAATTAATTCTGAATATTATTGCAACCTTAAAGACCAATTGAAGAAAAATATTCGTGAAAAAGACCCGGTTTGCGGAAGAAAAAAATTATTTTTCATCAGGAGAATGCACCGTGTCACAAGAGTATTTTGACAATGGATAAAACCCATAAATTAAAGTTCGAGTTGTTGGAACATCCATCGTATTCACTAGATTTGGCCCCCAGCGACTTCCATTTGTTTCTAGAACTCAAAAAATTTATGCGTTTTTCATAAATTTTTTTTTTATTATCTTACATTGTACCTACTATATAAAAATAAAGTACTAACAACAATTGTAATGTAATTAATTAGGAGGATTACTTAAAAGCTAAATGTTAAGAAGTACATTTGCTGCTACTGTTGTCTTACTGGATAGGACGGCTTCTTGCGTTTCAACCGGATTTCTCGCCCATCAGTTTCAATGAGTATGTCTGGATGCTATTTAACGTGCTGTCTAAGCCTCAGTTCGTGAGTTTTTGTTACTTTCGAGATTTCAAACTTTGAAAGCGCTGAATGCTGGCAATAAAGCTTTGACTTCAGCAACCCCATTGTCTAACTTGTATCATAAAACATTGAACTCAAACAAGTAAGGAAGGGCTAAGTTCGGGTGTCAGCGAACATTTTATACTCTCGTACGATAAAAAGATAATCAAGATTTCATTATCAGTCATTTAGATATTTTTCAAATACCGTATTTGTGTAAAGATTTATTCCGCTATCATCATTGGTTCCTAATATGTATATTATACAGAGAAGGCATCAGATGGAATTCAAAATAGCGTTATATTGGAAGAAGGCGTGGTTGTGAACCCATTTCGCCCATATTTTGTACATGTCATCAGGGTGTTAAGAAAATATTACATACCGAATTTCATTGAAATCAGTCAAGTAGTTCCTGAGATATGGTTTCTGGTCCATAACTGGGCGACGCCACGCCCAAAAGATGATTTAATTTCTTACCACTGGTGGCGAAATATAAAGGCTTGTATGAGCTGAGAATGTATTCATTCTAATTATACTCTCGCAACAAAGTTGCTAAGGAGAGTATTATAGTTTTGTTCACATAACGGTTGTTTGCAAGTCCTAAAACTAAAAGAGTCAGATATAGGGTTATATATACCAAAGTGATCAGGGTGTGGAGTAGAGTTGAAATCCGGATGTCTGTCTGTCCGTCTGTCCGTCCGTGCAAGCTGTAACTTGAGTAAAAATTGAGATATCATGATGAAACTTGGGACACGTATTTCTCGGCTCCATAAGAAGGTTAAGTTCGAAGATGGGCAAAATCGGCCTACTGCCACGCCCACAAAATGGCGAAAACCGAAAACCTATAAAGTGTCATAACTAAGCCATAAATGAAGATATTAAAGTGAAATGTGGCACAAAGGATCGCATTAGGCAGGGGCATATTTGGAAGTACTTTTTTTGGAAAAGTGGGCGTGGCCCCGCCCCTACTAAGTTTTTGAACATATCTCGGAAACTACTATAGCTATGTCAACCAAACTATACACAGTCGTTTCGTTCAGGTATTTCCATATACAGTTCAAAAATGAAAGAAATCGGATAATAACCACACCTACCTCCCATACAAAGGTTATGTTGAAAATCACTAAAAGTGCGTTAACCGACTAACAAAAAACGTCAGAAACACTAAATTTTACAGAAGAAATGGCAGAAAGAAGCTGCATCCAGGCTTTTTTCAAAAATTGAAAATGGGCGTTGCGTCGCCCACTTATGGACCAAAAACCATATCTCAGGAACTACTCGAGCGATTTCAATGAAATTCGGTATATAATATTTCCTTAACACCCTGATGACATGTATGAAAATTGGGTGAAATGGGTTCACAACCACGCCTTCTTCCAATATAACGCTATTTTGAATTCATCTGATGCCTTCTCTGTATAATATATACATTAGGAACCAATGATGATAGCGGAATAAAACTTTACACTCAAACGGTATTTGAAAATACGTAAATGACACCCGAACTTTCCTTACTTGTTATTATTATTGGATGCGCATTGCATGTAAATGCATGTGGCTATTTATGTACATACATGTAGTAGATATTTATTTGTAATAGTATTTCGGCTTTGCTGATACTAAATAAGTAAGCAAGTATTTGAACATATTGCCAAGGGAGAGAAATTATTATTTAAGGGTGTATCTCATATAATCACTTAAAAAAATCGATTTTTTTTATATTTTGACAGTAAAACCTATTGAGAACATGCTGTGAAAAATTCAGACCGAAATTCATAGTATTTGGTAAGTTACAGATCATAGTCGCCGACGTGTCGTAAGCGACTATCTACCAGGCGCCATGACAAGTCTGCAGATGCCACGTTTCTAAATGCATTTTTCTCGAATCATCATTTTCTGAAACTGTCATGGTCCTAAAAAAAGTATTCAACCGATTGCTTTAAAATTTACAAATGTTCTTCTTCTATTTATAGTTATCGTCCCTACCAGAATTGTTTATTTTCGAAAATATTTTCATACTTTTTTAAACGATTTTTAATGAAAAAAATCAAGATTTTCGTGACTTTTTTGATGTTCGACATTTTTTTTATGAAATTGATTATATGTATTTGGTTGGGACGATAGCAGCAGAACTACTGAATAATAATCCATTCGATTTTTTTATTTCAGACAACATCCTCCATGGAGGATGGAGTCATGTGTAGAAGTTCACGGGAGGGTGGAGTCATGTGTAGAAGTTCACGCAAGTGAGGAAAGTTCTCTGATCGCCATTCACTTGGGAATGGCCAGAAACGATTCTTTTACACATGGCTCAAGCAGCTCACTACTTCCGGTCTTTGACCAAGTATCCTCTGGGTAGCCTAAGAACATCCGTTCGAAGGCGAGCTAAAGTGAGAAGGCGAAGCATTCCCTGCAAGGGTTGTGCGCTGGGTTTGGGACCCGCCACGTAAAAAAACACCCCCAGTGAAGAGCTATAACCAGCCTCGGATGAGAGACCCCCTTTTGATGACGAAATCTTGGAAAAGACCCGTGAAAGGAGAATCGACACACACCACCTCTTCGTCGATTTCAAAGCTGCTTTCGACAGCACGAAAAGGAGCTGCCTTTATGCCGCGATGTCTGAATTTGGTATCCCCGCAAAACTAAAACGGCTGTGTAAACTGACGTTAAGTAACACCAAAAGCTCCGTCAGGATCGGGAAGGACCTCTACGAGCCGTTCGATACCAAACGAGGTTTCAGACAAGGCGATTCCCTATCGTGCGACTTTTTCAACCTGCTTTTGGAGAAAATAGTTCGAGCCGCAGAACTAAATAGAGAAGGTACCATCTTCTATAAGAGTGTACAGCTACTGGCGTATGCCGATGATATTGATATTATCGGCCTCAACACCCGCGCCGTTAGTTCTGCTTTCTCCAGGCTGGACAAGGAAGCACAGAAAATGGGTCTGGCAGTGAACGAGGGCAAGACGAAATATCTCCTGTCATCAAACAAACAGTCGTCGCACTCGCGACTTGGCACTCACGTCACTGTTGACAGTCATAACTTTGAAGTCGTAGATAATTTCGTCTATCTTGGAACCAGCGTAAACACCACCAACAATGTCAGCCTAGAAATCCAACGCAGGATAACTCTTGCCAACAGGTGCTGCTTTGGACTGAGTAGGCAATTGAGAAGTAAAGTCCTCTCTCGACAAACAAAAACCAAACTCTATAAGTCACTCATAATTCCCGTCCTGCTGTATGGTGCAGAGTCTTGGACGATGTCAACAACGGATGAGTTGACGTTGCGTGTTTTCGAGAGAAAGGTTCTGCGAAATATTTATGGTCCTTTGCGCGTTAGCCACGGCGAATACCGCATTCGATGGAACGATGAGCTGTACGAGATATACGACGACATCGACATAGTTCAGCGAATTAAAAGACAGCGGCTACGCTGGCTAGGTCATGTTGTCCGGATGGACGAAAACACTCCAGCTCTGAAAGTATTCGACGCAGTACCCGACGGGGGAAGCAGAGGAAGAGGAAGACTTCCACTCCGTTGGAAGGACCAAGTGGAGAAGGACCTGGCTTCGCTTGGAATATCCAATTGGCGCCACGTAGCGAAAAGAAAAACGACTGGCGCGCTGTTGTTAACTCGGCTATAATCGCTTAAGCGGTTTCTACGCCAATTAAGAAGAAGAAGACAACATGAACAGCCGCTATCACCATGACCAGAGAACTACTTTTTTTTGTTGGGAACTACTTTGATTTAAAAAAAATTTATTAAAAATGTAAAAACCGAAAAAAATTGTTTTTTGTACATTTTAAAATACAAATAAAAATATATTAAAAATTAAAATGATTGAATTTTCTTGTCTCATAAAAAAAATTTTCCTAAAAAGTGGTAAAATGTATGCGTTCACATGAGAGTACCCCCTTAAATTTAGTAGACTGTATATGTATGTATGTAATATTACGAACATGTTCTATTTGTAACATTCTCCCGGCGGTAAAAGTGACTGCTGGGAAGATGACAACAGCTTGCAGTCCTGTCATGGTCGTCAACTAAGTGACGTTCACGATGACATTGCGCCGTTCTCTGTTGTATCAGTGATAGTTTACTTGTAATTATTTGTTCATTCGTATCCTGTCGGCTTTACCTCTTTCACATCCAGGGTATTCCGATTTTTAGCTTCTTTTTCTGTATCTATGTATAAATTATTCCTACAGTCCTATGGGCAGTTGTCCAGGAAATAAAATCACAGTTAACTTTTCCAATCAAATAATTTTTATTAAGCACTATGTGCTTTTGTTCAAGTCTGGCTTAAGACTTAAACTTAAAAATATGAGCCCTGCCTGATTCCCTATACTTGGCACAATTTCGGCATTTTTGCTACTACTGCACCTGATACTGTCGTTGTTGTTTAACTGCACCTGCTGTTGTTGTTGTCAGACAACAGGTTAATCGCTGCTACCGCACTGATATTGGAGTAGAGAAGAATTGCCAGTTGATGAGAGCATGCTGACGTGGACTGTCCCCATGCTTACTGGCTGACGTGGAGTAGTTCTAAGAACGATACAGTGGGCAGATAGCAGACTAATGTGTTAGCTGCCCCCCTTCTATATCGAGACCTTCCGCGGCCGCTTACATGATCTTGGCTACCTCTTCCTTCTTGTCATTTGTGTCCTTTATGCGTTTATTCGTCCTGCGTATCCAAAATACTAATACTGCACCTATAATGATAGCAACGGCCAGTATCACTAACATGCAGAGGGTAGTGCGGTTATGGACCATTCCATGCAGGTTTTCAATGTGTTCAAGGTTCCTCAAATTAATTTTGCGCAAATAAGGTAGGCTTAAAATTTCCAAATGGTCGGTCAAGTTAACAAACTGCGTTGAAGGAATCCCAGGTCGGACCGTTGCCTTCACTTTTTCATTGAAAAAAGTTGTACAATTTATGCAAACTTCTCCCGCGCATGTCACTAAATAAGTGCCGGATATCGTAACCGATTACGTTTCTTCTTCCCGAACTTCCACTGTTTGGTCGTTTATGATAATTAAGGCACTGTCAACTTCGATAATCGGATCAAAGTTATTGTAGGTAGTTTTGCATGTCGCCTCATTATTGTTGAATAGTTGTCTCACACATCTAGAATCTGGTTTTATTTTATAGAAACTTGCAGATAGCGCTGTCGTGCAGTTTTTAGCTGGAATTGTTGAATTTCCGCAATCCGCACAGTATCGGTCTCCAAAAAAATTATTTTGTCGTCGTGTGCCACCGGAAAAACCCTAACTAAGATGCATACTTTTTGTATTCTTGGAAACTTAACAATAAGGTATATTACATTATCATTTTGAAAAATTTTTAACTTAGAATTGCTTACGATATCGCTTATGCTTACATTTAAAGTGTGCTCAGTGATCAATATTTTCGAAATTTCATCTGTATTCAAAATTATAGGATTTACAACATTTAATTTACCTAAAGCTATGAAATAAATTATATTGTCTAAATCTTTTGTAACTGAACTATTTGTGGCCATTAGTAATTCAAAAAGATGACCAGTGTCAATGTCGGCTTTTTTGTATTAGCAATAATTTTGTTAACAATCTCAGTCAATTTATCGATTGGTTGTTGTATCTGAGTGTTTATGAAAAATGTACGGTCGTTGGATTCTATAAGTTCTTGTGTTTTAAATATTAGTGCATTAAAATCGTCGAAATCTGGAGTTCCGGCTATGTATTCTAGCGCAGTGCCAATCATGTTTATACTTCGATAAATTTGATTAATGCCTGCCTGAAGAACTTTGGTCATGTGTGATTAGGAAAAACGTGAAATATAGTTTCTGTTTACCTCAAGACGGTGAGCTACATAATTCGAGAAATTCGTTCGATGCGTTAAGTAGTCATATTTGTCCCAAACTGCTACATTTCCGTCGATAACTGGCATATATTTAGTTGGATTTTGTAAAATTAATCATTTTCGGATCCCTGAGTACGCAAAAGTGGTAAAATAACTCTGTAAAGGTGAAGAAAAAAATTATTACCTAAGGTTACTCTTATGAACCTTCCTATTATTTATTAAAACTGTGGATTCTAGATCCTTTTGAATCGTTTTTTCCGTAACAACTTTTGTAAATTTATTGCCAATTCTTTTATTGGTCCTAACGTCAACTTTATCTTCTGGCTTGAAAAACGTCATAAGTTTATTGCTATTTTTCCTTCCCAACTCATTTTCCTGGGCTTTAATTAATTTGCCTTTTATTTCGGTTTTAAGGTCCCAGGCGTAAAAAAATTCAGCTCGATAGGTTTCCATCCAGTTACTGAATGAATTGATCTATTGTATTTTGCAGTAGCAAGAAGTATTAGTTGATTGGTATCATTTATAGCTTGTTCTAGCTTAGTGCATATAGCGATTTCTCTATCTGCCCATTTGTTGTACTATGGAAAGGAAGGGTTGTAAAAATTTCTGCTCCAAAATGATCCTTAAGAAGGGACTTTATTGCTTGTGAGTTCAGTGACTTTTCTATGCAGGTTACGAATTAAAATTCAGGTTAAAAAATTATGTTTATCACTGGAATAAATATATATATAAGGGTGTGTCATTCTGAGGCAACCTTTTTTTTCAACTGAAAAACAGGCTAAAAACTTTCATAAATGAAAAAAAAAAGCCACTCAAAAGATGAGCTCTTAATAATAATATTAAGAGGTGCCTCTTTCCAATTTTCTATTTTCCATTTAAATAACATGGAAAAAATCATTCTTTTTGTGGTGGTTATTGTGCGGAGGTTATTATATGTGCACGCGATGGCTGTCAGTAAGGATGGTAAACTCGATTCCAATTCTACTCGGGAATCGAGTTTTCTCGTAAAATAATCGATTTTTCGAATGTCAAGAATCGATTTTTAATCGACTTCGACTACCGAAGATCGATTCCGAAAAATAACCACCACAAAAAAAATGATTTTTTTCTATGTTATTTATATGGAAAATAGAAAATTTGAAAGATGCACCTCTTATTATTAATATTAAGAGCTCATCTTTTGAGTGACTTTTTTCACATTTTCGAAAGTTTTTAGTATGTTTTTCAGTTGAAAAAAAAGGTTGTCTCAGAATGACACACCTTAATATATATGTAACATTTCCCCAGGACGGGATGGTATCGGAGTCTTCCCTAACTCTGATTTAGTTGGATGTCGTTCGTACTTGGCTTCTTTACAAATTTTGCAGTTGGCAGTAATTTCCTTTAATTTCTTCCGCATATTTGGAAAATAGTAGTCGTTCAATACCTGTGTAACGTACCCTCGGATAGAGCGATGTGCTCTACTATGTTCCATTACCAGTATTTCGTTTTGATCGTCTTCATTAAAAATATCATTAACTTCTCTCATTGTGTGACGGAATTTTTCTGGCGGGAATTTATCGTCGTGAATTTTGCCCAAAATAGGCAAACTGCAATGAATAGCGTTAACTACATCACAATTAACGCATTCACCAATCAATTCTAGTAGATCCCAAAAATTTTTTAATGTAATTTGATGCCTTATCGTGGACTTGAAAATAATTTTTGTCTTCTTGGTTGTGATATTTCCTTCTGCAAGAATTATCTGATTTCGAAATGAATTGACAGGGTTTTTCACTTTTGGAATAACTTCTGTTAGAGATTCTTCACTACGCATAGTAACAGATGAGGATTCCTGCTCTATTGCATTAATGTGCTGTCGTGACAATGCATCGGCAACAAGATTATCTTTAACGGGTTTATAATGAAATTGAGGTGAAAACTCTTCCACAAATGCTCGCCAGCATTTTATTTTCGTGTTTGGATTCTTATCCGAGACGGCGAAGGTCAAATGCTGATGATCGGTAAAAATATTCAGCCCTTTGACTCCGTGCAAATAGTTTCACAGATTCTGAAGTGCCTACACTATCGCTAAAAGCTCTATTTCATTGGTAGCATAATTCTCTTCTGCTGTCGATAACGTTCTGGAAATTATAGTTATCGGCCTTATGCCTTGAGATAATACCGCCCCAATAGCGTGTGCTGAAGCGTCAGTTGTTAAGTCAAATGGTTTATTGTGATCAGAATATAGCAGAAGTACGTCCTCAGAAGATAAAAATCTTTTAAATTTTTTGAAAGCCATCAACGCATCGTTGTCCAACTCAATTCTTACATTTTTTGATTGATTCGTTCCCACATGACCATTTTCTCCCCTTAAGTATGTGAGAGGCTTTACAATGGAGGCATAGTCTTTAATAAATTTCCTATAGTAACCAGATAGCCCCGAAAATGCTCGTAAACCACAAAGAGTGTTAGGCATTTTATAATTCAGAATGTCATTGGCTTTATCAGGGCATGTTTTTATCACTTCCTTCGAAACAATAAACCCAAGGAATTCCACTTGCTCCCTAAGAAATTTTTTTTTCCATTGAAACTCGCATGTTGGCTTGGTAAAGTTTCGTTAAAATTCTTTCGATGTCTCTGTAATGCTCCTCTTCATTGCTTGAGAATATAATTACATACATCATCGTTACAGTCATAGTAAGATAATTTTCTGTAACCACCTTTGTAATGAAGGGTTCCCTTTTGTAAGTCTATTTTTGCGCCAACCTCTTTCAAGAAGTCAAACCCAATAATCCCGTCAAATGTTTTTTTGTTCGGAAATGAGGTAAAAAGGAGCCGTCTTTCCGATCACGTTAAGCACCTTTCCTTAATCACGTCAGTACCGTGGATGGACCTAACTTTAAATGAGTTTTTTACATTCCTTATCCCTTTTAAGTTTTCATTGAATTTAACAAAATTTTTTCCCGCTCCGTTATCGATCACCAATTTCATCGGCCGCCATGCCAGTGTCGTATCTACATAAGGCAGGAGCGACCTACGTCTGAAAAATTTACTTCTTCCAAAAATTCACATTGTGACTCGTTTTCCTTTAAAATTTTCAACTGAATCTTGGCTTAAGTGATTAACCCTTTGTATTTTCGAAATATTTTGCCTATCGCTCTCGCGAAGTCTTTTCATTGTTTCCCTTTCTTGAGGGTGTAGGTTATTATTATAGGCTGTCGGCCTTTATTATAGGCTGTCGGCCTTTGATTAAAGTTTTGGGATGCCATTCGGGTTCTCTGAGAATCCTGCTCAGCTCTCCAATTTGGATTATAATTTCCCCTTGCCTGTTGTGCGATAGAGTCGGATCAACCTCCTATGTCGCATCTACATGTTTGTTTATAATGAGTTGAGTGGTGTGGAGCAATTGCCCTTCCACCATTTTTACCCCTTGAGCTGAATTCTTTCTATATTCCATTCTTGCCTATATTTTTGAAGTGACTCTATCAGTGCTATATTCTATTCTTGCCTATATTTTTGGCAAAGTGACTCTATCAGTTCTTTTTTATCCTTACTAAACATAATAGTTTTATTTATTATCAAGGCCAATTTCTTTTCGACCTCGCAGTAAAACTCGGCAATTGAAAGTTTCCCTTGCCTAAGAGTTGACATTTCCTGTTCAATCAAATAGACTGGTCGCTTGTCAGCATAAGTAAAGTCTAACCGCGTGATGATCGCATTAAAACTCAGCACGGTATTGAATGATGATAATACTTGGTTGGCCGAACCGACAATTTTATTTCTTACATATTATTGCTATTGCTTGGTAGTGTTTCAAACTGTTTTCGTAATTTTCAAACAACTTATAGGCAGTAAATGCAGCTTGCCTCCAACTAACGTATCGTGACCTTTCGCCTCTGAATTCCGGCAGAGATTTAATTATTTCTAAAGATTCCTCACAACTAGCAGTCGGGTCTATAGTCACTGCTGCAAATCCCTCCACTTCTAATGACGTTTCTAAAGCCTTTAGTCATTCTGTCAGCTGTCCTATTGTCCTCTCGAAGGAGGCCCTAACCTTTTCCGCAGCTGCAGTGACGGCAGCTGTCACTATTACCCTCAAAGTCTCCTCATTCACTTTGATATCTCTTCTAAACTGACTACTTTTTAATCCTATACTATTTATTTTATTTTACTTAATTCTTTAGCGCACTTTTAAATGGCTATTTAAACACACTAAAACAATTTAGCCTATGGGCCACTTTGAAAATTTTGTTTATACTTTAGAAGATTTACTAACTTTTATCATTTATCATTTATTATTTTTTTATTTCTCTTTTCTTTATATTGATCAGTGAGTAATTACAGGATAATATTATAAATCATGCTGGCAATTGTCCTTGATATAGTGTCGAATCCTCCAGTAGTCCTGTAGTCCTCAGTATTCCTTGTTTTGGTTCTATCCGTGTTGGGCGCCAATTATTCCTCCAGTCCCATGGGCTGTTGTCCAAGAAATAAAATCACACTTAACACTTTCAGCACTATGTGCAGTTGTTCAGTAAATAAAATCATAGTTAATTTTTCCAATCAAATAATGATTCCCTATACTTGCCACAATTTCGGCATTTCTGCTATTACTGCACCTGATACTGTTGTTATTGTTTAGCTACACCCTGCTGTTGTTGTTGTCGTTTAGACAACAGGTGAATCGCTGCTACCGCGCTGATATTGGAGTAGCGAAGAATTTGCTAGTTGATGAGAAAGTGCTGACGCGGTCTATTCCCACGCTTACTGGCTGGTGTGGAGTAGTTCTAAGAACGCTACAGTGGGCTGACTAGCAGACTAATGTGTTAGTTTATATCAATCCGCACTGATTTCGTCCTTTTGTGATTGATGTACATGTTTTGTCGACAGACAACCCATCCTATTTTTCGTCTTGTTTTTTGCTCCATCGTCAGCGGCTTTAATTTTCCCGTCTTTATTTAGATCAGAGTCCGGTGTTATATTAGCAGTATTCTCACATTGTGTTTTTAACTCCAAAGTAATTGATATAAAATCCTTTGGGACGATGGACACGGTTGGATATATTTTATCAATTTGTGTATTGATAACTTTGGAAGAGCTAATTATATCTTCCTTGCTTATATAGACGCGATATTGTTTTCCTTAACTTGGTTCTGCATTTTAGCAGCTTCGCAAGCTATACTTCTTGGCTGCTTTCCATAGTTTAGAAAATGTATTCCATTTTTGTGTTTTTTCGGCAATTGTGTTGGTTTGTACATTAACTGAACTTCTTCTTCCTTCTCATACGCTTCAGCATCATCTTCCACAATGTGGTCGATTACTTCAGCTTCGTCCTTATTTTCAAACGATTTTACCTGGACTTCATTTTCCCACATTTCTCCAAAATGTGAGCCTGCCGGAAGAGGTAAATGCCAAGGTACCAATTCAGTTGGTTTTTCCTCAGTTATTAAAGGTTTATGAAGTTCTTCAAGTGATTCTTCTCCAACTTCATTTTCTTTTTTGTGATTCTCTGTTAAATCTGCTGTTTCTTCCTCAACAGAAGACAGATATGTATAAGTTAACATAAGCTGCCCTTTGTCAACAATAGAGTCCGCGCGTGGCCTGAGTCAGCGAATCCACATTCTCACGCTGGCAGCTAGCAGTTAACATAAGCAGCACTTTGTCAACAACAAAGTCCGCGCGTGGCCTGAGTCAGCGAATCCACATTCTCACGCTGGCAGCTAGCAGTTAACATAAGCAGCACTTTGTCAACAATAAAGTCCGCGCGTGGCCTGAGTCAACGAATTCACATTCCCACGCTGACGGATAAGGCACAGCGGTAAGGGCAAACTGCCAACGCTAGCGTCACTACTACTACTAACAACGAATTGCGGGACACAACAACTAAGACAAGGTGCAGGCACTTATTTAAGACATTAGCTTTAGAATGTAAGGGTCAGTTTGTAACAGAGAACTCATCAGCCAGCATGATCTGATTATTAAAGTATAATAATAAAGAATTCGTAATTGGCGCCCAACTATATGGGAATAAAAAATAAAGTTCGATAAAAAATAGTAAAAACTATTCGGGACAAAAATTAAAGTTCGATAAAAAATAGTAAAAACTATTCGGAAATAAAAAGCTCGATAAACAATAGTAAAAAAACTATTCGGGAATAATTGTACGGACCCATCAAGGAGGAGACGTCACAAAAAAAGGAATCACGGACCAAATGGGATCGAAAAATTAAACAATAGAATTAAGATTCAAAAATATGTAAGTAGAGTGCAAAAAATATAGTATGTTGAATTGCTCTAATAAAAAAAGTAGCTAAAAAAGAAAACTTGTGTTAAATATAACTGTAAATCTTTGCACGAGTTTTTGAGAAATAAATTTTGCGCAGGCCAGCTTATTGGTATCGGTTTTACTTCAAGCTCATGAGTGATCAGCACCTGGACAAAATATTTGAGAGCCTTAACGGAATAGAAGTTAGTAAGAGACAGTGCAACAATAGGGATAATACAGAAAATTGGTGGACAGAATATAGAGTGGCAGACAAAAGACAAGAAATGGCGCTGGAACCAGACCTATTAAGGGCATTAGTGGAAAGTGCAGTTTGTAGTGCACTTGCCACTCAAAGAGAAAATTTCGAACAAAAGCTTGCAAGTATTAATCAACGAATAAATGACGTTAAAATCGACACACCGAACATAGAAACATATAGGGAAACAGAAATTGTACTCGGAATTAGATGTGAGGATCCATTCGATATTGTAAAGTCCTTACCGGACTTCGACGGTAAGCAGGAGAATTATGTATCGTGGCGGCAGGCGGCACACACCGCCTACAAAGTTTTTGAAGGCTATGAGGGTAGCAGCAAACATTATCAGGCTCTTGCCATCATTAGGAATAAAGTTAAAGGACCGGCCAACATGGTTCTGGCCTCATTTAATACCGTTCTAAATTTTAAGGACATAATTAATCGACTCGATTTTAGTTATTCCGACAAACAACCACTTTACTTGATCGAACAGGAGATGTCAACTCTCTGCCAAGGAAGTTTATCACTACTACAATATTACGACGAGGTAGAGAAAAAGTTAACCATTTTAACTAACAAAACGATAATGACTTGCGAAAAATCAATTGCTGCATCACTACACGAAAAATACAGAATGAATGCATTACGCGTATTTATTTCAGGGACTAAGAAACACCTTAGTGATGTGTTCTTCTCAGCCCGGCCTAAAGATCTACCTTCGGCTCTAGCGTTAGCACAGGAGGTGGAATCTAAACATGACCGATACCAGTTCGCAAGCACATATGCCAGGAGCCTGGAAGACAAAGCCGAAGGGCTAAATATAGAGCAATCTAGGCAAAAAGGTACAAGTAGATCTACTATCAGACAAAATGACACGTATCTTGCGAAAAATCCCCATTTTAACAGAACGCGGGACTTCAACAGCAGGACTCCGCCGAAACTAGAGCCAGTACAGCCAATGGTCGTTGATACCTCGCAACGCTTCAGAGAACCTACAGCACAACAGAAAAATAGTGGATACTCATCTCGATGTCCTAATAATCAAAATCAAAAATACGGACAGACAGTGAAGAAACCAAGTAATGGTTCTGCAAAATTCACAGGACCAAAACAACAACGGGTTAACTACCTGCCAAACGTAAATTCTACTTCTAATCAAGAAGATACAACGTATCATGAGGTAGCAAACTCAGAGGCCTCATCAGTCGAAGACGACCCTTTCTGAACCTAAAGTTAAATTTTTTAAAAGGGCTTTGTACCGTTCTTAAAGAAAATTGAGGGAGAAACTAAAAATTGAATGAAAAAATAAAAATAATAAAGTTAAAAGTTTAAACAAACACCTGTGAAAAATTCTTTTTTTGGAAACAACCAGGTTCATCAATTTAAAAAAAAATGCACGGAAACCTTTTGA
>NW_026089624.1:10063694-10082591 GCF_024586455.1 Bactrocera neohumeralis
GAGTTCAATTATGATATGGAATATCAGAAAGGTAAAAATAATGTAGTAGCAGATTTTTTAAGCCGGATTGAAAACTCTCCAAAAATTGACGAAAGCAATGATAAAGAATCCAATTTAGAAATGTCAGATACAATACATTCCGCAGAAGAGGAACTGTTAGAACATTTCTTTATAAAAGAAGAAATTGTCAACAAGTATAAGACCCAAATTATAATAACATATAGTCCCCAAACTGAAGTTCAAATAATACATGGAAGGAAAGTAATGGAGATTAACCCTAGTGATACGGAGAAGATATTGAAAAATATTTTCCGAAGACATATTGACAGGGGCAAAGTGGGTATTTTTTCCGAAGTTGAGGAGGCCGATTACCACAAAATTCAACTAATACTTATAAGCATGTTTTCTTGCAATAGCAAGCTGCAATTCATAAAATGTACAAAAAGAGCAACAGAAATTATACAAGAAGAAGACCTGCATAAACAAATTTCACTTTACCAGAGTAATGAGTCAATGCAAAGCGGAATAAACGAGACTTACAATACACTTAAGCATAAAATATACTATCTAAAATTAAGGGAACATATACAGCTAATTATAGGTAATTGCGAAAAATGCAAGCAATTTAAATATGGCAGAAAACCGATAAAGCCGAAGTTTAAGCAAACAGCTAAAACCTTCAGCTAAAAATGAAATAATACATGTAACTAAGTACTATCTCCTAACTAAATTTCATCAAAATCCGTTCAGTCGTTTACGCGTGAAATAGTAACAGACAGACAGAGTTACTTTCGCATTTATAATATTAAGATGGATAGTATGTATGCGAACTATCGAAAGTAGCAAGGTTGCTATTGCATGCGATACAATGACCTGACCAAACCACTGTAGTATGGTATAATGTACCAAAGATAAAGCGCATCATCTGATAATGATGATTCTCGTTGTTCTTGTATACTGCACAATCCCCAAACAACGGTAAAAATGCGAATTTAAAATGCGTCAATTGATAAAGGTGATGCCAGATAGGTGTGTAACTGGATAATGGTGATGACAAATTGCACAGTATAAATCAATCAAATTAAGTGAAGTTATTATTAATCGTTAACATTCCTCCCGAGCTGAGGATTCAGGACTTCTTGCACTGGAAGTTAACATTGGTGTTTATCAAAAAGTTTTTCGGGTGTACGTTTGTTACTGTTATACTCAACAGTTACTATTCGTACCAATCCGCCACTGCAGGGGAGAACTTCTGTGATGCGTACTATGCGCTAATGCTCGCTCTGAATCAGTACTATATCGCATTGCTGGATATATATTCACGGTTCCACCGCTTCCAAAAATGTTTGAACAATTTATGTAATTGTTGAGAATATAAAATACGACTTTCTGGAATATCATCAATAGGTGGCTAGATCATCGTGAAGAAGAATGAGTGGTCTGGAATTCCAGAAAACTTCAGTCGTAACAAGTAGATTACTCAGTTCACTGTAGCATTGGCGCTTGCGACGCGCCTGTAATATCATCAATAGGTGTCTAGATCATCGTGAAGAGGAATGAATGATCTGGAATTCCGGCCGTAACAAGTAGATTACTCAGTTCATTGTAGAGTAAGAATTGGCGACCAATTATGCTATAGAGAGAAATTGTATTCAGTAAGGCACTCAAACGGTTAAGCCTTGCTTTCAAAGGTATGCGCTGTGTTCGAAAGGATGTCATCAGTAAAGCGTTCCCGATACCAACGTTTTCTTCAGCTGTGACATGGTACAGGTGATGATTATTTATTAACCGCGTGAATGAGAGGTGGTCCCTATAATTTATCTCCGGCGCAGACGACATAGGGCTACTAATTTCTTTCTGGGTCTAGACGCAGTCGGAGTACCACTTATTTAACTAGAATGTACCTTGTTGAAGAATCATCAACGTCCCGTACAGGGTGGATGGCCAGTTCTGTTGTGTGAACACCTTCTAAATAATCATGAACATAACAGCTATGAAGGGTCACTTTCCAATTATCATTGCACACTGTCACAATGACTTAACAGCATTAGAAGGACTGCTTGCTATACCGTACGTCACTGTCCTAAGTTTATAGGTACGTAAGAGTTCATTAGAGCACTCCCTCCAAAGGTTATGTTGCCATTTTCGATGCCTGGAACCAATTATAAGGTTCTCGGAAGGTTCTTCTATTTCCCAAAATTTTCGTGGAAGTTTATCGGTGGTAGAATTGGTAACTTCAATAAGCGGTGAAAATAGGGTTAGCTTCGGCTCGTTCAAGCACTACCCATTCCAGACGGGTGTGTAATATACATATACTATACGTGCTTCGTTATGTGAATCGAGAACTACGTCGTTTAAAGCAATAACAGGCCAAATACCTGTGCCAATCAGCAGTTTTAGTATACCGAACGCAGGATCGGCCAAATGAAGACCCTTTCAATGATGATTGATCCTGATGTCTATAATAATATGAACTAATGATGTATGCATTGAATCTGATTTGGAACTTCTCGTCCACATGAGACTGAAAGCTAACTCTAATAATATCTTTGGCTTTGAGGTAGTTGAGGATATGACTTGAAATTCGCTGGAGCTTCTCGGAAAATTTAAAATAGATACTAATGATTCGCAAATGAAGCTCACCTGAGAACCAATATCGTAAAGTTTTCGGCAATCTTTTAAGATAGCCTTATAATCAGCAAGAAGCACGTTTGCCGTCTCTAAGAGAACAGTCCAGTTCTTCCAACAGGTGATCATCATGGAAAGACTTAACATTGTTTACAAATTATTATGAAAGTTCGATTGAATAGATTACGTCCGGGACACAGGGAAGAAAATATAGCAGCCGTGCCGAGAGAGTATACGAAGACACGGAGAGTCGATTCAGGCCGTTCGCAGCAACTCAGACAGACGCATGGAACAATTTTGTGCATATTACGTAGAGATCTTAAGTTTAAAGCGTACAAAATACATCTTGTACAAGAACTGAAGCCGTTCGACCTTCCCAAGCGATATCGCTTCGCTCTATGTGCTCTTGAAAAGCTCCAGGAAGATTCGACGTTTCGAGCTAAATTTTGTTTAGCAATGAGGCCCATTTCTGGCTTAATGTGTCTGTATGGTGGAATCATCGGTCCATATTTCATGATAACCGACTATTTGAGGCATGAAATTATACTACATTTGGTTTCAACAGGACGACGCCACTTTCAACATATCACATCATTTCGGTGAGCAGATAATTTCACGTTTTGAGCCGGTCGGTTAGCCACCAGTTAGGGTCGAAATGCTCGAACGAGTCATGGAAAATTTGACTCAACGAATGGACCATCTGAGACGTACCAGCGACCAATATTTGAAAGAAATACTCCTCGAAAAATAAATGCTAAAAGGGATATTAAACATTTCCCATTAAATTTGAAGCATTAAATTTGAAGCCTTGAGCAAATTGAAACATAATGATGCCTACGAAACTTTAGCTGATGTCAGCAGGTTAGCCTCACGCCATTCCACGAACATTATCCCGTCTTCCATTTTCGGGATGTCATTGGTTTTAGGATCACTCCACATTCGGTTCGGGTAACAACCGGTAGTTTCGGTAATAGCACTGGTACAACTATAGGATGTTATATAGTACATTTGCATATTTTACTAGCGCATTCATCATTTTAAGCGTTCTGAAGTCATTACGTAGACTATCCGCAAAATTTTTAAGCGTCTGATGTATGGGTTGTCGTAACGTTGTTTCAGTTCAGCCCAGACTTCTTCATACTTACCTGTGTACAAGCCACATACAAACAGATCATTTTCCGCCTTCACTTATTGTCACAATTCTCCCAGTTTAAAGGTCAGCTGCAAGTCACTTCTGCTGTGGACAAGCTTCTCAAACATATCCTTAAAAGCTAACCAATTTAAGACTGTCTGGTAAAGTTTGGAATTGAAACGGGCGGATATCTGGAGCATCACTGTATATATAAATATACCTGAAATCCAGGCTGTGGAAATTCGTAAGCAGATTCACCGGAGGACATCAAAGTTGGCAACTGTGCCGACTGTTGCCGTCGTTGGCAAAACACGGTATATCAATTTACTCGAAATTTCTACAAAAATATTTAAAAACCTAAATAATTTACCATATAACATTTGGAATAAAAAAATAATACCAAATTAAAAACACTCAGATAGTTTTCGCGCAAAGATTCTCCTCCGAACATCTAAAGTGGGTATCAGCTGTTTCTGTCAGGCCAGGGACACTACAATATCTGCACGTGCAGTCGGTAAAGCAGTTGGTAAGGCAGTTTCTTTTACTTAACGTAATCACAAACTTCGCCTCCCGGTGGGGGTACACAATGTAACCAAATAGGTATGTTACTCGAACGCATTAAGAAAATAAAAACATTGAACAATGAATTGAAAAACGAATATGCTTCACTTAAACCTTAAAATGAGAACTTAAAGAAGTCACGAACCAAATATACAAATGAAACGTCTTCTTCTCCATTAAAATCGACCTTTGCAGCCGAAACAGACGAAGAAGAGCTTGAAAAAGAAACCAATTGGCTTTAAAAAAGAAAAAAAGTAGGGAAAGTAAGAAACGCAAAGCAGATTCTTCACGGCATGTAACACTGAAGTTTCCGATTTTGGATGGAACAGCAGAAGGTAAAATAGATACAAAAGTAAGTCATCGCCCTCCGCCAATTATAATATCGGAGAATTTTAACGAATTCTTGATGCGTTCCTTGATTAACGCAGATGTAAAAAAATCTTGCACACTCAAGCTCACTGGCCCAAGTTCCTGTAAAATAAATTTTTCAGATAGTTCCGACTATAAAATACTTACAAGGAAATTAAACGACTCGAAAATTCCTTGGTACTGGTACGAAGACAAGCAATCGCGTGTTATACGTGTAATTGTAAAAGACCTTCGTCACTCAAGTGAGCCTAAAAATATTGTCGCAGACCTTCAAAAGCCAGGGTTTAAAGTTAGTTAGTTTTACACAAACTTCAATATTAAACAAGTAATCCATTATATATGTTAATTGTATGCTTTGAATCTACAGAGAACATTAAGAAAATTTACGAAATCAAACGTATTTTAAATTCTGTCGTTAAACTCGAGCCCATCAAGCCATCGAATCTTATGCCGCAGTGTAAATACTGTCAGGCATTCGGTCACACTAGAAACTATTGTTGTAAACCACCGAGGTGTGTATTGTACGCCGGAAATCATACAACACCAAGCTGCACAAAACCTGCCGAACTACCGCCAAAATGCTGTATGCTGTAGTCAAAATTACCCTGGAAACATGCTAGGGGATGTGAATTGGCAGAGCAACTTCAAAGAATTAAAAACGCGACTGAGAAAATAAAGAGCATAAATATGAACCAAAACGCTTAAGTCTAACCGATTCTACTGCTCCTCATATGCCAGCATAACTAAAGGTACTAATAAAGTTCAACAAAATATGTCTGAAAATCAAACAAATACAAATGCCACTGGTGATATTACCGGTAATTTTTCGTTAATTCTCAACAAGCTAGAAGAGCAAAATAGACTTACCCACGAAAGTTTTACTAAATTAGAGCGACAGCACTACGAAAAATAAGGCGCAAAAATGAAACCGATGAAAATTATGACCTGGAATGCAAATGGCTTGCTCAAACGTAGTAAAGAATTAGAGACATTACTCCATGTTGAAAAAATTGATATTTGTCTTATATCAGAAACTCATTTTACAAATGAGACTTCGTTAGATTCAAAAATTACAAGACGTATCGCTCGAACCACCAAAATAACAATGCGAGAGGGGGGAGTGCCATAATTATCAGAGATGATATTCCCCACTACGAAGAAATTAATATGAGTGTCCCAGAATTCCAAACCACGACCATATCGGTTCAATCTAAAATAAGCATTACAGCAATATATAGCTCACGTAGACACAATATAAAAAAGGACTTGCAAACAGAACTTATATTAAAACACCATGGGAAATTCATCATGGGTGGTGATTTTAACGCAAAACACAATGTGGTTCCAGAGTTACGACACCGAAGAGGAGAGAGCTATTTAAAGCTGTTATGGCCACTGGATGCGACTTCATGTCTACTGGCAAGCCGACTTTCTGGCTTTCCGACACAAGGAAATTACCTGACTTGATCGACGTTTTCATCACTCGACAAATATCCAAGACCTTCATTGCTATTGAAAATGGATTGGACTTAAAAAAAAGCGATATACCACCTTATCTTTCCATTAGACATACAGATTGGGAGTATTTAAAAGTTTTGCTCGACAAAAATATTGATTTTGAAGTAAATATAACAACACAAGATTTGTTGTTTTGGAAAAGTACTCCTATTCCTAAACAAAAAAACTTTTATACTAAATATCTATCAGACATTTTAGATCTCATAAAGAAAAAGAGAACACAAACAGAAGAGAACAATTTAGCTAAGATTCTCAGCACTAAAATATAGTTATTTACAAATCAAAATATTTCTAGTTGCATTGAGAAATTAACGCCAAACAAACATACGGATTATTCCCCTTGAAAAGCTGTAAAAAATGCTAGGAAACCAATACTGTCGAATGCACCTCTCAGAAAGCCAAACGGATCCTGGGCCAAAAGGGACGAAGAAAAAGTTTTTTCAGAGAAACTCACTAAAACATTTGGTCCTCTTCTGTTCCATGAAACTTTACCGCAGCTGGAAGGATCGCAACGCGTAGAAGAAGTCTCACTTGTCATGGAAGTTATCTGAAATCATTATGGTACAAAAACCCGTGAAAGCGCAGGAAGCATCATCATATCGTCCAATCTCTCTGTTGCCCATTTTGTCCATACTACTTGAAGTTGTAATTATAAGAAGACTTCAGAGCATAATTGAAGAAAAGGTCCTTATACCAATTCATCAAATTGGATTTAGATCGCAACATTCCACAGTCGATCAAGTTCATCAAATAACAGATATAATTGAGGATGCGATGGAAAGAAGCAAATTTGCACAGCTGTTTTTCTTGACGTATCCCAGGAGTTCCATAGAGTATGGCACCATGGCTTACTACATAAATTAAGACTTCTCTTTCCAAAGCATCTAACTAACTACTTTTCTCTTACCTGAGCAATATTTCAGAATCAAGCAGGGACAATCATATACTATGTTACAGCCAATAAAAACAGGTGTACCCCAAGGAAGTGTCCTGGGACCACTTTTATATCTCTCGTTTACTAGCGATATGCCTACGCCGCCAAACCGCACAATCGCCACATGTGCAGATGATACCTGCATCATTACTGCTGTTAAAAATGAAGAAGAGTCGTCGAACAGAATGCAGTCTTCAATCAACCTAATTGTAGAATGGATTCAAAAATGAAACATTACTCTCAACGAGTTGAAGTCTATACATATAAACTTCACTAACAAAACTGCTACGTATATCTGATTCAACTATGGGGATGCGCTACATCAAAATGGAACAAAGATTCCAAAATAAAGTTCTGCAAAAAATTGTAACTGCCCCGTGGTGCATACGGATTTCAGATCTACATCGTGATGTTCACATAAAAATGGTTCGGGAAGTCATTCGCGAAACGGCATCGAAACATGCCACAAAGTTGCAAAACCACGTAAACGCTGAAGCCCGACGACTAAGAGAGACTAAAAATAGCAGGCGCAGATTGAAAAGAACAACGTTTCATGACCTTCAAAGCAAATAACAAATAACAAATACTATAATATTTAGTTTTTAATACAAAGTTTAGTTTTTGAAAAAAGCTTCTTTATGGAGCTTTTATTATTTTTTATATGGGGAGCTCACTACATGCTGAAAATTTGCGTTTTATTTTGATGCCAATATTGTTGAAAATCTCGTCCGTTGAAGTGAGCAAACCGTGAGTTATGCCATCTCGCTTCCATGTGCGTTGGAAGCGTGGGCAAAATGGTTGTCCAAAAAAACGGCAGGAATGTTGTGGGGTACTACCCAAGAGCAGAGAACGTATATTTATAGCAGAGAACGTTTATAATAGAGAAGGTTCACGGCGCGAAGAACGTAAAAATATTTATCCGTAACTCGGTCGAGATGGAGGTGTTTCACCACAGCCAGCTCTGCAGCAGAAATTTTAACATTTTGCTTGAACAGAGCAGCGCGTGGAATAAAAATTATGCTCATAACTATATATTGCTCTAACAGACGTACATAAGTATGTATGTTCGCTCTTTTGCTTATATTTTTATACGTTTATATGCAAACATGTGAATTCATATGAATTCTTTTTGTGTACATATATTTATGAATACATGTACAATTGAATACATTTAAATTAAATTACTTTTTCAGAGCAATATTCGTGGTTAATGTAAAAATAAAGCCCTTTTTTAATTATTTTTTGTCTTAGATATATTCATACTTACATATTTATATAACAAATTATCATAATATTATTTAAAAATTGAAATATATTGCAATAGTGATAAATGAACATTAATCGTATATTTTATCTTTCAAAACTTACATACATACATATGTATATTAACATGTATCATGACCATATGTGTTTATGTTCGCTTTCGCGAATTCAAATCATATTATCACTTATCAATAATAACATGTGCGACCTGCTCATCTGTACGTACATAAATATGTGCGTATGACATTGGTACACAAATAACGCATACACAAACCTACATACTTGTAAGAACAAAGCGAATTTTCAAGTGAAGTGGTTGTGTTTTTTGGTGCGGTCCTGGGGTTTTGTCCAAAATTCCTAGTTTCTCACACCAATTGTTAGCGATTCCTTTGCTGAAGCTTTTCGAAAGCTAAAACAACTAAACGGACACTAAATTTGCGGGATCAGATAAGTACAATTTGTATTTCTTAATTAAAATTCATTTGCACTTACCCGAATATATTTTTGTGGTTTTTTATAAAAAACACATCATTTTTCCCCTGTAGCTGCAATTTAAGCAAAGCGCGTGCTTAATTTTTGCATTGCCGTTTGTTTTGATTAGTCAGCTGTTCTCCTTTTTGTTTTCTCCTTTTCGTATTCCCTTTGGTTTTGGCATTGCCAACTACCGAAAATATAAGAAAGGTTGTAGTGAGAGTGACTGAACACACCTTACGTTAGGAGCTCCCAACTATTTTTCTCATTGAGGTATGGCCTCTGAGAACAGTAGCGGATGCACACCCGAAAATCCATTTAGAAGGAACTCTAAAATCATGAGAACGCCTCCTAATGGAAAAGTGAGTTATCCACCGCTGCTGGATCAACGAAAAAATGCGAAGATGCCAATAATACAATTAGAGGTAGCAAACTCTCCGAGGAAACGCCAATTAACGAAACTACCCAAAATTTTAACCAGTTGGGTAGTAAAATAAAAGAACTGGAGAATATGATGGCTGGCCAAAGGCATATAAACCAGGCAATGCGCGACTTAGTTAGCAGCATAGTAGCGCTACATGCCAAGGCTGATAAAGGGGGAAACTTACCCAAAAGGATTATGGTAGGGAAAGCGTCCTAGGTTTCCCCAATGGCTAAGGATGTAAATACCCCGAAGAGGCTACAGGAGACAATTGGCATTTTAACTTCCACTAAAAAGCCGAAAAATGTAAATAAAGCGGAGAAGCCCACCTACAGCGAGACATTGAAGTTGATTCAAACCAATACAACGGTTATACCCACTACATCCGAAACATGGGTGGACGTTGTCAAGAAGCAAAGACCAGCCGAAAAGAAAATTAGATCGAGGCCAGACGCCATCATACTCACGAAAAAGGATGGTGCATCATACGCGGATATTCTCCGGAAAATAAAAGGTGATACCGGGTTAGAAGAATTGGGCTCAAGTGTCACGTATATAAGGAAAACGTTAAAAGGAGACCTGCTATTAGAGCTGAAAAACCAAGCGGATAAGAGAGCCGACGCGTTCAAAAGTGCCTTCGAGGAAGTGGTCGGTGAAATGGCTGTGATACAGCCCAAAACCCACAATGTCACGATCATATGCAAGGACTTAGATGAAATTACGACTCCGGAAGAGATCTGCGAGGCACTGAAAAAAGAGTGCGGGATAGAAAACCTAGGGAAAATAAATATTAAGAGCATGCGAAAAACCCGAACCGGTACCCAAATAGCTACTATATGCCTGCGCGCCCAGGATGCCAAGACTGCGCTTAAGGTAGGCAAGATAAAGATCGGGTGGTCCATCTGTCGCCTCCGGGAATACTCCCCTATTCCCCGTTGCTTCAGGTGTTTCCATCTGGGGCACATGGCGCACAAATGCTGCAACCCTGTTGACAGGTCGTCCCTGTGTACACGTTGCGGATCCGGTGGACATGTAGCGAAGTCATGCACTAACGATCCTAGCTGCATGCTGTGTAAAGGAGCACACTCAGCCTTGAGTACTACGTGCCCCAAGTATTTGGAGATGGCGAAATCTTTAGGAAAATGAAGATAATACAATTAAATCTAAATCACTGCGCTGCAGCACAAGATCTGCTTGAACAGACAGTAGTTGAAAAAAACATTGATGTCGCTTTATTAAGTGAACAATACTCCCAGCGTTCGGAAAGCACTTGGACTGCAGACATATCCGGAAAAGCTGCAATATGGTCATGTAAAGGACAACCATTTATATCTCGCTCCAGATATCACAACTGTTTCACATGGGCAAATATACGTGGCATATACTTTGTTAGCTGCTATGCTCCTCCCAGCGCCTCAATTAAAGATTTTGAAGAATTCCTCTTGGAACTTGTTCTAGAAACCAGAGGCAAAGCACCAATTGTAATCGCAGGCGACTTCAATGCGTGGTCGACCGCTTGGGGTAGTAGGCGCACAAACCATCGTGGGCGTCTACTACTTGAATTCCTCGGCCAAACAAATCTTACGATCCTGAATAGCGGAACGCAAAATACATTTCAAAAAGGAAACAAAGGCTCTATAATCGATCTCATGTTCGCCAACGACGCCCTTAGTAGGCACATCAAGTGGGCGGTGTCGGACATATTTACAAATAGTGACCACATGGCTATTATTGCTGAAGTCTCATATGCCGAAGGGTCGGAACGCCGCAGCAGGAGCATATGCCAAAAACGAACTTGGAAAGAAAAAGACTTTGATGCTGAACTTTTTGAGATGGTCTGGAGTTCAGAAAATATACAAGGCGAAGACGCCATGCACCTGGTATCCGCAGTTCGTCAAAAATTGTCTACAGCTTGCGACGCAACCATGCGTAGGACAGCACACCGCAACAACCGAAGGCCAGTGTATTGGTGGAATGAAGAGATAGCTAAGCTCAGAAAACTCTGCAACTCAGCTAGACGCCGCCTACAACGTAATCAGAGTGAAGAAAATGAAAGCAGTCTCAGGAATTTATTTAAAAGTCAAAAGAAGCTTCTGAAGTCAGCCATCGGTCGCAGTAAAAAGAAGTGTTTTGAAAAACTCTGTGAGGAAGCAAACGAAGACCCCTGGGGAACAGCATATAAAATATGTATGTCAAAATTCAAAAACAAGGCACAACAGCCCAAAAGTGCATCCTTCATGAGAAATGTCGTCGAAACTTTGTTCCCAAAACACGACAGTATTTCTTATGCTAAGCCTCGAACCGAAGTCATAGAGCCACCACTGCTGGTTAGTGAAGAAGAAATATTGGCCATAGCCGGAAAAATTAAAAGCAGCAAAGCGCCTGGATTAGATGGCATTCCAAACAGAGCCCTAAAGGAGGCCATGATTCTGAAACCTAAATTATTCGTAAAAATGTACAATGCGTGCTTAAAAGAAGGAACATTTCCCGACCAATGGAAAGTCCAGCGATTGGTTCTACTCCCTAAACCAAAAAAGCCTCCGGAGGAACCATCTTCATATCGACCTCTGTGCATGCTTGACACTATTGGCAAAGTTTATGAAAGCATAGTTAGAAACCGCTTGGAGATAGCAATCCAGAAAGCCGGCGGATTATCAGAAAGACAATACGGCTTTATGAAAAAGAGGTCCACCATTGACGCACTATACGATGTCGTTGACACCGCGAAATGCGCAGTAAGTGGCAAGCGATGGAAAGGCGGAACAAAAAATATTGTGCGCTGGTCACCCTGGATGTGAAGAATGCCTTTAACTCAGCAAAGTGGACAAACATAATTAAAGCTCTGTATGACATAAGCACTCCTCAATATCTGATGGAAATTGTCATAAGTTATTTCGAAAACAGGCGACTGTTATTTGATACAGATGAAGGCACAAAGAGCTACTCTATCTCGAGTGGAGTACCGCAAGGCTCGGTACTAGGCCCCCTTTTATGGAACATAATGTATGATGGGGTGCTAAGGAGACACCAACCGAAAGATATTAAATTAGTTGCATACGCAGACGACCTTATTGTGGTAGCAGTTGCCAAACACCTCGATGACCTCCGGAGCAAATGCAACGAGTGCATTAACGGTCTGCGCCAATGGTTCTCCTCAATGAGTTTAGAACTGGCGGAGCAAAAGACTGAAGTCTTGCTCATAAGCACAAGAAAAGTGGAGGAAAGTATATCTCTCACCATAGGGGAATGCCAGATTCATTCACAGCCACACCTAAAATATTTGGGAGTAATAGTAGACTCAAGGCTCAAATTTAAGGACCACTTAGAATACACTGCAGGTAAAGCGAACAAAATCCTGAATGCCTTATCAAGAATGATGGCAAATAAAGGCTGCGTGCGTTCCACCCGGCGTTTTTTACTAGCAAAGGTAATGAGATCGGTTGTATTATATGCGGCTCCAATATGGATCCAGGCGCTAGGCATCAAAGCATATGCCAGACAAATAAACACAGTGCACAGGCTGTCGGCACTAAGAGTTATCAGTGCTTTCCGAACAATTTCAAGCGAGGCTGCTGAAGTAATAGCCAGTATGATGCCCATTGACATCCAGGGTGACGAATACGAGCGAGTGTACAAATTATCAGGGCCAACTACAGAAGCCAAAAGAAGAGAGAGTGAAAAGCTTAACAATATGGCAGCAGCGGTGGGAAACCTCACATAAAGGACGGTGGACCTACAGACTCATACCGAATGTCCATTCCTGGATCGACAGACGACATGGGGACCTGGATTTCCACCTAACCCAAATATTAAGTGGACATGGATGCTTTAGAAGCTATCTATACAGATTCCAGCACGACATTAGTCCGAATTGTCCGTCGTGTTCAGAGTGCTGTGAAGACTCTGAGCATGTTTTCTTTTATTGCCCGCGCTTTACAAGTGCAAGGGAAAAACTTAAAACTGCACTCGGTGGTAGTTTTACGGTGGAAAATTTGACGACACTCATGTGTCAGTCCACTGAGAACTGGAGAGCTGTCAGCGAAGCGGCAGCTTCAATCATGACAAAATTGAGACATATAGACCAGAGTAGGCGTCAGTCAGTCCGTGCCATAGAAGAGACTTAAATGTCTTATCACTCCCACGAAGTAATACTTAATCAGGTGGTTCCGTGGGAGAGTCTGGAGTTGGGAGTAGGTTAGGTTTAGCGGATTAAAGTTCCGCACTCCGGCTTTTGATGCTTCCCCCTACTTTAAAAAAAAAAAAAAAAAAAAAAAAAAAAAAAAAAAAAAAAAACTTGTATACATATGCGTACACATGCAAATATGTCACCCCCAAAAACTACAAACATTGCTTTACAAAAACAATCGTTTGAAATGGCATCAGACATACTTATCTGCGTACACATGTAAATATGTGCGTATGACATTCCCACACAAATAATGCATACACAACATACATACTTATATGCGTTCACATGTAGATATGTCATCCGCAAAAATTACAAATATTGTTCTGCAAAAACAACAAATGTCTGAAATAGCATCAGCGGCGTCACAAGTCAATATGGCAGCCAAATGTAGTAAATCTTACAGCAAGAACAATTTCATTCATAAACGCGACCGAACTTTCAACAAGCAAACTCGCTTCATTCATAAAAGCGACCACCTTCACATCTCCCCGAGCATGCGTTTGCCCACAAGTGTCTTTTCGCGACGATGGCAAACGCTAAAAATCATAAATTGAACAACTTTCTGATGCTTCTTCACAGAAAGAAGTGAGAAAAGCGGCAACATAGCTGTTGTCGATTTATAATATTTGTCTAAAATATTTTTCCGTGACTCGCAAAAATCTGCGTCGATATGTATGCACGCTCATACATCTTCATACATATTACTCACAATCAAAGCATAGCAACGTACACCATACAACAACAATCACTAGGTGCTACTATTAAAAAAATTAGTAATGCTCCTGTTGTTATTTATAATTTGTTTTAGATTGAGAAAATAAGAAACTACGACTTTTATATATTACTAGCTGACCCCACAGACGTTGTCCTGCGTGAAATTATGTGTTTTGAAATCAAAAGAAAGTTTAATTTATATTGTGTTGAAAATTATTTATTTGCGATTTTTCTACATTTTTTTCAATGTAACGCAGCTTGATAAACAAAACACGTGAACACGACACGTATAGCTGGCCGTGTGAAAAACATGGCCACAGTAGAAACAGTAGGAAACCTTTTCGTGGTAGCTTTCTGAGGGGTGAACACCGGCCGTCTTAGATTGTAAGCGGCAGTAACGCAGTGCTGTATATATTGAGGTAGTAAATATGAGGCAAAAATTACAAATAATGTTATTTAATACAAATCTAAAATGATTTATTAATGGTATATTTTTATTAATAGATGATTTAAACGTCATTATGCTTCATATTTCGTCCTTAAAACATTGATTTCTTGATAATCAGATATTTTGTAAGTAGTGAGTTGTTATATTTAAAATATGCCCCTGGTGTTAGATTTCTCGGTGGTTTTCTACCGCTGTATTTGTTTACATTTCACTTCCTAAGCTAATCTTGTTTTTTTATCTTTAAAGTCGCTTATTTTATTTAAATAAATTATTTGTAAAATTATATTCTTATATCTAAATGCAAATTTCATCTAATTTTCTCTTGTAACGGCTAACCAATTTGTATATGTCAAACGAAAGCTTGTCCCCCATGACTGTATCTTATTGCTTACAACATTAAAGAACAACTTACATAACAAGTAACATCCCAGTAAAATTTAAGAAACATTCAAAGTAATTTAAAATAATCACTAAAATAACGTTAACACTTCCATTACATGATATACATATATATGTAGGTTTAATGCTAACACAACACCCTAATTACCATGAAAGTTGCAAAAAAAGTGTTACACAACACCTTAAGATTTTTTAGAGTTGAGTATATATATGTAAACATGGCAAAGGTTTATTACTGTATCTACTGAGAACATAGCATTTCCAGATTTATGCCACACACTTCTACCTTGTGTCCAGTTGATTGTCATCTCAAATGCAGTTTTCCCTGGAAACTGAATAAGTTTGAATTAAAATGGCAAATCATATTCGTAGAATCAAGCATTCTGTTCCCTTGTTTTCGATAGACTCGTCACAATCAGTCGGGTTCCATTACTTCGTTTCGGCGCATGCAGATTGCAAAGTATACTAATGACACATACAATTGTCAGACGCAAATGATGCGGCAGCATACCGAGCCTCTCCAAAGAATTTAAAAATTCCACTGGATAATTCACGGCTTCGTCGTCATTGTCAAGACGATCGGATTTTGACCATTTCCAATTCTTACTGAATTCGATGTAAAATGTCTTCGGCAATGTCATTTTTGTTCGTATCCCATAATTGACGCGGGTTTGAAGGCTGATATGTTGAAATGAGCATCGCGAAAAGTGTGCGAACTTCAGTGGCTATCGCATCGTCCATTGTTTGGTTCCAGTGATTATCATGTTCCAGCAATTGTTATTGCTAGCATGCTTCTCAAAAAGTTGTACACACCGTACCATTCACAGTACGCAATGACTTATGTAAATTAAATTGAACTACGTACATTTATCAATAGCAGCCGAAGGTAGAAGCAATCATTGTTTTTCGGGTGGATTGTGTAAATTCGTCCTAAGATATTAGTTGAAAACACACCTGGATGTCAATCTACTGGTTGGTCTTGCTTTCTATTTAACCATTTCTTCGACGATGTATTCCATGTATAATATGAATAGAGCAACGTTCTCGCAAACGGATCAATTACCCAAGTTGAGAAAAAACTCGTCAATGTCAATTTTGTTGTTGGCGGTGTTTCTGCTTGTTGTACAGTATTCTCTGGGTTGAGATACACTCTTTGGAATTCTCTATATGAACTGCGAAATGCACAACAGTCGGAAAGCGTTTATGAGTTGCAAAAGTAAATATCTTACAAAACGCTTCATTGCAGTTCACGTATCGACCTATTTGATACTTGCCGATCTCATGTAGCTTTCTTTGATGACGTACTTGCAAACGTATTTGACCGATTTCACCAAACTGCAAGACTCAACTTTGATATGACTTTTGAAAGTGAATTAGACAATAGTGGCGAAAATGGTAAGATCGATGTGTTGTCAACTTCGATATTCACTCATCTAAATTTAATGCTAAATGCTCTGCGATTGTCGTCTGGATAGCAACGCCAATACAGTGGATATCCATCATTTGCAGTTTGCGTCTCCGAAAGAAAAGCACGTCGATAGTGTTTTGTGCAGTTATTGCTATGTAGACATATAAACCGAAGTGGGAGTGTGGTGTCCGCAAGGGCCATGAACCATATTGGTTTTCACCATTCCATATAATTTTGTATCAGGAATTTCCGCAGAAAAGATTTGATCAATTTGATCTGGTGTAACCACCATCCACCATCCAAAGAAAAATGTGTGCGTTCGGCAAACATATATTTTTTTTGCCACCGATATTAGCGTGACCTCTTTCTGTGATCGTAACAAATTTTAATCTGTAATTGATCACTTCGTATGAAACACCCATAAAGTTTTCACTGAACGTTTTTCAATAATTTACCTTTTAAATAGCCGAAATAAAAAAGCAAAATATTGAAATTGAACGATTCAAATAATTTACCAACAAACCAAATGGAAAACAAAGCAAAAAAAATTGAAAGTGGAAATTTTCGATCGTAAGTCGGTTAACAATGAACAATTTCTGATTTTTTTTACAAACCATCCTCATTGGATTCCCTTCAAAGTGGTTCAGGCCATTTTTCATTTCATGTAACGGTTTAGTCAGCTACAGCGAACAGAATTTTCGAGCATTTCGTCTGTCCGTCAGCTTGTCAAGATCTTCGGAATCACGCATTACCGTCTCTCTTTCTTATCTGCAAATGCGTTTCTCTTCCATCTTCAACTCTCGGTATCTATCCCATCCCGCACGTGTTGTGATCGAATGTGACATTGCGAGGTAGGCAGTCTGCTATCGCCCCACTGCAACACGGCACTGCACCAGTTGTTCTTTTCATTTTCCGAAAAGCAATGGTTTCAGTTTGGTTCAGTTCCAGTCGTAAACACTGTAGGTGTGTCTTCCGTCTTACACAACACGTTTGATGTAGTTGGTGGCTTTTCGATCAGAAGCCAGATAACTTTGTGAATTTTCGTATGCTGGAATCTATTACTACAAATAACCATATCGTTGTGCCAAAAATACCTTCCTTGCCCATCCTGGCGTTAAAGTCGCCAAGCACGATTTTGTCATCGTGGCGGTGGCATAGGTGTGCCTTAATCTCTCATAGGAGGCATCGTTGGTCACATCGTACTTCTCTTCCGTCGAGGCGTGGGCGCAAATCAGCGATATGTTGAAGAACCTCGCTGTGATGCAGATTGTGGCTAGACGTTCATTAAGCGGAGTGAATGGCAGTACTCGGCGACAGAGTCTCTCTCCCACTACGAGTTCCACACCGAATTTGCGCTCCTTTATATGCTCACTGTAATAAATGCCACAAGGACCTACTCACCTAAGTCCTTGTTCCGTCCACTGCATTTCTTGAACGGCAGTGATGTCAGCCTTTATTTGCACGAGGGCAGCAACCAGCTCTGCAGCGTCACCTTCCCAATTAAGGGACCGAACATTCCAGGTGCATGCCCTCAAATCATAATCGTAAACACGTTTGAAGGAGTTGTCATAAAAGGGGGGGTCACTTATACGAGGCTGTTGTTTTCTTTCCATTAGTAGGGTTTCTTACGTGGCGGCTGCCGAGCTTAGCCCTTCCTTACTTGTTTAAAATCCTTGCTTTATTTTAGTTGATAAAGGGCTGCGAGGAATTTCAAATTGATTAGCAATATACTTTGTTATATTCCTTTCTTTAAACATGTAATATAGCTTTGCCTATATGAATGTATGTATGGTTTTTTTTTTTTGTTTTCGGAAGAAAAATCATCCATAGATACTGATCCTTAACACTATGCAGTATGTACGATTTCTACTAAGGTACACTTCATTGGGGATCACGCTTAACCAGTTACTTGGACTTACTATATTGGACATCCGAATCGACGCGATCTGCAGGACTGCCACTAAGCAATATATCGCTGAATCAGCTTAGCTTGGCTCACGTCAATTACTCGCTACTCGCGGTTCTGCTTCCTTGGTGTTCGGCTTTTCTCAGCCCGTGGTAACATTCGCTATTTTTGTCTCGTTTGCAACATGAAAGGCACTACATTATCTGGTGTATTCCGGCTTGCCACTTCCTTCTCCAGATCCAGCCGGTCTGTTGTAAGTTTCAGACAGTACAAAAATATTTGCTCTGCTTTTTCTCTACTGCTGTCAACAGTAGTGAAAAACAAGTAAAACCATTGTCATGACCGTACCAATTCAGGTACTCTCTGAAACATTCATGCTCCGTTAAAAACTGTGTAATGTAAAAGTATGTCTCGCCGTATTTTTGCTCCGCCCATGCTAGTACATTTCATTTTATTCCCTTGCCTGCTCCGCTTTTTTCTGCCAATGTTCGCTTACTGCTTAACTTTTTGCGTTTGTCATAGATTTCCTTTAGTGG
>NW_026089624.1:10082691-10157971 GCF_024586455.1 Bactrocera neohumeralis
ACGTATAATATTGGATAAACTAGAGTTGAATGCCGAAAATGTATGGAATCAGTTCACGAATTACTTCTTCCCCAATATACTACAAAAAATGATTTTCGTTGATTTTCGTGAAATACATATGTATGTCGGTCAGTGTGAGAGTTAACTTCACAAAATTTATGGAAACCATGTCTCAAGTATACTTGAGTAATGACAAAAGCTTATGCAGTTATCAGAGGGACTTCCGGCTTTCCAGATGACTTTGAACTTTTATGTTTTTTTTTTTTTATATTAATATCTCGGACATGTAGCAAAATGTAATATAAAACATAGTGAGTTTATATCCTAAAATTAGTCAAAGTTTGCTCACTTATTGTCCGATATATATAGTATAAACCTGTCCGAAACTCTTATAGTATTAATATGGTAGCTAGACACTAGCGGCATTATCAGAGTTTCAATAATAGGCGTGATTTAATTAACCATCATAAGCTAATAGCTGCATCATTGAGAAATAAAATGCATGAATATGGATTATACTGGTTGTTGTTAGTGAACAAGATGGTTTTTTTGGACACACCATGTAAAACCGACAAGAAATCGCAATAGAAAATCGCTTTGGCAGATACATCGCCAGGTATTGTGCCTTACTTTTAACTTCATAAGAAACCAAACAGAGCATAGAACATAAAAAAGCGGAATAGCTACAGTGTTAACTGGTGCATTAAAGTGAATGAGCAAAAGTATACGCACGCCAAATTCACTCTAAAAAAGGAAACTGATGAGCATGCCCTGTAAATAAACAATGTAGTAATTCCTTAAACAAATAAAGTTAAATCTTAAATACATCAAACTTAGAACCGCCAGCTTAAATTGGTTATTGGGTAAAAATTCAAACCTATGCTTGGACCATAAAATCCTTCAATACAATTCAGTTATAAAGCTAATATGGATGTATGGTATATAATTACGGGACTCTGCCGCCGGGACTAGTTATTCATATAATACAATAGGGGTACTCTCTTGCTCTTGCAAAACCCTTGCACGGTGCAAGAATTGGAGAATTTTCTCTTGGTACAACGGCACAACAATAAACACCCGCAGAAAATTACTTGCAATGGCTATAAAATATGTCAGACCCAAAACCAGGTTTATTTTCGCGCAATGACACGTAAAAATATAATTGCAACCCTGTTTTAGCTGTCATTTTACATAAACACATATTACGCCGCTAAATTGTTGAGGAAAGTAAGTTTCAAATAGATTTTATAATTTCTACTTAAATTATAAAGATTTGTTAAAGTTTTTTGTTAAGAATGGATACAGAATGTGCGCCAATTCACAATAGTCATGCAAATGATGGTTTGCTGGCCAAGCTATTCAAACACGGAGGCGAAGAACTGATAAGGATCATGCATCAGATTCGTCGATTTCAAAGCTGCTTTCCACAGCACGAAAAGGAGGTGCATTTATGCCGCGATGTCTGAATTTGGTATCCCCGCAAAACTAATACGGCTGTGTAAACTGAGGTTGAGCCACACGAAAAGCTCCGTCAGGATCGGGAAGGACCTCTCCGAGCCGTTCGATACCAAACGAGGTTTCAGACAAGGCGACTCCCTATCGTGCTTCTTCGGACTGAGTAGGCAATTGAAAAGTAAAGTCCTCTCTCGACGATAAAAGCCAAACTCTATAAGTTGCTCATAATTCCCGCCCTGCTATATGGTGCAGAGGCTTGGACGATGGCAGCAACCGATGAGTCAACGTTACGAGTTTTCGATGGAATGATGAGATGTATGAGATATACGACGACATTGACATAGTTCAGCTAATTAGAAGACAGCGGGTACGCTGGCTAGGTCATGTTGTCCGGAACAAAAAACACTTCAGCTCTGAAAGTATTCGACGCAGTACCCGCCGGGGGAAGCACTCAGTTGGAAGGACCAAGTGGAGAGGGACCTGGCTTCGCTTGATATATCCAACTGGCGCCACGTAGCGAAAAGAAGAAACGACTGGCGCGCTGTTGTTAACTCGGCTATGATCGTGTAAGCGGTGTCTACGCCAGTAAAGAAGAGAAGAAGAAGCTCTCTTTGCCTTGCATATTTCGGTATGGGATTTTTTCATATTGTGTCATCGTGCACTCTAATGATGGCAATCAAGGACGCTACGAGAATATAATTGCAATTGCAAATATAATATTTACCAGCAAAAGTGAACGTCTTTTTGGAGTTTCCTTGTAACACAAAGGAAACCATTAATTCACAAAACCATTAATTCACAACTGACTGGTAAAGAAGAAATTAAAATTTTCACATTTCCAATTTAAATATGTCCATATGTTAGAGAAAAATTTGCTGACTCTTTAGTTGATGAAGTTGCTGAAGAAATTATAGACGTTGAAGTTAAGAAATATTTTTATGGGGAATTTCAACCAATAACAATTTACTTCTAGAAATTGAAAGTGATAATGATGCTGTGGATGCAGTTTAAGATGAAATTTATCTGTTGTTAGGGAATGTCGTCGAGAATTTTCTCTCTCTTTTTCACATCCTAATTGAATTTTAATCATTTCTTTTCGCTGGGCTTGGAAAGTAATCAGATTTTTTTTTAATTTTTCTTTATTTATTGGATCTGCTTGGTAAAGCCTTATAATAAGTCTACTTAAAACTAAAGAAGCTGAAGAATGTGGTTGAGCTTTTTTGCTAGAACGTTGTTTTCTAGTAGGCCGGTAGATCACTTCTTTTTAAACGAGTTTAATTTCAGGAATTTACCAAGGCATTAACCAATGGGCTTGGATGTTCGCAAAGTTTAGAAATATATCTCATTCTGCTGTCTTCTATCTCCTTCTTTATCATAGGAATATCATAGATCTTTATTAATGTTTTCATTAACCATGTACCATGGGTCACCCGTGATTGTTCTAAGCATTTTAGATTGGAACCTTTGTAAGTATTATATCAATGTTGGAATGCCATACATCCAAATCGATTTTATGATTGCATTGTATAAGAGGACTTTGTTGTCTAGGCTAAGTTAAGAATTTTTGTTTAAAATCCAATTTCAATTTGCTGCTCTTAACTTCATGCAAGTTATTTTACTCGTTATAAGTTTTCGCCATGTGAGCCTGCGATCCAGGTGAATCCCAAGATAAGTTACTTCATTCGATTGGGGTACTAGAACATTGTTTATTGCCTTTTAACTGTCCGACACGTTTCTGGTCTTAGTGAGAATGTAACATGCTTGTATTTATGCTCATTTATATTTATACGCCAGTTGGCTAGCCATTCTTCGACAAAAGTTAAGTGTTGCCCTAATATTCTTGATGCTCTGATGGGAAATGTGTTACGGCTTACTGTGTCATCCGCGAAAGTGGATGTCAATACGTTAATAGCTGTTGGAATGTCTGCTGTATATATTATGCACAGAGTTGGGCCTAGCTTGCTACCCTGAGGTACACCAGCTCTTATTACTGCTTCTTCTGATATGAAGTCTGTGACTTTAATAATAAATTTCCAGGCTTCTTAAAGTTTTATGCAATTCGTAAGGTGAAACTTTTTTGATTTCCCATAAGAGACTTTCATGCCAGACCTTATCGAACGCCTGAGCTACATCTAGAAAAATAGCTGAACAGTACTCTCTGTGCTCGAATGCTTTCCTGATTTCGTTGGTAATTCTATTTAGCCATGTTTAGCACGAAAACCGAGTTGGTGCGTTGGTATTATATTATTTTCGTGGTGGAAAGGTGTCATCATTGATAGTAACACTTTTTCAAATGTTTTAGAAATACAGGGTAAGAGACTTAATGGTCTATTAGGTCTTTACCAGATTTATCTATGATGATGATCTGCGACTTTTTCCACGAAACTGAATAGTATCCGAAACCAAGAATTGCATTGAAGAGCAAGGAGAGCACTTTTAAAGTAATATCTGGTAACTCAATTATAATTTTTGGAGTAATATTATCGTGTCCTGATGCCTTTTTCGGATTTAGCTTTTTTATGATTTTAGTAATTTCAAAAGTAGAAGTCCTTATAGACACAAGTGACTCGATAGCGGTATTGGGCAAGGTTGGCAACTTTTGGGCTTTCAAAGAGAGCTTTGCTTGCTAGAATTTGGACACAGCTTTTTTATATAGTTTTCATTGTTGCTTTTTCTCATTTACAAGTTTTTCTATTTCATTATTCGTTATCTTTCCAAAACCAACTGGTTTATTGTTTCTTTTTGGTGTTGACAATACAGCTCTTATACTTTCATCAATGTCTCTTCCTGTATTTATTTTGCAATCAATATTGATGTGGCTGGTGATATATTTTTCATACTTCAACCAGTTAGTTTTATGAGATGTTAGAGAAACTTTTGGCTCAAATATCATGGACTGTTCGTATAACTTTATTAGTAGAGGATAATGATCAGATGATAAGTCTATACATGTATCAGCTGTCTTACGCGATCTATCTATTTTTGACTACAGCAAAATCTATTAAGTCTGGTATTTTTTTAAGCTTATTCATAATAGCGTAGTACAGCTGCCGTCCTTTCGGATTAATAAGTCGTGAGCCCCAGTACGTGTGTTTTGCGTTTTAATCTGCACCTGCTAGAAATCTTTGAACTAGCGTTCCAAAAAAGCCTTTAAATTCGTTATCCGTAATTTTAAAACGAGGTGGGCAGTATATAGCCGTAAGGTTTATGTCACAATCCCGATTTTTAGGGATATTGTTGTAGCTTGTAACACAGCCGTGTCTCCATGGGCTTTTCCATCCGTATGATTTGTAACATAGAGTCTATATCCCGGTATATTGAAATTATTTTTATTTGTTAGATGAGTTTCTGAGATAAGCATTACATCTATACTTTTTTCAGACAGAAAACTAATGATCTCTGTTGGCTAACGCCGTTAACACTCCATATACAGATATTTCGTATGCTCATGTTTTACTTAATAAATTTTGCAGCATTTGATTTTGTGATTTTATTAAATCTTGGATCATGTTTGGCATGGTAGACATAAATTGTGTCATAGACTGTATAAGATTTATAATCTTAGTTTCAATGCATCCATTTAGATGATTTTGCGACAGTTGCATTTGTACAGTGTGGCCTTTCACTATTGTTATAATTAATAGGAGTTGAACTTTTATCTGAGGTTGCTATAATTTCATTACGTCTTGTTTGTAACAATTGGTTACGACTCGCTTGAATGCCCTTTGACAATTTCGATTTCAAATCTTTATAAACAGGACAATCTCTGCAGTTAGCAGTGTGATTTCCTCCACAATTGCTGCATTTTTTATTTAAATTGTATTTCCTAAGGGTGCATTTAGAAGTGGGATGTAAATCACCACATACCACACAAACACTCCGTAGAGTGCAATATGGTTTGGTATGCCCATATTCTTGACAGTTGGTTATTGTGCCGTACCGTTTCTTTTATGTGGTTCTTCAACAGTTACTCTACGATGCAACAAATATTTCAGATTATATAAAGGATGTGTTTAATTTTTTAAGTTGATTACAGTTCGTCAACAATTCAATTTTAAACATTGGCTATATTACTTTGTTTCTATTAAATATATTTACAACAGTTTTAATACCAAAACCGCAGTCTTCCAATGCTTCTTTGACTTCACTAGAGTCTACGGCGGACTCTATACCCCTAATTACATCAACTAGGCCCTTAGAGCTCTTCAGTTGATACGAATAATAGTTCTTGTTTTTATTTGACAAAAATTTAACTATTTCCATAAACCTTTTTTTCAGTGTAGGACTGAATTCTTGTTTCATATATATTGCCTTCTTTCAAAAGCACTATATGAAAATTATTAGTACCTACAATTTCACTTAGCAACAAGAGCATTACTGCTACGCTCGCGCAAATATATTGGAGGCGGTTTGGCATTCACGACTATGGTGGTATCCTTCGCATTGTCGTCTGAACCATTGCTTAGTAAGACAAGTTTGTTGCCAATGCAGTTATACGTTTTGCTCCAAAAATAACGTGGAGTTATTAAAATGAGGGCACATCTGCAGCACTTTGCCTGAAACATAAACATTTGACAAATTTCGTCACATTCATTTACACTTACCTTCAACATCCGGCATCGGACTCGGATTTGGGAAGGCTCCTAATGTTTTCGACAATCGCCTGCTTTTTTAAAAGAGGCCGACCATATGGCGTATATGCCGGTTTTTTTCTATTAGAAATTTGTAAAAAAAAGTTGTGCTGTCGGTACCTATAAATAATAAAATTATTGTAAAAGAAATTAACAATGAATGGGTTAAAATGTACTGCAGTGACCACGAAGTGCTTTTGGATAAAAACTGCCAATAAATGCTCACACCAAAAATTTTATCTTTTAATTTACCTCTACTTCCGGAGCTTCCTACAAAAAGTGCAATATATTTTTGATTTCACTTACTTTCCATTTTTTTTGGCTTTTCTCTTTTTTTGCACGTTTTTCCCATTTTTATTATTTTACGCCAATGTTGTGTTTGTTGATAATAGCTGACAATTTGCAAACCTATATTGCAAGCCATACAATGTCGGTTTAGTCAAGAATGATAGAGAAAGACATTACGCAATGCGCATGTTTGTTTTCAGTCAGCTGTTCTTGCTGTGGTCACGGTTGACTTATTAATCGCCCGCACCTTTCGAATTGTATTTTCGCGTGTAGTATTAATTGTGAAATTTTATATTTTTTAAAATGAGTTGCGCAGTGTTCGGATGTAATAAAAACAATGTTAAAAATAGTGCAACGAAATGGAGATTTCTCCATTTACCTTAGGATAAAACAGTACTAAAACAGTGGATTCATTTTTGTGCACTTCGCGCCAGAAGCCTTCGAAAGAAATTTGCAGTTTGAAATGGGTAATTATAGCATTTTCATTACAACAATTTTACTTTTATAACCAAACACTCTTGCAGGTTTAAGTTCGCCAAGTCTAACGAAGTTGCTACCTAGCGCTATTCTCTCGTTAACCAGATTAACTCCTGCAGAGGCTAATGAAAGGTAGAAAAGGATGGAGTCTCGTTTAAACCTGGACGTTTTAGAAAATTTGTTTGGCGTAATCAGGTTAAAAGGCGGTCTTCACGATCACCCTGACAGAAAGGAGTTCAAGTATAGGCTACGTTCCAATATACTTGGTCATAACGAAGGACCGATTACAGATGAAGGAAATGTTGAAGTCGACAACACCCCAGATTTCGAAGGGAATTACTTATCTCTAACCGGTAATTATCAAAATATTAAACGTACATAGTATTATAAACCTAAGACTACAGAAAACATTGTTATATAAAAATGTATTGATGCTAACAAATGCAAATATGTACTTACATACAAACTAAGTTTTTGCATACTAACCACTGTTTCTTATCCGAATTGTAATAATAATCTTAACTAGCAATTTACTCCAATTATTTATACGCATGTATGTATGTATGTTTATTATATTTTTGCAGGTAATACTTTTCAACGTGTGTCAGTTGATTTAAATTCCGCTGAACCAATTGAAAAAAATGATGACTTGAAGATTCTCAACAACGGCGGGCTTGAAAATTTGGTACACAGGGTACATCTACCACAAACTTGGTAAAGACAACCCCGAAATTTGTGCAAATTTAGAAAATTGTTCGTCTAATAATTGGGTACATCACCTATCTGAAGGAGGACTCTCAAAACCAACAGATATGTTGATGGAGCATATGATTGCTAACAGTATTTGACGACTTAAATGGTACTGATGCATATATGTAAAAATTACGTCCAGAAGCACTTAGATTTAAGTAATTTTGTGAATTGTAGCACCAAAGTAAAAGAATTGTTTTTCAGAGCTAGAACGTGTTTTAGGATTCGTTCCTTAAATAAAAACTTAATTGAAAATATGTACAGCAAAATAAGAATATTAAATAAGACAATAAATTGATAGTTGGTCACAAAATATTGAAAATTTTTATTTGCATAAATGTATATAGTTGAAACAAACACAGCAAAGAGATAAAATTAAATAATACAACGAAATGAATATGTAGGTATATGTTCACTATAAAATATTCACTTAAATTGATATCTTTTATTAATATTCACTTATATTGATGTTAACTTTTGATGATATTCATGTTTTTGTATGCCTACAATACAAAATTGATTCTTATTGCAAAGAAAAACAAGCAACTGAAAATCAGCTGATTGTAGGTTGGTCAACCGTGACGTAGATGCGCAGAACGAACAAAATTTGAACTCGTTTTTGCGCAATCTTGTTTTTATCATTCCTGCGGTTTAGTATTGTTTCTTTGCATAGGCGTTGCAGGTGCATCCCTGTATATTTTGTTAGTGTAAAGACAAAAATATGCTCGCTAGTTTGCAATTTCAAAGCTGTAAAACCATTTGCACAACATTCTGAATTGCCCTATAGAGATCTTGAAATGTGTACTACTGGTAAACACAGAAGTGACAAATACAGCAAAATTCTTATCCTGTCCATCGCTTACATTTTGTAAGCATATTCAATAAATAATTATTTGGTTAAAAAAAAATAAATATTTTCGAATTGTGTTTCCAATTTGTACAAGAACTGTCAACTAAAATTCAATTTATTTCTAAACTTTGAGAAAACGTAAGTTTGAACTTTTAAATTTGTAAACGTTTATTATTATATTATGCATATATTTACTAACAGCGAAAGAACCGTAAACCCTTGGAAAATTATATCTTTCAAAATCTTTTGATATGGGTATTTTTTCTAGAATGCAGAAACTCGTCCTACCTCTAGTTATAGCATTTAAGCAGTAGGACCGTCTTGGCCTTTGTCCAAATTATATAAGTCAGCCTCAGTCATACCTCGCGCATTGACGTATATAAACGAAAAGGATAAAATTTTCGGTGAGAGTTGCTTGTTGTCCAACAACCACACAACGAACAGACCCTTAAGATGCTCTTACCAACTCTTACAATTCCCACGACAGCCGGTTCTACGCACCGGAATTGACTCGGATTTCATCCGACCAAGGGCTGTTTTTTCGGCGATCTAACCTCGTTTGGTTCGGTAAGTGTTTATCTGTGTTTGTCGTCATTGGAGCAATGCCTTGCAGCAGGGCTGCTCCATATCCTCCTGACTCGTGCTGGCATTGGCAAAAAGGCTTCATCCAAACTCCACCTCGGTCAGGTGTAATATATGCAATGGATGGAGCCATCTTAAGACCTGCTCAGGCCTTAAGACTCATAGGGAGTGAACCACACGTTACGTGGCCCCATGTTGCCTGCGCAATACTGCGACACAAGCCTCTACGGCTGTGCAATCCGCACATAGCTTGCGCGCCGCGCCGCCACTCACTCCGAGTGGCCAACAGAGGACCTCCACGGTCCCCAGGAGTTCAATCAGGCAACATAGCTCCCCTTGTGACTTGTCCCCCCCCCCCCCCCCAACCTTCATCCCGCTCCAATCCTCGTACGAGAACCAACCAGCTGCTCTTGGTCCCTCGCACTGTCTGTTCCGTGTGTCAGGGTGTCATACGTCGGAACGTTACATCCGTCAAGTGCAATTCCTGTAATGGCTGGCGTCACTTTTCGGCGTGTTCCGGCCTGCGCACCACACGTGAGTGGAGTGAATCGTACGTTGCCCCATGCTGCAGGAGTCTGCCCCCGCAACTCACAACAGTGGCGTCGCCTACCAACACCCCAGCGCGACAACCGCCCCTGCGGGTTCTACAGCTGCAACAACTACCACCCACACGTCACTCCCTCACCCCCAGGATCACCCACGGACACCCGCGACAAACCCGGCTACTTCAATTTAACTGCAACGGACTCCAGAGTAAGATCGAGGAGATAGTTGCACTTATGAATCGGGAACGTGTATCGATAGCTGCGGTCCAAGAAACCAAGCTAAACAGCCGCTCAGATCTTCTGAGTTGTGCCGGTTTCAACGTAATACGTAAAGATCGCGAGCGAGATAATGGTGGTGGCCTAGCCTTCATATTGCACAACACCGTGCAGTATCGCCTAATCGATGAAGACATCGACCCCAGGGATACTACCCTAAAATGTCAGGGTGCAGCTATCCGGTCAGGCGATGTCGAGCACGAAATATTCAATATATACATCCCCCCAGTTACATGTTGCCCAACAGGATATCACCCGAATATAGGTGCACTACTTCGTGGTGAAAACCGTTTGGTACTAGGCGACTTTAACGCGCACTACGATCTTTGGCATTCCTGCCTGTCAAATGATCGTAGGGGGATGGAGCTGGCGGAACAGATTGACGATTCGACATTCTGCACAATTAATGACGAAGGCCCCACCAGAGTTATGAGCACCTGTAATAGCTCGCCGGATATTACCATTGCTAGCGGTGGTCCGATAAACAGCATAACCTGGCGACCTACGCTAACTCTCGCATCAGATCATCTGCCCATAATTATTTCGATCGAGAAGCCTCCTGATTTTGTTTCTGGGGACAACCGCACCTACATTAACTTTGACAAAGCTAATTGGGTCGGCTTCACAGAATTTACTGAGAACACCTTCAACGCTCTACCTATTCCTATAGACGTATGCGTTGGCGAACGTCAATTCCGCAAGGTGATCGCAGCAGCTACCGCCCGCTTCATCCCGGCTGGAAGAATAGCGGAAATCCGCCCCAATTTCTGATTGGGCTGAAGCAGCCGTTTTAGCTAATGAGCGCGACACCTTACGCCATGCCGATCCCGGGGATCCCCGAATAAGGGATCTCAATTTGGAGATTCGGCGTATGGTAAACCAACATAAGCGGACGAAATGGATAGAGCACCTGAAGTCCTGTAGCCTCTCCACCGGTGTGAGTAAGCTTTGGGCTACTGTCAAAGCTTTGTCAAACCCGAAGAGACATGACGACCGAGTTGAAGTTCAATTCAATGGTCATACTTCTATGGACCCGAAGAAGTGCGCGAGCTATTTTAGCCGGCAGTTCACACTGCACCCTTCGGTAGACAAAGCTAAACGATGTGTTAACCGACGACTGCGCAAAATGCCAAACGACGGCGCGCCACTTACTTTCACCGATGAGGAGGTTCGGGGTGTCATCAAAAAGGCAAAATCTTCCAAATCCCTTGGCCCTGATGGAATCAACATGCTAATGCTAAAGCATTCAGGCTCGACGGGAGTAGGATATCTCATCAAGGTCCTCAATCTGTCGCTGACCACTCTTTAAATACGCGATGTGTGGAAAGTCGGAAGAGTGGTCGGAAGTCGGAAGAGTGGGAAACCCGCCAACAAAGGGGAATCTTATCGACCGATAACTCTCCTCTCCCCAGTAGTGAAGACACTTGAGGCCTTGCTCCTCCCGAACTTCACTCACCACCTGAGCCTAGCGAGCCACCAGGATGGATTCCGAAAAGTGCACAGCACCACCACAGCCTTAGCGTCATAAACGCTCAGATAGTTCGTGGCCTGAACCAGAAACCACCCTGCGAAAGAACGATCCTCGTAGCGTTGGACCTGTCAAAAGCTTTTGACACGGTCAATCACACAACGCAAATGCAGGACATTGAAACAACTACGCTCCCTCCAGGGCTAAAGAGGTGGACCATGAACTATTTGAGCGGTCGCCAGTCATCCGTACTATTTCGAGGTGAAACATCTAAACTGAGAAGAATTAAACAGGGGGTTCCGCAGGGTGGTGTCCTCTCCCCGCTACTGTTTAATTTCTACATCTTAAAACTCCCACAACTACCAGAGGGAGTTTCCATAACCTCTTACGCTGATGACTGCACGATATTGGTGTCGGGTAATGGAATCGATGGCATGTGTTCGAAGGTAAACAGCTACCTCTCCGACCTTTCTCGTTTCCTCACTGCACGAATTCTCACACTTTCCCCCACCAAATCCACAGCGACTATATGCACAAACTGGACGAAGGAGTATAGACTTGAGCTTAATATTGCAGTCGACGGCGTCAAAATTCCGACTGCCAATAATCCTAAGATTTTAGGTGTAACATTCGACAGTCTATGCTTCTTCTCTCCTCATACGACAGCGATTATCGCCAAGGTACAGAGCCGCAACAAAATCCTCAAGTCGCTAGCCAGCAGCACATGTGGAAAAGACAAAGAAACGTTGTTGGCAACATACAAGGCAATCGGCCGGCCGGTCCTCAATTACGCAGCACCCATATGGTCGCCTGGATGCAGTGGCACGCAGATGAGGAAACTTCAGACCTGTCAAAACACTGCACTCCGGACCACTACGGGATGTCTTTTGATGTCTCCCGTTGAACACCTCCACAGTGAGACGCTTATGCTCCCAGTTAAGGAGCATAATGAACTCCTCTCCAGGCAGTTCCTGCTGGGATGCTTTCGCAGAAATCACCGCTGCTGCCATCTGCTTGGAGCGGAACCGTCTCCTCGGAGCATCAAAAGGTCATTCCTGGACTACGTGGACGACGTCGTACAGTACGCCGACCGGACTTCGGACGCAACGAACTAACGACAGGTACTGACCGCCATTCACAGCGGAGCCATCAACACCTTCACCGACTCCCTCCCCGTGAATGGCGTTCTTGGAGTCAAACCACCACGCATAGCAGACGAAGAGCTCCAGCTGCCGCGAGAAACGCATGTGACCCTTGCGCAATTTCGTTCTGGATACTGTAGCAGGTTAAACTCCTACTTATCCAAAATAGACCCTGACATACCAAATGTATGTCCTGCATGCAACGAGTCTCCGCATGACACTGACCACCTCTTTGCATGCCCTACGAACCCTACTCATCATCAACGTTTCCTGGGCCTACCGTTAGATGACATCGACGACAACACGAATGACATTTACCATCCCAACGGGGATTGAATTTCCGTTAAAACAACAACAATGCTCTTACCGAAATATACGGTAAGTTAAAATTAATTTTTCTTTATGTATTGTCCCTATTTAATTAGTAAATTTCTGCTTTTTCTTCGTAATCCAGACGAGGTGCTAAGTACATCCCAGCAAAGTCAGCAACTATGCAAGCATTTTCCAATGCCTAGCAAAGGCATTGCTCTTTCATCTCTTAGATAGAAGTGCCAGAGAAAAGTATTTTGAAAAAAGAAAACTGTTGGTAAAGAGGAAAATGCCGTAGAATCGCAGAAATTCCAAAGCAAAATATAAAAATGTGATAGGAGAATTGATGAAAAAACGAAGTGAATAAAATGAAATTGAACAAAAACAGCTAAAGCTAGAGAAAAAAAGTTAAACTTCTCCAAAAATGCTTTGATAATAAATAAAAAAAAATAGTTGATTTTATAACTAAAATATATTTCTTATTAATTTTATGTATGTGTGTTCATAAGGCAGATAAAGAAGATACAAATATATAAGATAAAATATAGTCCTAAATAGTGTATGTATACACGTACATGTATCTGTATCTACATTCATATACATATGTGTTCGAAGGATAAAAGAAGCTTAAATCATTTAATTGTTGACTAAACAACTGATTACAGTGATCTTCTCTCTCCCCTCTGTATTTGGTTCTCGTTCAACACTTGCAATTTCATGGTCAATAGTCATAACATCATTTGCTAATAATAAATTTAAATTGTGGATTATACATGCACTTATCACTAAATTCTTTACCAAAAGCATTTTCGACTACAATTCTTTCAGAACAATGTGTTTTGTTGAAAGTAATTTGATTATGCGTTAGCGAGCCATATTCTTTGAACACCGATATTACATACAGTTTACGAAAATGAAGGTAGAATTTGGAAATAAAATGTCCATATTTTAAGAACTACAATCATGATAAGATATATATAATCCACGTGACAACTCGACGAACAATTTCCCAGCATGTAGATTTCGTAACACTAAACAAGAGGGCAAGTTTTGTACGTACCACTCACACACGTAGATCATTGTTTTATTTTGGGTTCTTCGGAGCAATGAAAAAATCACATATAAGAAAATTTGCAAAACTAAAGTCATTCATACCTTTTCAGTAGTCCAAAGTCCTGCGATTTAAACGAAAATGGAATTAGAAATCTTTATCTGCAGAGTTTTCAATCGTATATATATGAAATCAAAATATTTTGGAAGCTCCGGCTGTTCGTCTTCAGAAATCTCCGTTGAAACACTTGTTGAAGTGGTTAGATAATCCAATATATTTAAAACTATATCATCCTCTTCATTGATTGAGGCTGAGAAGACATTACCAAAAAGTTGACAACAAAACATGTTTTAATTTTGGCTTAATTTAATTCAATACTTACCACATCTTTTTTCAGTTTTCCATCTATGTAGTATTTCCACAAAAATTTATTTTGGTTTGTTTACATTTTGATCTGTGAAAATAATGTTTATCAAGATTGCCAACGATAGTTTGGGTCGGCTTTAGTATACCATCCCAGGATTTCGGGAATAAAATTGGTATGGTCGGATAGAGGAGATTCTCCAGATCACGAATATATATGGTTATAGCCGCAGGAAGCTTATAGTTTTCGAGTTATTCGCGTTTTAAGTTGAAAATTTGCAATATTTTAATTACATATTTTCGATACATAAAATTAATTTTGCACTTATATTTTTCACTTTTATATACACTAACCAATCACTTATTCATTTGCACACATTTATTTTATATAATATAGTGCAAAAATAGCTTTCAGTAAACATTTAAATTATTGTTGAATTTGATTATTTAAGAATAACAAATGAATTACAAACTGTCATATAATCAGTGTTACCTTATCGACATCATTTGTAAAAATAAATGTGTCAAATAATCAGTGTTACTATAGTAAAATATTTTACAAACTAAAATAAAAAAAAATATAAAGAAATATTATACCCTAAATACAGGAAACATAATCGTTGATAAACATTAAAAACATTTAAAAAAAATTTAAAAAATTTAAGTGGTTGCCAATGTAAAAATGAGTTCTACGGGAGAAAAAAAATGTATATTCCCGGTGTTGGACCGACCAGGTTATTTTTTGAAGCGCTTCGAAGGCCGCCCACATAAAAAAAAGGAGTTCTACGCGAAAAAAAATGTTGTACACCCCGGTGTTGGACCGACCAGGGTTATTTTTTTGAAGCGCGGCCAAAGGCCGCCCACGCAAAAAGGAGTTCTACGCAAAGAAGTAGCAATGTCATAGAGGGCATAACAACCACTCTAACATCAATGCGATCTAACGGATATACTTAAGTACTGCTACGTTTAAAGTAAAGTACCGTTGTTTTTATTTGTCATTTTTATAATTATTTCGTGTTTGGAAGATTAAGCTGTGTGGACATATAATTATATTAATTTTTATTAAAATTACGGAAATATTTTTGAAAAAAAATGGAAAATAATTCATCAGGTATGATAAATTAAATATTGAAAAGAATATTTAAATAATGTTTCTAATACTTTGTTATAATTATATGTAGATCTGAAAGAAGAAGCGACTATAAATGTTCGCAAATCAATCAAGCGTGTCAGAGGTGAAGAGAATGTGGAATATTTCAAAAATATTCAACACATTTCAAACAGGAGTGTGGAAGGTCACTGGGTGTTGGGGATGATTGAGGATGGGAGCAACGATGCGGCTGGACGTATGCTCCAGATAATGATAGGTCTGCGGAGGTGCTCATACCACCTGATTAAGAAGCATGTTGCCAGGGAACTACAATAAGATGGTTTGGCGAATCACGGGTATGAGCACCGAAAAGTGAATCACAGCGATTTGGACAATCCATTTGTGGCTGCAGATGGAACGCATACGCAGCGTATAGAATCCCAGTGGCGTGTGATTAAAAGGTTTTTTGCGAGGGACAACCACAACAATCCCGAAAACTTCGCCGACCTAATTTTTGAGTATGTTTGGCGGAAAAATGTGGCCAACAGACATGAAGATCTTTTCGTCAAATTATTAGAGGCAATAAAATTTATATACAAGCCTTAATACACGTTTGTTTTATTAAATTTAAGCAATTTCTTTATATTTTATGTTTTCCTTTCTCTTATTTGGGGTATAATTTGTTTACTTAATTTCTTTTAGTTATTTTACACGCATAAAGGAGTTCAACGCGAAGAAATTCTGATACACCCTGGTGTTGGACCGACCAGGGATATTGTTTTTTATAGGTTGTTGATTTTCGTATTTGGGGTATAATCTGTTCCCTTTATTTCATTTAGTTATTTTACAAATGATGTTGATAAGGTAACACTGATTATATGGCAGTTTGTAATTCATTTGTTATTTTTAAATAATCAAATTCAACAATAATTTAAATGTGTATTAAAAGCTATTTGTGCACTGTATTATATAAAATAAATGTGTATAAATGAATAAGTGATGTGTTAGTGTATATAAAAGTGAAAAATATAAGTGCAAAATTAATTTTATATATCGAAAATATGTAATTAAAATGTTGCAAATTTTCAACTTAAAACGCGAATAACTCGAAAATTATAAGCTTCCTGCGGCTATAACCATATATATTCGTGATCTGGAGAATCTCCTCTATCCGACCATACCCATTTTATTAACGAAATCCTGGGATGGTATACTAAATTCTTCCCGATAGTTTTTTTTGGAAAAATCAAACTGTGGTAAATAAAAAAAAAAACGATGGCAATGTATATAGTTCAATACATAAACTAATACCATGTTCAGACCGACACTTAATCACACGATTTCGGCTGTTGAATGGATTATCCCACTAATCTTAAAAATTTTTCAAGATTTCGCCATACAAAAATGACAGTTCAAAATAACTTAATTGAAATGATTTCAAACTGATCCACGCTAAATCTCTCTGTGCGACTCTGATTTTGCGCAATCTATTTGTCAGCACTGGAAATCTGTTACATTATCACAGCTGATTTAGACACTACAAAGGGAAAAAATGTAAACAAACAAGTTTTTTTTAAAGCAATGAATCTAATTTCACCTGAAAATCGACTTAACAGATGAAAAAATGCATCCATTACATCTATTATGTGGAAAATATTAAAAAAAGACGGCCTTGATTTGAAAATACTATATGACAATCTTTCCTTTTGATAAATATTAAGCGATGTGAACTCTTGAATGACAATAACAGCTGTTTTTTGATCTTTCTAACGGCAGTTAGAACACTGTTGGGTTATGAAATGCTTAAATGTAATCTAATCTTTGAAATTTTCGGTCTGAATATGGTATAATACAGCTTCCGATAAGCCAATATGTTGGCTAAGTCTTTCTTACAAATTAAGACACGCTTCCGATTACTTTGGCGGAGAGGTAAAACCATGGATTATCCATGGGTAAAACATCCGAATTTCCGTATAAATGGGGTTGTGCGGATAGGGAGCTTCTCCACAGAAGGAATATCCAAAAATAATATAAAAATAACTTATGTTTTTCAAAATATTCATGATTATAAGTTCAAAAATAAGCACTAATAACACATGGGACTTCTCTATGTTTCACTAAATTTTTTCACGTTTTTCACTCTGTATATTTAAATATACACTCTAAGCTTTGAAATAAGTTCACATTTCACTTTTATTTTGCTATATTTTATCTAAATTTATGAATTTAAAAAAACACTTAGCACACTCATCGTTGAAAAGGTTAGATTGTTTACAATTATCAGGAAAACGAGCGTTGCCACATCTTAAACAGCAAATATGTAGGATTTTTAACAATTCTTGTTTGTTTGTTCTCAGCTCCCAAGAAACGTAAAAACTTCATATAAAAAAACGCTTAAGAAACGGTCAAGAAACTTTCCTGCGATAAATTTACCTGTGCTAGTACGCAGCTCTCAAGAAATCTAGTACTAATTTTTAATGCTTTTTTCAGTAAAATGTGAATATGGCAAACCTGGTTTTGCGAAGAAACATCAAATAAACAATTGTTTCTTGAAGGAAAATCGAAGTAATCGTCAAATTCATCCTAAATTAGTTGAAATCATTATGAAGTATATTCCATTTTGAAATGCTGTATAAAACCTACCAATCATCAACAACAATTCTAAAATCTCAATGAAAATATTTATGTTACCATACATATTACGCACAAAGTTTGTTTTCTTTGTTTATTCTCTCTTGATCTTCTAATGTACATAGATCATTCACAATGCGTAACCAGCTGTCAAAATTACTTGAGAAATAATGTATTTTTTTTTCTTAAGCGATTACTTGAGAGCTGCGTACCAACCTTTAACTATAATAACAAATACTTTCCAACATTTTTCAAGTTACAATTGAGTTGTGAACACTTTTTCCATCTACATATGTACATATATGTATAACATGTGATTTATATTTAATAAGCACAAATAACTAAAAGGCTACGATAATATTATAAAATTTATATCATATCGGGGTGACTGAAGTACTTTCGCGTAGTACTTCTTTCTGCGTTAAAAATAAAAAAAATATATTGAGTTTTCGTTATAAAATGGTTAAATTTTGGTTATTATATCTGTCAGCGATTTCCATTTATTTTTTGATAATACGTTGTTTTGTATTTTAGCTGACAATATATATAATATAATATTACTATGTATAGAATATTACTTATTTGTTTATTAAATTAAATAAAGAACATATCCATATGAATGGAAAGAGTGTTTATACTGTATACTTTACACTTTATTACGTAATATTATTATATAATATTACTTATTTATTTAATAAATTTAAAAAAGAAAATATCCATATGCATGGATAGAGGAATTTTTGCGAAAAAGAGGAATTTCAGCGAATTGCCTTATCATCACATGGCAGCGCTCCATTTCGTCGTAATTTTTAACACACAAGTGATGTTCACTACCAATGTAAAATATAATTTTTAAAATAAAGATTTCTTAGGTAAAAGACCTGCTAAAAGACCTCCTAAAAGAACTGCTAAAAGTGTGAAATGTAGATTTATTTAAAAGTTTATAGTTTAATTAAATAATTTGAAGTGAAGAATGTGAGTAAAGTGTGTTTAATGTGGTGAAATATCTTCTTGAAATGTTCGAATTTTGGGAATTTTTGAACGTTAAGGTCGAATATCTCGTAAACTAAGCGTTTACGGTACCTATAACCCGATACATTTTTTAATCAGGAGGACTTTCACTTTCCAACGGTACATTCAAATCGCGGCGCCAAAGAAATCGGAATTGTCGCCAAATTAAGCAGAAAACTTAACGCGCTGGTCAAATAAAATAGACCTAATATATCTCATAGATTAAACTATATTTTTGGTATGAAGTCATCTGATGCTTGGTCCGATCCAATTTGTACATGTAATATAGAATATGTTAGGGGTACTGCTTACGCAAGGTTTTATATATTGTAAAGTGATGGAATCATTTGATACTTAAAATTGTGATGTATGGAGCGTAGGCGTGGTTGTAGTTCGATTGGGGGCATTTTCACAACATAAAACTGTACGCGAAATAATTACATGTGCCAATCGTTTTCCGCAAACTTTAAGAACTACAAACTGTTTATTTTTCATGATACACTGAATATTTTGGAATATACGAATATTATATGTTTTATTTATTTCTAACTATTAACATAAATAAATGCCACAAGGACCTACTCGCCTCAGTCCTTGTCCCGTCCATCGTGTATCTTGGACGGCGGTGATGTCTGCCTTCAATCTAACGAGGACATCAAATAGATGGACAGCGGCACCTTCCCAATTAAGGCACCGGACATTTCAGGTGCACGCCCTTAAATCGTTATCCTTAGTGCGTTTGCCATGGCCGTCATCAATAGGGGGGTCTCTCATCGGAGGTTGTTTACGCTTTTTCATTGGTTGTTTTTTACGTAGCGGGTCCCAAACCCAGCGCACAACCCTGTGTAGGGAATTTTTCGCCGTCTCAATTTAGCTCGCCTTCAAATGGATGTTCTCAAGCTACCCAGAGGATACTTGGTCAAAGACCGGAAGTCGTGCACTGCTTGCGCCATATTTCAAAGAATCGTTTCTGGCCACGCCCAAGTGAATGCTAATCAGAGAACTTTCCTCACATGTGTGAACTTCTACACAAGACTGCATCCTCCATTGTCGCATTTACTACAGTGGCCATTTAAAGGAGCGCAAATGGTGTGTGATTCGTGGTGGGAGAGAGACTCCGTCGCCGAGTACTGTCATTAACCACGGTGGATGAACGTCTAGCCACAATTCGCATCAAAGCGAAGTTCTTCAACATGTCGCTGATTTAAGCCCACGCTCCGAAGGAAAAGAAGGACGATGTGATTAAAGATGCCTTCTATGAGCGCTTGGAGCGCACCTAAGACAGCTGCCCCCGCCACGATGTGAAAATCGTGCTTGGCGACTTTAACGGCAGGATGGGCACGGAAGGTATCTTTGGCACAACAGTAGGTAAATTCAGCCTCCACCAGGAAACATCCCCAAATGGATTGAGGCTGGTCGACTTCGCCGGGCCCAAAATATGGATATCTGTAGTACTAGCTTCCAGCATAGAAAAGATCATAAATCTACTCGCCTTAGACACGTCTCCAGTGTTCTAAACGTGCGTGATTCGCACCCGTTTTTGTGCAGCAAAAATCGCACTTCAGAAACGTTCGACATCGATAAGCTGCAATCACAACAATAAACCGAACGATTTTCTAGTCGACTTGCACTCCTGCTCTCTGAGATCACTCGTCAACAACTCGGGCGGCATTTGAAGCTCCTTACGTATAGCTGCAAACGAACGACACCATTGGTTTTCGAACAATGCAAAAGGACAGCTGCATGTACATATGTGTGTATTTTTAATACGCTTTTATTAGCTTCACTTGTATGTATGTATGTATGTATGTTTGTTTGTAACTATTTTAAGTGGTACTGAAACCTAGAATATTTGAGCGACACTGTAGGAAGGCGATAGTAAGTTTAAGCAGCTCACCAAAAAGATGCGCATCTATACAAAACTAATTTTGGTGACATTTTAATAGCATACTGAGTTGGGCGTCGACTGTTTATAAGATTCAGGGTTGTACCAGGGAACGTATATTTTTAAATTTATAAATATTTATAAATAATTTATTAATAAACGTTCTCTGGTTGTACAGTAGATCATGCAGTAATTTGTCTGGGCTCTCGACTGTTTGCTGCTGGACAAGCTTATGTAGCACTTAGTCGTTGTAGATCTTTGGACGGTATTCGAATTGAAGAACTAGACTGTTCAAAGTTGACAGGTGAAACCCGATGTAACAGTGAAGCTTTAGAAGAAATGATTCGATTAAGAAGTAATAATTCGTAAAGTCGTCAATAGAACTTGGTCGCAAATAATATAACAATTAATCAATGAAAGGTTACTAGTACATATTAAATGCTGCCTAATTATCGATTTACTTAACCAATACTACATGTCAAAAGAAACCAAGGGGTGTAAAAGTTTAATAACTTTTTCGTTTATTATTTTTTTTATTTTTTCTTTCAGATTATATAATACACAAAAGGGAATTTTTTTACCCTAAGTATGAAAAATGATGTCTCTTTTTAGAGCATTTTCCATAACATCTTTCAAAACTTGTGGCTGTAGCGTTCGAATTTCTGCACCAATGTTTGCCTTGAGTACAAGGATTGTCTCTGGCTTGTTCACATACACTCGCTCCTTCTAATAATCCTAAAGAAAATAGTCGGGTGCTGTCAAATCTGGCCATCGCGCTGGCCAAATAATTTCCGATTTTCTGGAAATTATTCGCCCTCCAAAAATTTGACTTAAAAGTGCCATTGTGTCTCGGGCAGTATGGGCAGTAGCTCCGTCTTGCTGAAACCACATACCAGGTCTGTTTTCAAGAGCAGGACGTAAAACATTTTCTATGATAAACCGATACCGCTCTCCATTTAATTTCAATAAAAAAAAAATTAATAAACGAAAAAGTTATTAAACTTTTACACCCCTTGGTTTCTTTTGGCCCACCCTGTAGTTCATATTTTAACAAATTTGGGGTTTCTCACATCAAACTAAAAAATTAAAAATAAATATTGTTTAAAAAAGAACTAAAAACGACGCTTTTAAAACATATCAAATTAAAAAGTGAAAAATAAGTCTTTGTATAAACTAACAATAATAATGAAGGAAAAATTCCTGCATTATTGTGAGAAAAGCGTGGGATGCTTGGTGACATATTTTTCATATATCGAGCATTCCAGGCTTTTCTCACAATAATGCAGGAAATTTTCCATTATTATTGTTAGTTTATACAATGAATTATTTTTCACTTTTTAATTTGATATGTTTTAAAAGCGTAGTTTTTAGTTTTTTTTAAACTATATTATTTGTTTGCGAAAGCGATAGCGTGAGTAAAAATGTAGTTATCTTGATGAAATTCGCCACATGCTTGGCACCAAAGAGAGGTCGAGGTTGCAGATGGGCACAATCAGACCCACCCCAAAACGCCATTAAACGAAAACATATCTGCCATAGCTTAGCACTAAATGAAGTTATAAACCTGTAAATTGTTACAGGAGATCTTTTTTTAAGTGAGCGTAACCCCACCCTCAATTTGGTTTAATGCATATACTTCACAAACCGCTAAAACTTACCCAACCAAACTTGCTCAGAAGAAGTATCTTTAGTTTCTATTCATAAATTTGTATGAGATAATTGGTTAAATCGGATAATAACCACGCCCATATAACGGCTATGTTGAAAACTACTAATGGTGGGGATGAGCGGTACGGGGGAAGGTGTGAAAAGTGATCAATTCCTATCACACGTGAAAGCGGACAAATTCCATCTGATTCTTTCGCTATCAGTATACAAATTAAACAGCAATGAATATATCGGGATAAGACTTTGCACAAGTAGTACTCTTAAAGTTATTCAAATTATAGCATGGAAAGTTAATACTTTTAGCTGCATAATAATTTTTTTGCAGAGCCTATTAAACGGTTAATGCTTTTGCCAGTGCCGTTCAGTTTCAGTATCACTGTAAAAAGTTATGAACATACAAACATGCCCGCGACGCTAATAAAAGCGTTATAAAATCAGTCAAATGTACTGGGATCCAATTATTTGATGTCAAGGTCGGTTAATAATCCGATTTGGACAATTTTTGGGCATAAGATCATATACTTTAAGAGTACTACTTGTGGAAAGTTTTATCCAGATATATTCATTGCAAAATACATATTTTTTAGCACGATAAACTAAAAAATAAACAAAAAAAATAAAAGGCATGCTTTTAAATCACATCAAACTATAAAGTGAGATATAATAACTAATATAACCTGACCACAAAAATAAAATAAAAGTACGCTTATTACGCTGAAAACAGCCTAACATGCTTTGTGCCAAATTGTTCGTATATCCCTCATTTTTCAGCGCATGAAGAGTACTTTTATTTTATTATTGTTGTCAGGTTATATGTATTAGTAATAATTTTTTCACATTAGTTAGTTTACTGAACATATACGAAATGGCGTCGACCTATTAAAGGGGGAGCCTGATTTAGAAACTTCAAAAAATCGATTTTTTTTTGCTTAAACATCTTTAAAAAATATCGAAGAATATGTTCCCAAAGTTATAAATGGAAATTCGAAATATTTTCGAAGCTAGAAGGAAAATAGTGACCGAGAGCTTTGGCAGATATATTAACGCTTGGGCAGAAAGCGAAAACTTTGACGCGCGATTTCTCGGTTGTTCATTTTTACGACTTTACTGAATTGGTGGGCAATATAGAAAAAAAACTAAACGTCGGATCGAATTGGGGCAAAATTTATTATCTTTGGCATTAAATTATCTTCTATTTAAACTATAAAAAAACCTAAGAAAAGTCATGTTTGAACATATTTTTAAACAACAAAAATTGGAACATTTTTGGTAAAAGCCCAATTTTTTTTCAAGTTTTAAAAAATTGTAGAATTTTACACTTTTTTTATAATTTTTTTGCTTTAACTAAAAGATATGTTATTAAAAAAAAAATATAGTTAAATTTTTTGTTTCAGATAGAAATTGCGACCTGCATCCTGCCCGCCGTTCGGCAAATTCACTTGCGAGATGCATCAGGCAATTGCTTCCCAAAAGCAGAATATAAAATATTTTGTATTCAAACAATGTGAGAATGATGTTTAAATTTATAACTATAAACCCCAGAAATTTCGATTTTTTGAAGCTTCTAAATCAGGCTCCCCCCTTGAGTGCGCAAATAATTTCTCGCTGTTTTTTTTAATGAGAATGTAATTTTATTGTAGGGGAGGATTTGTTACAAATGAATTATTCGAAATAAGTATTGCCCTCGATAGTCACAACTTTTTCCATCATTTTTACTTTTGGGCGCATACAGGGCACATTGCACTGCAAAAATGATATCGAAAAGTTGGAGACCGCTTTAATTAGTATATCACAGTTGATGGGAAATATTTTCAATAAAAATCGAATTTTTCAAACAAATGTGTTTTACTATGATAGGCCCAGGACTTTAAAATTAACCCATTATAACGAAAGCGAATTTAAATCACACACGAGAGTGTGATATTTATCAGTTGAGTTTTTATTTGGTTTTTATGCCTTAAAGTGCAGGCAGACATCATCGCCGTCGAAGAAATGCGATGATCCGGACAAGGACTGAGACGAGTAAGTCCTTGTAGCAGTTACTACAGTGGCCATATAATCAAATTTGGTGTGGGATTCGTGGTGGGAGAGTACTGTCATTCACCCCCGTGGATGAACGTCTAGCCACAATCCGCAACAAGCGAAGTTCTTCAACATGTTGCTGATTTGAGCCCACGCCCCGAAAGAAGAGAAGAACGATGTGACCAAAGATGCATTCCATTAGCACGTGAAGCTTACCTATAAGAGCATAGCGGTTATCCGTGAGTACAAAAAGCTTGACAAGTTGGCCGACAGGGAGAATGCTCGAAAATTCTACGAAAAGTTGCGGCGATGCGGGTTTCTTTCTCTCGATAATAATACTGGAAGCCATTTAAATAAAACTTTTTCTCATCGGCAAATATGAAGGATTGCCACTCGGTGCGCAAAAAAGTTATTTTACTCGTAAGCAAACTGAAGTCACACCAACTCTTTAATATCAGTATTTGGGATTGCTCCAGAATAGGGAGCTTGGTACCGCGTGGCATTTCTGTTTAAAAATTGATTTGAGGAAGGCATTAAATTTGTTTATTTGAATATTTAATTCTTTAATATAAATATATAAACAAAGACACATATGGTCAATCAATTTGCAACCGATCTGTACGCGAGTTATGTATGACTGAACTAATAGTTGTAATTTGAAGCCAACCATGCCACAGAGGCATGTATCAGAAGCTGAAGGTGACGTAATGTCACGAGTCAGCATTTTTTAATGTATAAAATTAAATGTATAGGATAATTTGTAGCTTAAGGAGTCTTAAGTTTTGAATTGAATAAAAAGTTGAAAAACAGAAATCATACAGTGAAGTAATTCTTTTGAGAGCATATAGTTTTAATAACATAACTAGCGTATAGCTCTACAAACATAACTGAGAGCGAACCGAAATCAGAAAAAAACTGTGGACGATTAAAACAGAATAACAACAAGAACAAGAGATTATCTCGACAATTGTTAACAGAAGTTAAAACAATAATTAAATTAAACAACAAAAACTGCAGTTGTACAAAAAAAATAAAAATAAAAATATATATTAGGGTGGATCAAAAAAAAAACTTTTTTTTCGTTGGATACCCTGAAAAATTGGTTCCTAGACACCTCTAAGAAAGCCTCTCCAAGCATGAGTTCTTAATTGTAACGGAAAGGTCCTCCTTCTTTCAGTTTTCTATTTTTTCTTATTACCAGCTAGTTAGGAAGATTGCAAAATAAAACTAAAACAACATTTTAAGCCTAGGAAAGATCAAACGACCATAACTAGGGAAATAAATTCATTGGGAGTAGGTAGAATTAGTGAGCTAAGCAACAGAGTTAATGAAATAATTGATGCTATAACTGAATTTGGAGCTTTCGATGAAAACGAGGAAGCAATGAAGGAAATTTTTTAAGAATGCTTATTCAACGTATTAAGCAAATCACATTAGGGACTTGTGCTTATGTAATAAGAAACTCAATTTCATTGACTCAATTATGAGGAATTATATATAGTTTCATAGGGCTAGGCGAAGGTAATTTAAATCCTTCATTTAAAAAATCCAATAATTTAGATGTTAATAGCATGTGGCAAAGAAAAAATCACGATTATAGGGCGCAAAACAATGCGCCAAGTAATAGAAATAATTTTACGGGCCAACAAAGTTTTAGGGCTAGATATGCAAATAGTTTTAACAATCAACAAAATTATGGGCCAACACATGCAAATAATTCTGCATGTCAGCAACAAAATGATAAAACTAATATCACATACAATTTTCGAGGTCAAACAAGTGGATCGGGTCAACATAATAGCAGACTACAAAATACAAATAATTTTTCTAGACAGTACTCTAGAAATACTTGGACCAATAATAACAGTGGACATTATAGGTCTAGGAGTTTCAATAGGCCTACTCCCATGGAAGTAGATACTATGAGTCGGGTTGAGAAACCGGTAGAAACAAACCTTAATGACGGTTGTTTTACCAATCAGCATCGGGATATTATGATACAAAATAGTTGTGTACGGACGTGTTTTTGAATTCGCTCCGCTTTTGCAATAAGTAAGCAAACAAAAAATAATAAATAAAAACAAACAAACAAATAATAAAACAGTGCACACAAACTTTGAATAATAAACATTAACAAATAGTGCACAAAACAAATATATAAAAACAAAACAAAAAACAAACAATTATGAGTGCTTCGCAGCCTCAACCGCAAAACCGTAGGCATTCCTTAAATGCCTACTTCAGTTTTGTCGAGCCAACAACAGCAACTCCTGGCAAAAAGAAATGTAACGGCGATGATGAGTCATCGCATCGATCAGACGAAAGAGAGACTAAGCAAGCGCAGTCAGCAGAAGCAGCAGTAAACAGCAATCGGGCAACAACAAATCCACTGACAGCAGCCACTATGCAGCCAGCAAGCACCCGGACAGCGAAGGAAAATAAAATGCAAGGTGAGAATGTACCAAGCAAAAAAGGGCCATCAGTTCAGACTGGTATTGATCGCTACATTAATGTAAAAAGGAAATTGAGTCCTATTAAAACAGCGGTCAATACCAAAAAATTTCAAGCAAACGCGCCAAACACCAAAAAGCCAGAAATTCTTAATGGCAACAGATTTGCCTTATTAAGCAAAGGGCCTAACGACGAAGCAAAGGGTACCACCACGGTCGTGAATGCCAAACCCCCTCCAATCTATTTGCGTGAGCGTAGCTCAAATGCGCTTGTTTCAAAATGAGCAATATAATAGGCACAAACAATTTCCACATTGTGCCTTTGAAAAAAGGTAACATAGATGAAACAAAAATTCAAACATACACTGAAAAAAGTTTCATGGAAATTGTAAAATTCCTATCAAATGATAACAAGAATTACTACTCTTACCAACTGAAGAGCTCAAAAGGCCTAGTTGTTGTCATAAAAGGTATAGAGTCTTCGGTAGACTCTAACGATGTTAGAGAAGCACTAGAAGAAGGTGGTTTTAGCATTAAATCAGTAGTAAATATTTTTAACAAGAACAAAGTCCCACAACCAATGTTCAAAATAGAATTGATGCCAGATTCCAACAAATTAAAGAAAAATGAAATACACCCGATTTACAATTTAAAATATCTTCTCCATCGCAGAATCACCGTTGAGGAACCACACAAGAGAAATGGTCCAGTACAATGTACAAACTGCCAAGAGTATGGACACACGAAAGCATATTGCACTCTACGAAGTGTATGTGTAGTATGTGGTGATCTACATCCAACTTCAAAATGTACTCTTAAAAAAGAGGATTTAAATAAAAAATGCAGCAATTGTGGAGGAAATCACACTGCTAACTACAGGGGTTGCCCTGTATACAAAGATTTAAAATCGAAGTTGTCACAGGGCATCCAAGCACGTCGTAACCAAATGATGAATATTCCATCTAATGAAAATATTAAAATCCCCGTCCAAATTTCAAAACCAGTAAATCTTAAGGACAATGCTACACAAGGGAGTTATGCAAACGTGGTGAAAGGCAATACTACACAAATGCAATTGCCCCAAAACCAACCAAATGGAAGCGTTGAAACTATGATTTTAAACCTCACCCAATGTATGACACAATTTATGGCTTCAATGCAAAATATGATTCAAGAGGTAATCAAATCACAAAACCAAATGTTGCAAACTTTTTTAAGTAAAAAATGAGTGTATTGAACATTTGTTTATGGAATGCTAACGGTGTTAACCAACATAAATTGGAACTCATTAGATTTCTGGATGAAAAAAGTATCGATGTAATGCTATTGTCAGAAACTCATCTTACGAACAAAAACAATTTCTTTATACCGGGATTTAGACTCTATGTTACAAACCACCCAGATGGAAAGGCACATGGAGGAACAGCAGTGTTGGTTAGAAAACGGTTAAATCACCACACATCAGAATCTTATGCCACCGCGCAATTACAAGCTACAACAATAACTATTAAAAATCGCTGCGGGGACTTAAATCTGACGGCCATATACTGCCCACCTCGGTTTAAAATTACAGACATCCAATTCAAAGACTTTTTTGGAACACTAGGCCATAGATTTATAGCAGGTGGAGATTACAATGCAAAGCACACGTATTGGGGCTCACGGCTAATTAATCCGAAAGGACGACAGCTGTATCAGACTATTATAAATAGGCACAATAACCTTGACATAATATCTCCTGGTAAGCCGACATATTGGCCTAGTGATCGTAAAAAAATACCAGATTTAATTGATTTTGCTGTAATCAAAAATATAGATAAATCGCTTATAACAGCTGATACAAGTACTGATCTATCTTCTGATCACTCTCCTGTACTAATAAAGTTATGTGAACAACCCATATTCGTTAATCCAAAAGTAGGTTTGACTTCTTATAAAACGAATTGGCTAAAATATAAAAAATACGTGAGTAGCCACATTAATGTTGAGTACAAAATAAATACAGGTAGAGATATCGACGAAAGCATAGAAGAACTCAATGATACATATAATAACTAAAGCAGCTGTCTTAGCAACACCAAACAAAAACTATAAGCCACTTGGTGCCAGAAAAATTACTAACAGAGAAATAGAAAAGCTTGTAAACGAAAAAAGGCGTGCAAGGCGTGAATGGCAGATAAGTCGCTCCCCTTCCACTCAGCTTCAATTGAAATCAGCTGCACGTAAACTAAAAAAAGCGCTTAAACGTGAGGAAGAATCCAATACCGAAATGTATATAAAGAAGCTGTGTCCAAATTCAAGCAAGCAAAATTCTCTTTGGAAAGCCCAAAAGTCCCTGAAGCCGCCAACTAACTCCAACATGCCTATACGAGACATGGGCGGAAATTGGGCTCGAAGTGACGAGGAAAAGGCTAATTGTTTTGCAAATTACCTAGAAAAGGTATTTCAACCAAATTGCCCAAAGAACAACTTCGAGTTGTCCAGCTTACCCAACACAGTTAACGAGTCACTCGAGTCTTTTAAGACTTCACCTACTGAAATTATTAGAATAATAAAAGAACTTAAACCAAAAAAGTCACCAGGACATGATAATATTACCCCAAAAATGCTAATTGAGTTACCAAATATTGCTGTAGAAGTGCTCTCTTCGCTCTTCAGTGCAATTCTTAATCTCGGATACTATCCTATTTCATGGAAAAAGTCGCAGATTATCTTGATAGATAAACCTGGGAAAGACTTAACACAGCCGTCTTCATACAGACCAATCAGTCTTCTACCCTGTCTTTCTAAAATATTTGAAAAAGTGTTACTATCAAAGATGTCTCCTTTCCTCCACGAAAAAAATATAATACCAACGCACCAATTCGGGTTTCGTGAAAAACATAGCACGATAGAGCAAGTAAATAGAATTACTAACGAAATAAGAAAAGCATTTGAGCAAAGAGAGTACTGTTCAGCTTTATTTCTAGACGTGGCTCAGGCGTTTGATAAGGTGTGGCATGAAGGCCTTTTGTATAAGATTAAAAACATTCTACCTTTAGAATTGTATAAAACATTGGAGTCTTATTTAAAAAATAGACAATTTATGGTAAAAGTGGGAGATTTCATATCTGACGAACGACAGATAAGGGCTGGTGTACCCCAGGGTAGTGTTTTAGGCCCAACTCTATACATCATATATACTGCAGATCTTCCTACAGCTAATAATATATTGACCTCAACTTTTGCGGATGACACAGCTTTAGTGAGCCGTAACAAATGCCACATAATAGCATCAAGAATATTAGCCGAGCACTTAAGGCCTGTCGAAGAATGGCTAGCCAACTGGCGTATAAATGTAAATGAACAAAAATGCAAGCATGTTACGTTTTCACTAAGACCTAAAATGTGTCCGGCAGTAAAAATGAACAATATTCTAGTACCCCAAGCGAACGACGTAACTTATCTTGGTATTCACCTAGATAGAAGACTTACGTGGAGAAAACACATATCTAGTAAAATAACTTGCATGAAGATAAGAGCTGCAAATTTAAATTGGCTTTTAAATAAAAACTCTAAACTTAGCCTAGACAACAAAGTGCTTTTATATAATGCGGCCATAAAGCCGATTTGGATGTATGGCATTCAACTGTGGGGTACGACCTGTGCAACTAATATTGATATAATACAAAGGTTCCAATCAAAAATGCTTAGAACAATCACGTGTTCACCATGGTACATGCGTAATGAAAATATCCATAAAGACCTTGGTATTTCTATGGTAAAGAAAGAAGTAGAAGACAGCAGAATTAAATATATATCTAAACTCCGAGATCACCCAAACCCTTTGGCTAATGCTTTGGTACATTCCTGCGATCAAACACGCCTTAAAAGAAGAGATATGCCTGCGTACTAAGGAGCAACGTATCACCAAAACAGCTCAAACACTTGCTTGAGCTTGTCTAGTTTTTAAATAGATTTAAGATTTTAAAACTTATTGTTAGGCTTTTAAAACAAAAAGCAGATTCAATAAATAAAAAAAGATATTGCAAAAATATTGATGGGATTTTGGATAAATTGGGCAAAGCGCAATATTTTCGCACCATTGATTTAGACAAAGGTTATCACCAAATATTAATGTCAGAAAGGGACATCGAAAAGACAGCATTAGTTACTACGGCAGGACTGTATGAGTACATCCATATGCCTTTTGGGTTTAAAAATACCCCAGCCACGTTCCAAAGAATGATGAACGAGATTCTAAGAGAATTCATAAGCAAAATTTGTGTTGTCTATCTGGATGATATTTTGGTCTTTTCCACGTAGTTGGAAGAGCATATTCTATTACTTGAAAAAATTTTCGCGGTTTTAGCGAATCACATTTTAAAAATTCAAGCAAGCAAATGTAGCTTTCTAAAGAAAGAAACGAAATTTTTAGGGCACACATTAACAAAAGATGGAATTAAACCTAATACAGAAAAAATTATGGCAATAAAAGAGTTGGAACTTCCGAAAACAGAGAGACAGCTTGAAGGTCTTTTGGGAGCTATTTGGCATTATAGGAAATGTATTAAGGACTATTCGAAAGTAGCTTATCCAATGACAAAGTACTTAAAAAAGGCTACAAAATAATTCCAAGAGATCCGCAGTACTTAGCTAGTTTTGAAAATTTGAAAACACTAATTTCATCACATCCAATTTTAAAATTCCCTGAAAATGATAAGGAGTTTACTATTACAACTGATGCACGTGATTACGCAATAAGCGCAGTGCTTTCTCAACAAAGTCAGCCAGTGTGCTACATTTCCAGACATTAAATAACCATGAACAGAAATTTGCTACAACAGATAAAGAATTTCAAGCCATTATATATTTCAGGCCGCACATATATGGCACATAATTTAAAATTATAACTGATCATTGCCTGATAGTGTTTTTAAATAATATATATAAAGGATGACTATTGATACTGCAAGAGTTCAATTATGAAATTGAATATCAGAAAGGGAAAAACAATGTAGTAGCAGATTTTTTAAGACGAATTTAAAACTTTCCAAAAATCGGCGAAAGCAAAGTGGGTCTTTTTTCCGAAGTGGAGGAGGCCGATTATCACAAAATTCAACTATTACTTATAAGCATGTTTTCTTGCAATAGCAGCTTGCAATTCATTAAATTTAGAAAAAGAGCAACAGAAATTATACAAGAAGAAGACCTGCATAAACAAATTTCACTTTACCATAGTAATGAATCAATGCATTTCGAGACTTACAATACATTTAAGGATAAAATATACTATCCAAAATTAAGGGAACATGTACAGCTAATTATAGATAATTGCGACAAATACAAGCAAATTAAAAAAGGCAGGAAACCGATGAAGCCGAAGTGTAAACTAACAGGGACACCTTCAGATAAAAACGAAATAATACATGTGGACATTTTTCATTTTAAAAAGCAGTAATTTGTTACAGTAATTGATAAACTAACAAAATTTGCAGCAGCATACAATATAACTGATAGAAATTGGAGAGCAAAGAAGGTCATAATAATTGAACATTTCAAGAAATTTGGGAAACCAAAAAAGATCATCATGGACAACGAATTCAGGGAAGAACAGTTGATTCAGTTCTTAAATGCAGAAGGAGTCGAAGTACACTTAACAAAACCAAACTCCCATACAGTTAATGCAGACATCAAGAGGCTTGTTGGAAAAACTAAAAAGAATTCAGGATCCAATCCTCTCAACAAAAATGAGGATACAGATCGTTATAGGTAACTATAATGATCGCTATCACTTAACCAAAAAATGTACAGCCAATAATGCAAGAAATAGTGTAGGTACAACCATTTTAAAAAACACAATAGACCAGAAAAAACAATACAAATAGGTACAGAGAGGACTATAAAGAACTGAGATCGACCGAGCCGATAAAAAATTACAAAAGAGTACGGCATAAAGATCAACCTAATTACCGAATTAATCCACTACAGAACGTTCATCCGACGAATATAAAAAGACCAATGAAATTGGCAAATATTGAAAACCCAAATGAGAGGGATGAAACTACATTTAGCTTAAGGGCATTGAATAAAAAGTAATATATTTATAAATAACAAAGAACTACTTTTAAATGTAGTAGAAATTATAAAGTCAAAAATATGATCAATTACCCCCAGGGAGGAAAATAGGAGGAAGAGAGGACTCATTAACATAGTAGGCACAACTTAATAATGGTTATTAGGTATAATGGACGATGAAGACAGGCAAGATATATGTAGAAGAACATCTAAGGATAGTATAAGAAAATAGTCACAATGAGATAAATAATTTAAATAAACAAATTTTGATAAACAACCATTTTAATAATAGTCTCTATACACTAAAGAGTACAATAGAAAATGAAAGGAAGCAAGTATCGAATTCATTGAACCAAGTACAAACAGGGAACAGTGAAATAATGAAACATGTTTTCTTTAATGATCAGTTGAACAAATTAAGATACTTAGAGGAAAAAATTAAAGAAATGCAAAACAATATAGCAGAAGCAAAATATAACCTTATACAACCAGCAATATTCACAAAAGACGAAATCGACTATTTTACGAGAGATTTTTATAGGCTAAAACTTGCAAAAGTAGGAGTTTTCACTTACAAAAATGAGTCTGTGATTTTTGCAATACAGGTACCAAAAACATAATTATCTACCGATTTAAAGTTAATCACATCAATGCCAAACAAAAATAATTTCGAAATTGATCAAATAGATGAGGAAATAATAACGTTAGAATCTAAACATTATCGATACAAAGCTAATACATTGTTAAGAAAATTAAAATTAAGTGAATATTGTATTTTTAATTATAATTGTATATTTAAATATAATAATAAAACTTATATGCAAGAGTTGTTTGATGATACTATGCTATGTAGTTAAAAATGACAATAACAATGAAATGATCCAAAAATGCGATAAACGAAAATTTACACTTCAAAAAAATTATATAATAAATTTTTGTAATTGTAAAATCGAAATAAAAAATAAATCGTATGAAAATTGTAAAAAAGAATTTTTTTTTAAATACATATACCCTGTACCAGTATTAAATCAAACATATGAAGTAAAAGTAAATTTTTAAAAAATGAGGTTTAATATCATTTAACATTTATATATCATATCGAAAATTTAAATGAAAATGTAAAAGTTAAAATTTTAAATACAAGGATTCAGGAGAATCCTAAAAGCAACGAAGGGGGAGTTATGTATGACTGTCCTATTAGTTGTAATTTGAAGCCAACCATGAGGCATGTATAAAAAGCTGAACGTGACGGAATGTCACGAGTCAGCATTTTTTAATGTATAAAATTATATTTATAGAATAATATTTAGCTTAAGGAGTATTAAGTTTTGAATTGAATAAGCAGTTGAAAAACAGAAATCATATAGTGACGTAATTCTTTTGAGAGCATACATATATTTTTAATAACATACGAGGTGTGTTCAAAAAGTATCGCGAATTTTGAATTTTCGCGGGTTACGTATATTCGAATTTCGAGTTTTTTTGTGGCGTTATGTTGGTACTCATGTCTCTCACTTAAGCCGACAAGCTCGGCCATTTTTAATGTTTATTTAATTGTTGACAGCTGCTTTGCTTGCACGTGTTTTGGATCGTCTTCGATTTTTACCTATTCAAAAAAATGGATCAAAGAACCTATATCAAATTTTGTGTGAAAAACGAAATTAAGTGCGCGGGTGCATTCCGAATGTTGACTGTGGCATACGGAGAAGCTACCTTGGACCGAAGCAACGTTTATCGGTTGTACAAATTGTTCTCAGAAGGCCGAGAAAATGTGAACGACGAAGAGCGTGCCGGACGCCCGAGCACTTCAACAACAGACGAAAAAATTAATGAAGTGGAGAAAATGGTATCGGCCAACCGTCGAATAACCGTTATAGAAGTTGCTGAGGACCTTAACATATCGATTAGCAAGTTATGCGCAATTTGCGCGAAGCAATCCGCCAGAAACCCCCGGATTTGTGGAAGAACAAAAATTGGATTTTGCACCACGATAACGCCCCTGCTCACACATCGTTGCTTGTGCGCGACTTTTTGCCCAAAAACACGACACTAATGATGCCGCAGTCACCGTATTCCCCAGATCTGGCCCCCTGTGACTTTTTCTTGTTCCCTAAACTGAAGAGGCCCATAAAAGGACGACGTTACGCTTCTCTTGACGAGATAAAGACGGCATCGAAGGAGGAGCAGGAGAAGATAAAAAAAAATGATTTTTTGAAGTGCTTCGAATATTGGAAAAACCGTTGGCACAAGTGTATAATATCTCATGGGGATTACTTTGAAGGGGACAAAATAGATATTCATGAATAAATAAATAATTTTTGAAAAAACACAAAATTCGCGATACTTTTTGAACACACCTCTAATTAGCGTATAGCTTTACAAACATAACTCGCGCAAATCGCGACAAACAATGAACTGTTTTATATACTTATTTCTCTTTTCCTAAGATATAAACTAATAAGGAATCCAAGCAATTATATATACTCAGTGGAGCCATTAAATAAGTATGAGAGATAAAGGGTAAGGGTATAATAATAGAAATGAGTCAACATGATAACTAAATTTTATTGCTTGGCTGAGATCAACAATTTTTAAAAATTACTACAGACAATGAAGTTTCAACACCTTAAAATATACGTATCGAAATGCAACAATTAATGTTAAAATATATATAGTATACCGTAACAAAAATAAATAATTCTGAATTCTAACAATTTAAAAAAATAAAATTCAAAGTATTAATCTAGAATATTTTTGTAGACAATGTTATAAATTTCCCGTCGGGTGCAAATATATGTAAATTCTGGGCATTAAAAACACGGGAACAGGCTACATAAAGTTGACCATGAGAGAAGCATGGGTTTTCTAAATGCACTCCTGCTACCTGTAATGTTTGTCCTTGTGCTTTGTTTATAGTAACAGCAAAGCTAAGCTTGACGGGAAACTGAACCCTTTTAAATTGGAATGGAAGGTCAGTGGGAATAATTGGTATCGGAGGTATTATAACACAATTTCCCTTACCGACACCTGTTAGCACCAAGTATGTTCTGTCCCAATTTTGTTATCCGAAGCTTTGTTCCATTACATAGCCGAGGAGCATCTAGATTTCGCATAAGCATTACTGGTACATTTAGTTTCAATTGAAGTTTATGTGATGGTACACGCGATAGTTCAAGTGAATTTGAAAACTCCACAGGATATGAAGTACTTAGTTCCGTATCTATAATTGTATCCATTGACAAATATACCTTCATTTCTCCTTGAACCTCGTTTAAAATGTCAGTGTTGATCCTATTAACAATTTCATTTCTTGGTGCTAATATTGCTCTTGCACACAACCACTAATCACTACACAAATTTTGTTGCAATTCCGGAAAAACATTAGCAATGAGATCCACATCACTTTCTACTAAATTACAACATTCTCTTGACAGTAATATATGGCCTTCAACGTCAACATCTAAACAACCATCACCAATTTTCAACAACATTTCTGCGTAAACTCCTGATTTTGGATATATGTACCAGATCTCCGCTCCCGAGGCGTTTTCTAAGAAAAGCAGAGTAATAATTAACATCAGCGAGTAAGATCTATAATAATAAAGTGACAGCTAACCACAAAAATTACTGATTACCTCAAAAACTTGAATAGTAACGACAGAAGAAAATAATAATAAATATAGAAAAATTACAAACATTTGAAACTATGTAAATTCAATTGAATTAGATATTGTCGTCATCGCCGGTAATATAGTGGGACGGTATTACAGTATTCATTGTTGAAACCTCATTTTCGCATTTATATCGGGTGATTTTTTAAGAGCTTGATAACTTTTTTTAAAAAAAAACGCATAAAATTTGCAAAATCTCATCGGTTCTTTATTTGAAACGTTAGATTGGTTCATGACATTTACTTTTTGAAGATAATTTCATTTAAATGTTGACCGCGGCTGCGTCTTAGGTGGTCCATTCGGAAAGTCCAATTTTGGGCAACTTTTTCGAGCATTTCGGCCGGAATAGCCCGAATTTCTTCGGAAATGTTGTCTTCCAAAGCTGGAATAGTTGCTGGCTTATTTCTGTAGACTTTAGACTTGACGTAGCCCCACAAAAAATAGTCTAAAGGCGTTAAATCGCATGATCTTGGTGGCCAACTTACGGGTCCATTTCTTGAGATGAATTGTCCTCCGAAGTTTTCCCTCAAAATGGCCATAGAATCGCGAGCTGTGTGGCATGTAGCGCCATCTTGTTGAAACCACATGTCAACCAAGTTCAGTTCTTCCATTTTTGGCAACAAAAAGTTTGTTAGCATCGAACGATAGCGATCGCCATTCACCGTAACGTTGCGTCCAACAGCATCTTTGAAAAAATACGGTCCAATGATTCCACCAGCGTACAAACCACACCAAACAGTGCATTTTTCGGGATGCATGGGCAGTTGGCCACCAAGATCATGCGATTTAACGCCTTTAGACTATTTTTTGTGGGGCTACGTCAAGTCTAAAGTCTACAGAAATAAGCCAGCAACTATTCCAGTTTTGGAAGACAACATTTCCGAAGAAATTCGGGCTATTCCGGCCGAAATGCTCGAAAAAGTTGCCCAAAATTGACTTTCCGAATGGACCACCTAAGACGCAGCCGCGGTCAACATTTAAATGAAATTATCTTCAAAAAGTAAATGTCATGAACCAATCTAACGTTTCAAATAAAGAACCGATGAGATTTTGCAAATTTTATGCGTTTTTTTTAAAAAAGTTATCAAGCTCTTAAAAAATCACCCGATAAGATTAGTATGAGTATGATTTGGATATACCAGATTTCCGTTTTCGAGGCATTTTCTAAGAAAAGCAGAGTAAGAATTAACATCAGCGATTAAGATTTAAAATAATAAAGTGACAGCTAACCACAAAATTTACCGATTACCTCAAAAATTTTAATAGTTTTATACTGCATGTAACGACAGAAGAAAATAACAAATAAATCTAGAAAAATTAGAAACAGTTGAAACTATGTATTTTCAATTGAATTAGATATTGTCGTCACCGCATATTCATGGTTGAAACTTCATTACTGTAATGCTAGATGGCGTTGAAGCAGCTAAATTTGACGATTTTTTGATAAACATTTTTTTGTTATCTTTCATAATTTTTTTGTTTTTAATATAAAGTACCCTTTTTTACTTCTAATACCTTCAGGAGTATATGTACAAAGTTTCATGATGATCGGATAAGTAGTTTTTGAAGACCGACATATTCGACGGTTCGGATTGTTAAAAAAACGAAAACCATTATGTTATTTGTACGTAGTATTTGGGAGTTGGAGGTAGTTTCGGCTCGATTTAATCTATTTTTGCCAATATTACAGACTATTAACATCCAACATACTAATAAAATATTCCCTGAGAATCATTAAAGTACCTCACATACTCTCACCAATCTTATTGAATAAAGTCACTCAGATGTTATATGTTTGTTATATGGGGGCTAGGTCAAGTTTTCACCCGATTTTATCCCTTTTATACACAAAGATACACTTTTATGAGTAAAATACGCTCTCTCATTTTCTTATACATATATAGGTTCATGTAAGTGGTATAAAGCCAGATTAAAGTATGAAAAGCGTTTTATTAGATGTAAGGGAGCTAAGGGAAGTATTGAGCCGATTCAACAAATTTTTGATACATGGATGCAGGGTGTCCATCAGACATACCACCGTCGGGAAAGGGTTGTCCCTGAATTTCAAATATACTATAGCTCGCATATTGACCGATATTTGCGGTTAAAACGCAATAATGGTGTCAAATATTCGGTATCTAGGGGCTAGGACAGTTTTTGTTGGATTTAGACAATTCTTCTTCATAACTCTAAAGGCATCAATAATGCAAAGTTTTATGCCGTTATATTACACTGTGGAACATTTTTGGGATTATTGTCTGGGGGATGAGAAATTCCAAGTCAGGGTGATGGTACTAGGTCAGGATAGTAAAACCCTCAAAGGGTTTGGCGTTCGTATGTGTCAGTTTTTTTTATGACCTTTTAAATTTTTTCCTTTTCTTGATGTTTTTTTCGCTTGTACTGGGAAATTTAAAAGGTCATTAAAAAAAAACTGACACATACCAACGCCAAACCCTTTGAGGGTTTTACTATACTGACCTAGTACCATCACCCTGACTTGGAATTTCTCACCCCCTAGATTGTTGTTGTACTGTGTTATTCGCTGTAAGAAGTAGGCTAATTTCGCCTATTTTCTCACCCATATATGGGGATGTGAGGAGAAATCGGTCGAACAGGTCCCGAGATATGTGATTTTACCATAAAGTGGGCGAAGCCCCGTCTCCTATTAAGTCTTCTTACACCATCTCGAATGTAAATTCTTATGTGTTTGGTATATTTAGTTATTTATCTTGTATTGGTGCTTGGTTATGGCACTTTATAAGTTTTCTCTTAATGAAGGTTTGTTGGCATGGCAGTAGTCCGACTACGCCCATCTGTAATACCAACCGCCTTATGATGCCAAGAAACATGTTTACCTCGTTTCATTAAGATATCTCAGTTTTTGCTCAAGTTACAGATTACATAAAAACTTTGTCTTGTCTTGTTTCCATTGCAATTTTAAAATTATATTACCCTCCTCCCATGTTGCGGGTAGTTGAATAAAATGGGTCCCAGACATTGTAGGCAAACGGATCCCGATAGGTTGGTATTTCGTTTGTAATTTCTGCGGCTCGAGATTGTCTCTTAGAAAAACTGCAAAATGACACGAAAATTGTGTTATATATAATATAATTTATATACATATCTGTGTTACTATCGTAAAAGTCGTTTAGTGTGGTCATACTTACATCCACATCGCACGTAACTGTTCGCACGTTGGTTCTTGTGCATTCAATGGAAAAGTTTTTGGCACGACTATTTCACCACCGGTGTCTGTCGGACTCTCGAGGGCAGCGGCTGTAGATGAGGCCGCATTCTTTGCGGTTGTTCCAAAGTCAGCGTTAGTAGCATCCTCGTCAAACACTCCAGATGAACTAGCAGCTACTTTCGTCGGCGTGCCATAATCTAGCGATCGTACATTTAGTGACGACACTAATGGTCCATGACTGTATTTTATTGATTCAGCCTCAGCCCCGCACCATAGGTGGTTGAAATGAAAGATACTGGAGATGAGAAACAATAGCAATTGCCGCGACAGCTAGTAAATATAAAAAAGTACATTTAATAAGAATTTATATAAAATAAATTCAGCAGCTATTGGTATAAAGACTGATATTCATATTAGAACATATATTGGTATAATATTTTGGATCACTTATTCATTGGAGATACATAGATTTGATAGGTTTAAATTTGTGGAATGTATTGCGATATTCGTGGAGCACTACCCCAATTGGTGCAAATGACACCCCAACTTGCAGTGATCTGTTTCTAAACCTTCACGTTGCGTTCATTTCCTGGTGGGAACATTTTGCATCCACCATTTCAAGAAGTGGATCTTTTGCTATGCCCTACCTATCGAGTTTGGTTGCAACCCGTCACTACCCACGCCTAACTGGAAGGTAATAAAGCTAGAGAAAACAGCGCAATTTTATTGGCAAGTGCTGCTAACTACGGAGTCCGTCGGTTCTCTCAGCGAAAGCAAGGAGCCATAAGCTAAGGGTTCGAAAAGGCGGTACTCAGGATCCTCGCAATGGATGACAAAGCTGATAGCGCTCAGGCTTGAGATGCGGTGGGTATATTAAAAGGAGATAGTCAAACGACCGTGAAAATGACCGGGTTCTGACGCATAAAGTGAATTCGACGGATGGTTTTTCAAACACTGGCGGTCTTTTCTCTGCCCGGAGAACGCATTGTCCAAAGAATTGACTATCCATTCTGATAACATAGCCTTGAGTCCAATAACCTTGCGTTCAGGGCTAATTAAGGAGTACCTAACCTTGTTACCAATAGCATCGAGTCACTTTGTGATAAGACTTTTATGGATCCCACACCACATTGGAATCGCAGGCAACTGTAAAGCTGATGAGCTAGCAAGAAAGGGTATCCTAGTTCCACTATCACTAAATGGAACAGGTCCTTATACTCGTGTACTCTACTACTGGAACGCGCGGAACGACGATCGGCTCATTCACTGTGCCAAGATTCTTTTGGCCGTAGGGTGATCGCAAGAGATCAAGTGAGCTATTTTGTATGTTCCACTCGGGGATTTGTTATATTGACGTGATGAGAGGCTCAGTAGATATAAATGTGTAAGGATGGAAAACAGTAAACCCTTTAGAAGGCAAGGGGAAACCACTGAAGTATACATCCTAGCATATCATATGACAATGATAAAGTAAAACGGAGGTAAAACAAAACAAACTTTAGACATCGGAATATGGAATACAAGAAGTTTATACGAGCCTTGAAAATTAGCCAATACGATTTTAGAAATTGGAAACATTAAACATCGATTTACTTGGCACAAGTGAAACATGGTGGCCAGATTGTGGAGAATTTATTTCCCAAAATATAAAGTTCTTCTGTCTATCAACCAAACTAAAAATCACCGCGACGGTGTACGCATTATAGTTAAAGAAAACGTTGCAAAATCTGTCATCGAATTTGTGCCGAAATCTGATAGATCAATGATGCTAAAGTTATTTGCAAAACTACTGAATATTAATATTATTCAAGTCTATGCTCCAACGGCCGACAACAGTGATGACGAAATAGAAACTTTCTATGATGAACTTGACGAACTTACGCGATTAACAAAACTATATGAAATAAATATAATTCATGGCGATTTTAATGCAAAAGTTAGAAGAGAAAAAGTCGAAGGAGTTGCAGGCCAATACGGCTTAGGTGAAAGAAATGAGAGAGGAGGTCAACTAATACAATTCTGTCAAGAGCACAAACTAATAATTTCGAACACATTATTTAGCAAGCCTCGCAAAAAGACTTTATACATGGAAATCTCCATCGGACTCCTCTGCTAATATCATCAGAAATAAAATAGCTTACATTCAGATAAATAATTGCTTCTGTTCATCTATAAAAAAAGTTCAATACATATCCAGGAGCGGATGTACCTTCGGATCACAACTTGCTACAGGCAAAATTGCGTATTAGGCTGGCCGTAATTAAAAAAAGTAAGCCTAAAATTAAACAAAATCTTGAAAAGTTGAGAGACGAAAGTATGAAACGCCTTTTTGAAAGTGAAATTAAAGAAAAAGAAATCAAAAAGACATCCCATCAGGAAGTGCAGAAAGTATATGGAGCGACTTAAAAGAGATAATTTGTAATACAGCGAAAAACTCTCTTGAAATAGAAAAGAAAGAAAATAATAAAAATAATTGGATGACATATTTAAACTAATAAGTAAGCCCCGAGAATATAAAAATAAAAACACTGAGATGTATCGACAACAGAATAGAGAAATATTTGACATACAGGGCACTCGAAGTGTAACCAACTTAAGACCGTTCGCGCAGCTGTCGCAATGACAGTTTGGAGTATTGTTCACAAGTGTACAAAAGCGTGTTGCCAAAAGTGAACGCAAAAAAAAGTGATCAGCGATGGAATTCAAACGTAATAGTGTGATTGCTTTATATTTAGCTGGAAAATCACAGCCAGCAATTGTTCGTGAGTTCAAACACCTTAATGTGAATAAAGTTTTTGTTTATCGCACCATCACTCGTTACAATGATACTTTTAGCATCGCAAAACGCCATGGAGGTGGTCAGTTCAAGGTCAAGCCTTACAAGTTCCAAAAGGTCCATGATCTCACACCGAAGCAGCAACAAGTAAAACTTGAGAGAGCGAAGCAATTGCTTCGCTTGGCCGAAAGCGGTCAAATTCCGAACAATGTGTATTCTGACGAAAAAATTTTTCCAATTGAGCAATTCGAAAACTCTCAAAATGATAGGGCATTACTTGACCGACCGTTCATAAAGGAATCTAAGTGATCGGTTGGCCACCAGGAGGCAGCACCCGCCACAAATAATGGTTTGGGCTGGTGGTCATATCGAGCAAAAGTGAATTGGTCCTGAATTTGTGATTATTTTCACACATCTTGTACTTTAAAATAAATAAAAATAATTTTCCAAACCGAATGTATAGCTTTTCTAATTGAGCACCTCGAGTGCCGGACCCTGTATATGAAAAGAAGAGTATATGGAAGAAATATATCGAAAACGTTTTTTTCGGATGACAGTAGATTGAACCAGAACCTTCACCTCCACCACAGACCAACTGACAATTATATTACGACAGGCGAAATAGAGAAAGCTATACAATCAATGAAAAATTACAAGGCAACAGGTCTGGATGAGGTTCAAGCTGAAATTTTAAAGTTTGGTCAAACCACGTCAAGTGGTCCTTGAAAATTTCGAAAACTCTCCGATTTCGAAAATTAGCAGTTCATTAGGAAGGGGTCCAGACGCATACCCCGTGATATAAATATTTCGTCAAAATTATTATTTTTTGTTAATGTTATTGGAGGTTGAAATTTAGAGCACGATAAAATTGTAAAATTATTTTCTCATAAACTACTGGAAAGGACCTAAAAAAATATTTATAATATATCACGAACATTTTTATTTGACTTCACAAAATATCATCGATTCATCTCCAGTAGTTTATGAGAAAATAATTTTACAATTTTATCGTGCTCCAAATTTCAACCTTCAATAACTTTAACAAAAAAAAAAGAATTTTAACGGGGTATGCGTCCGGTCCCCTTCCTAATGAACTGCTAATTTTCAAAATCGGAGATTTTTCGAAATTTTCATGGATCACTTGAGGTGGTTTGACCCAGTTAATAAATGACAAATATATGGCTCTTTTAGTAAAGCTTTTTAATCACGTTTATGACAATGACAGACTTGTGGGATGCCCACAATAATGCGTGATTCAAATAGAATAAAAAACAGGTACAAAAACTGATACAATGGTTTGTAGACTAAAAAGGTAAGACGTGCTTTCAGCCGCGATGATGCGCCAAGAAGAAAGAAAGATGGTGGTTTGTCAAGCTGACAGCTTATCCAGTTTTCGAGTTGCCATATCTATCATTTTTGCAGAGTTGCATTTGGGGTGGCCACATCACTTTGGGGTTGCTGCATTATTTTGGTGTTGCCACATCACTCCCCCCTATGAGTGAAAACGACAACGTTCTCGACGACTAGATTTTGCTTGGTACTCTTTATGTGAATTGTTTGATTCGGGGTTTGGTAATCCTCGGCGACGAAAACTGATTTCAACCTGTCGATGGAAATGTTTACGTCCTTTCCTCGGATTTTGACTTTGAAGAATTTGTCGCCGCGTTCGACTACGGGAAATGGTCCCTCGTATGGTGGTTGCAGAGGTGGACGAATTGAGTCATTGCGCACGAAAACTGATGGTATTGAGTGCAGTTCTTTTCGACAAATGGTACGTTTGCTGAGTTGTTTGTAGTTGGTGACGGCTTTAGTGACTGCATGCGTATGCGTGAATTTTTGACGAGGTGACCAGGTAATCGAAGAGTATTTTCATACACCATTTCTGCGGGTGTCGCTCTTGAATCGTCTCTCTATGAGGAACGAAAATCTAGAAGGATGAGTGGGAGAATTTCGACCCAGTTGTTTGTCATGAAGCATTTTATCGGTGCTTTTAATGATCTGTGCCATCGCTCGATAATCCCGTTTGACGCGGGGTGATACGCGGTGATACGTAAGTGCTTGATGCCTAAAAGTCTGGAAAGTTCTCGGAATAGTGTAGATTCAAATTGTCTACCTTTATCTGAATCTAGCGTTTCAATGTGTGTAGAAATTGAAAGCAATGGTCTCTGCCATTATGTCTTCGAGCGAGAGTGCTTCTAACCATCGGGAATAACGATTCACTATTGTCAAACAGTATTGGTAACCCTTTCAAGGTGGTAATGGTCCGACGATATCCATATTTATGTGGTCAAATCGTTGCTTTGATAACGCGAATGTTGACAACGGTGCCCTGTTGTGGCGCTGCACTTTAGCTCTTTGGCACTTTTCGGGGATTTGGCCACACGAATTTTTCTACGATCAATTGTTGTTTTAGCGGCGCCGGCGCCATGTTATGTATGGAGTCAAAAGCTGTTTTGGGAAACGAAGGAGTTAGGTATGATCGGACTTGGCTGGTGCTTACGTCACAAAAAATGTCTGTATCGGAGCCTGGAATCGTAAAAGGTTTGATTAATAGGCTGGATTTCGAGGCTAGTAAGTTTTTGAGCGCTGAGTCAGACTTTTGACTCCGCAAGTTTGCCGAAGTCGATGGTGCTTGGAGTATGTATGGCGTCAATACGTGACATTGCATCAGCTACTACGTTTTATCTTCTGGGGATATATTGAATGTCTGTTGTGAATTGTGCAATAAATTCCGAATGACGCATTTGACGCGGAGATGAGTTTTCAAGCTTTTGCTGAAACATATACTGCAATGGCTTGCTGTCAGTGACGATGAAAAACTCTCTTCCTTCTAGCATATGTTGAAAATATTTGACCGCTTTGTATGCCGCTAATAGTTCACAATCGTAAGTGCTGTATCTTGTTTGTGTTTCGGTAAGGTGTCCGGAATAAAAATCTAGAGGTTGCCACTGGTCGTTGTCGTGTTGTTGTGGAACAGCTCCTACTGCAGCTCCAGATGCGTCCACCGTCAAACTGAGCTGCGCCCTGGGTTTTGGGTAAGCGAGTAAAGTTGCTTTGCATAAGTCGTTTTTGCATTGTTGAAGTGCCTCCTTCGCTTCAATTGTCCAATCAACTGGCGATATGTCGTTTTTCTTGTTACCTTTTATGAGACTGAATGACATCATTTGCCTTTCTGCGGCGCAAAGCAAGAATCTGCCAAAAAAGTTTACTTCGCAATTTTTATGCTCTACATAGAAGATAGGTTGACATTTTGGATTTCCCGTACTCGTTCTTCTGGGGGTGAAATTCCACTGCTGTTTATTTTGAATCCTAAAATTTAACTTGCGGCTGATCTAGTAAGAATTATTGATCCAGTCCTACGGCTGTTGTTCAGGAAAATAAAATTTACTTCTTCAGTCCTACGGCCGTTGTCCAGGAAATAATTTTAACTTCTACTTTTACAATTTGATAACTTGTTTTATTTGAGCAAATTGTTTCTCCACTTTGCACTTTAACTTTTACAATTTAATTTTACTAAGCACAATGTGCTCTTCTCAGAGTCTAAAACTTTAAAATTTGAGCCCTGCCAGATTCCCTATGATTGGCACAATTTTGGCAATTCTGCTGTTACTGCACCTGAAACTGTTGTTGTTGTTGTCGTTTAGACAACAGGTGAATCGCTGCTATCGCGCAGATATTTGAGTAGCGAAGAATTTGGCAGTTGATGAGAAAACGCTGACGCGGACTATTCCCACGCTCACTGGCTGGTGTGGAGTAGCTCTAAGAACGCTACATTGGGCAGACTAGCAGACTAATGTGTTAACTGCCCCCTTCTAAATCGAGGCCGTCCGCCGCCGCTTGCATGACCTTGGCTACCGTTTCTTTCTTGTCATTTGTGCCCTTTATGCGTTCACTTGTCCTGCGTATCCAAAATACTAATGTTGAACAAATAATGATAGTAACGGCCAGGATCACATGCAGATGGTAGTGCGGTGTGGACCATTTCATGTAGCTTTTCAATGTGTCCAAGGTTCCTCCAATTAATTTTGCGTAAATAAGGTAGGCTTAAAATTTCCAAATGGTCGGTCAAACTGTGTTGAGGGAATCCCAGGTCGGAGCGTTGCCTTTACTTTTTCATTGAAAAACGTTGTACCATTTATGCAAACTTCTCCCTCGAATGTCACTAAATAAGTGCCGGATATCGTATCCGATGATGTTTCTTTTTCCCGAACTTCGATTGTTTGGTCGTTTATGATGATTAAGCCACTGTCAACTTCGATGATCGGATCAAGGTATTGTAGGTAGTTTTGCATGTCGCCCTATTATTGTTGAATAGTTGCCTCACACATGTAGAATCCGTTTTTATTTTACAGAAACTTGCAGATAGCGCTGTCGTGCAGTTTTTAACTGTAATTGTTGTATTGCCGCAATCCACAACAGCATCGGTTTCCAAAAGAATTTTTTTGTCGTCGTGTGCCACCGGAAAAACCCAAACTAAGCTGCATACTTCTTGTATTCTAGGAAACTTAACAATAAAGTATATTGTATCATCATTTTGAAAAATTTTTAACATAGAATTATTTACAATATCGCTTATGCTTACATTAAAGTGTACTCAGTGATCAATATTTTCGAAATTTCATTTGTATCCAAAATTATAGGATTTACAACATTTAATTTACTTAAAACTACGGAATAAATTCTTCTTTTTCTTAATTGGCGCAGACACCGCTTACGCGATTATAGCCGAGTTAACAACAGCGAGCCAGTCGTTTCTTCTTTTCGCTACGTGGCGCCAATTGGATATTCCAAGCGTAGCCATGTCCTTCTCCACCTGGTCCTTCCATCGGAGTGGAGGTCTTCCTCTTCCTGTGCTTCCCCCGGCGGGTACAGCGTCGAATACTTTCAGAGCTGGAGTGTTTTCGTCCATTCGGACAACATGACCTAGCCAGCGAGCCGCTGTCCTTTAATTCGCTGAACTATGTCAATGTTGCAATATATATATATATTCGCCGTGGGCGTAAAGGACCATAAATCTTTCGCAGAACTTTTCTCTCGAAAACTCGCAACGTCGAGTCATTAGTTGTTGACATTATGAGTGACTTATAGAGTTTGGTTTTTGTTTGTCGAGAAAGGACTTTGCTTCTCAATTGCCTACTTAGTCCGAAGTAGCACCTGTTAGCAAGAGTTATCCTGCATTGGTTTTATAGGCCGACATTGTTGGTGGTGTTTACGCTGGTTCCAAGATAGATGAAATTATCTACGACTTCAAAGTTATGACTGTCAACAGTGACGTGAGTGCCAAGTCGCGAGTGCAACGACGGTTTGTTTGATAACAGGAGATATTTTGTCTTTCCCTCGTTCACTGCCAGACCCATTTTCTGTGCTTCCTTGCCCAGTCTGGAGAAAGCAGAACTAACGGCGCAGGTGTTGAGGCCGATGATATCAATATCATCGCCGCATTTTTTCATAGAATTTTTGAGCATTACCCCAGTCGGCCAGCTTATCAAGCTCTTCGTACTCATGCATTTCGGCCTCTTTCTTTTTCTGTCTGCAAATGCGTCTCGCTTCCCTTTTCGACTCTCGGTATGGAATAAATTATATTATTCAAATCTGTTATAACTGCCCTATTTCTGGCCATTAGTAATTCGAAAAGATTACCAGTGTCAATGTCGGCTTTTTTTGTATTAGAAATAATTTTGTTAACAGTCTCAGTTAATTTGTCGATCTGCTGTTGTATCTGAGTGTTTATGAAAAAATTGATGGTCATTAGATTCTATAAGTTCTTGCATTTTAAATTTTAGTCCGTTAAAATCGTCCGAAATCTGGAGTTCCGGCTACATACATATGTATTTTAGCGTAGTGCCAATCATGTTTATGCTTCGCGGTTGTCTATGGTGAATTTTCACCGTGTCAAACATTCGATAAATTGGGTTAATGTCCGCCTGATGAACTTTAGTCATATGTGATTGGGGACAAACGTGAAATATATTTTCTGCTTCCCGCAAGTCGCTGTAGTAATTCGTCAAATTCGTTCGATGCCTGAGTACGCAAAAGTGGTAAAATAACTCTATAAAGGTGAAAAAAAAAATGTTTTACTTAAAGTTACTCTTATGAACCTTCCTATTATTTATTAAAACTGTTGATCCTTGATCCGTACCGTTTTTTCTGTAAAAACTTTTGCAAATTTATAGCCAATTCTTTATTGGTCCTAACATAAAGTTTATCTCCTGACTTGAAAAACCTCGTAAGTTTACCTCTATTGCCCCTTGGAAAATTGTGGGCGCATTTTTCAGTCTGAAAAGAAGTCTACAAAATTCGTACTTCCCATTATTTACAGAGAACACAGTCTTTTCCCTGTCCTTCTCCGCCAACGTAATTTGGTGGAAACTTGACTTTAAGTCGAGTGTTATAAAAAATGCCGATTTCCCCATGTTTGTTAAAATAACCGAAGTATCTATTTTGTCGTTCAGTTTCCTCAAAGCAACTACCATTCTCATCTTCTTCCTCCCGTTCTCGTTTATCCCTTTTTTGTCGACAATCCATATAGGATTATTATACGGAGATCGAGAAGAACGAATTATTCCATCTCGAAGTAAATCTTTAATTTCCTGATTTATAAATTCTAAAGTGGCTATCGGGTAAGGGTATGACTTTGAATAAATCGGTTCGTTTTCACCTGTCCTAATGGTGGCTACCACATCAGTGTTAAGCGGCAAAGCCTCATCTGAATTTGAACTTTTGAATGTTTTTCAATATTAAAAAAATATTTTCTGTATTCCCTGGTTCTTTGAGAAAATTCCCATTTCCATCTATTTTATTACATTCATAATATAAATTTTTTTCTTCACCACCTTCATAGTGAAGAATTTCTTTTTGTACGTCTATTTTTGCCTCAAAGTCTTTCAAGAAGTCAAAACCAATAATCCCATCATCGTCAAAAAAATGTATTTCGTTCAAAAAGTCACATTGAGACGCATTATCATTTACTTCTAGAGATTCGTCATACCGAAAAGTCGGGTCTATGGTCACTGCTTCATATTTTTCCACTTCTAAAAAGTCAAACTCAATGCACCCATCATTGTCAAAAGAATTTATATCTTCCAAAAAGTCACATTGTGACTAATTTTCATTAAAATTTTCACCTGAATATTGGGCTGTCACTATTACCCTCAAAGTCTTTTCGTTCATTCTGATGTCTCTTTCACCCTGACTGTGTCAATGAATTTATTTATTCTTTAGCGCTATTAAAAGCTTGTTAAACACACAAATACTTTTGGCCGTAGAACTTTAAAAACTTTACTTACACTTTTGTTAATTTAGCGCTATGCGCAATTTGAAAAAAAAAAATTGTCTTCAATAAATTTTATTTATAACTTTATTTATTATACTTCCTCTTTCTTTTTTATTATATCGATAATTTCTTAATGGTTAGTTAAACACACAAATAATTTAGTCCTATGGTCACCTTAAAAATTTTGCTTACACTTGAAAATTTCACTAATTTAGCGCTATACGCTATTTTTTTTTTATTAACTTCAATAAATTTATAATTTTATTTATTATTTTCCTGTTTTATTTTTGCTTTTAGCTCGATCACTGAGTATTTACATGAAAATATTATAAATCATTCTGGCAAAGTTGTAGTCCTCAGTATTCTTTATTCTGGTTCTAACTGCATTGGGCGCCAATTATTGATTCAGTCCTACGGCTGTTGTCCAGGAAATAATTTTAACTTCCACTTTTACAATTTGATAACTTTTTTTATTTAAGCAAATTTGTTCTCCACTTTACACTTTAACTTTTACAATTTAATTTTACTAAGCACAATGTGCTCTTCTTAAAGTCTAAAACTTAAACATTTGAGCCCTGCCTGATTCCCTATACTTGGCACAATTTCGTCAATTCTGCTGTTACTGCACCTGATACTGTTGTTGTTGTTGTCGTTTAGACAATAGGTGAATCGCTGCTACAGCGCTGATATTTAAGTAGCGAAAAATTTGCCAGTTGATGAGAAAATGTTGACGCGGACTATTCCCAGGCTTACTGGCTGGTGTGGACTAGCTCTAAGAACGCTACAGTGGGCAGACTAGCAGAGTAATGTGTTAACTTATACATTTCGAAGGGTTGATAACAAGGCAGTACTCGCGTAGCTGTTTAAATACTTATTGTAGATGATAACGAAGTTGATTCATATCCTTCGATAATATCAAAATATCATCCAGGTATAGCCAGGCGAAGTCGTAATCACGGAAGATGTGATCCATGAATCTTTGGAATGTTTGACTGGCTTTCCTTAAACCAAAGCACATAAACGGAAATTCAAGCATGCCGAATGGCGTTGTAATTGCTGTCTTTGGTATGTCGTTCGACTCCACAGGAATCTGGTGGTAGGCCCGACGCAGATCAAGTGTGGGAAAAATTTTGCTACCGTGCAGGGAATGAGTGAAATCGTGCAGGTGTGGCAAGGGTACCTGTCAGGCTCGGTGACGACGTTTAGTTGCCTGAAATCCCCACATGGCCTCCACTCGCCGTTTATCTTCTTTGTCATGTGAGGCGATGAGGAAGTTTATTGCGGATTTTTTTGTCTCGAACAATTAAGCGGTAGATATTTTGTCTTGCCCTCGTTCACTGCCAGACCCATTTTCTGTGCTTCCTTGCCCAGTCTGGAGAAAGCAGAACAAACGGCGCAGGTGTTGAGGCCGATGATGTCAATATCATCGGCAAACGCCAGCAGCAGTGTTCCCTCCATAGTTTTAGTATGCTCTGGGCATCGGTGACTAGATCACCTTTGGGGGTTCTACAAGAGTATGCTCCGGTCTTGAAACCTTCTGTAAGCCGCCGCATTTTTTCATAGAATTTTCGAGCATTACCCCAGTCGGCCAGCTTATCAAGCTGCAAATGCGTCTCGCTTCCCTCTTCGACTCTCGGTATGGAATAAATTATATTATTCAAATCTGTTATAACTGCCCTATTTCTGGCCATTAGTAATTCGAAAATATTACCAGTGTCAATGTCGGCTTTTTTTGTATTAGAAATAATTTTGTTAACAGTCTCAGTTAATTTGTCGATCTGCTGTTGTATCTGAGTGTTTATGAAAAATTGATGGTCATTAGATTCTATAAGTTCTTGCATTTTAAATTTTAGTCCGTTAAAATCGTCCGAAATCTGGAGTTCCGGCTACATACCTATGTATTTTAGCGCAGTGCCAATCATGTTTATGCTTCGCGGTTGTCTATGGTGAATTTTCACCGTGTCAAACATTCGATAAATTTGGTTAATGTCCGCCTGAAGAACTTTAGTTTTTTATTGTTGAGCCTGTCGTCGACCGCCATTGACGACAGACTAGTTAGTTTAACTTTTTTGCGTAGGAGCTACGACATTTTTTGGCATCGTTTCCAAATTTGTGGTGGTATCAACACCAGCCATTTAAATTGTTGTTTTGCATACCGGAACGTGACGGAGGACGGTTTCTGCTGCGACTTTTCTGCGTTTAAAGTTTCGACCACGTGTACGTGTAGGGTGTCGCTAACCTCACATATTTTGTCCGCGAGCAGGGCAACTTTGTTGAGCGGTTCGTTGCTGATGGAAATTATTAATCGCATGTTGGAAGGTAACCGACTCATCCAATTGGATTATCGTCAATCTCGCTGCTAAACTTCGCATTTCGCGCAAGAGCTGTGATGGACGCATATCACCAAGCTCTTGTTCTTGTAGTAGCTTTTTAACGAGTTTTTGTGCCGAGTCCGCGAATTGCGTTATTATGCGATTTTCTAGCGTGGTATACAAATCACTGTTCGGTGGATTGAGAATTATGTCGCTTATTTGGGCTAGCACGTTACTTTTGATTGCGGCCACGACAGTGTGGTACTTCGTTTTGTCGTTATGCCTGCCGCAGTGAATTGCGACTCCACCTATGCCAGCCACAGTTCTGGCTTTGCGTGCCAGAATGGTGGGATCCGAATGGAAACTTTCGCCACTTCCACGTTGAGAGTTTGGACATCTTCTGCTCTTTGGCCCCGATGCTGCAAATTTTGTGTTACCTGGTTTACCGCTTCTTCTTCCGTCATTTTACCTTTTGTCGGGGTCACCAATATGTGGGATGCCCACAATAATGCGTGATTTATTTGAATAAAAAACTGAACAATGGTTTGTAGACTAAAAAGGTAAGACGTGCTTGCAGCCGTGATGATGCGCCAAGAAGAAAGAAAGATGGTGGTTCGTCAAGCTGACAGCTTATCCAGTTTTCGAGTTGCCATATCTATAATTTTTGCAGAGTTGCATTTGAGGTTGCCACATCACTTTAGGGTTGCCCCAAAGTAGTTGCCACAGACTAATTAGTCTAATGTCACATGCTCTCAAGATATTTCTAAAAGTCATTCACGTCGAAATATATACATAGGAAATGTGAAGATTCAATGGGCAAGACGCAATTTGGCTTCAGAGAAAGTTTTGGAACACGCCAGGCATTGTTCTGTATACAAGTTTTGGTTCAAAACTGTAAAGATGTCCACCATTAAACAAGATAAGCTTATGGAAATTCTTCATTCTATGGGAATAGATGCAAAGAGATTCGTTGCATAAGAAATCTATATTGGCAACAAACTGCTCATGTAAGCATCAATGGAGATATAACCGAAGAAATATCTATTTCACTAGGTGTAAGACAATGATGCATTCTGTCACCCTTGTTATTTAACAGATATTCGGAAGTAATATTTCAAGAATCGCTAACCAGTATTGATCAAGGTGTGAAAGTGAATGTTATTTTCATCAATAATATAATAATAGACACTACACTTATAGTCGATAGCTTGATGGGAATACAAGAACTTATAAACCGAGTTAACTTACGTAGTGATGAATATGGCCTACGCATTAACATAAACAAGACGAAGTACATGATTATTAATTGGAAAAACATATACAATGGCACACAATTCATGATTAATAATATGCTCATCAAAAGAGTTAAAAATTCCAAGTACCTTGGTTGTCAGATCAATGAAAATTGGGATTGTTCTGAAGAAATAAAATGTCGGATCGATTTTGCGCGAACAACTTTTCTCAAACCCAAAAACCTATTATGTAGCCATGACCTCAACATCACAACCAAAAAACGTTTTTTAAAATGCTATGTTTGGTCAGTGCTTCTCTATGCGATGGAAACGTGGACTCTAAACATCACAGATATGAACAAGCTAGAGTCCTTCGAGCTATGGAAGAATCTTAAAATCCCATGGATAGATAGAGTTACGAATAGTGAAGTATTAAAAAGAGTGAATTACAATAGAGAGTTATTAAAGACTATAAAACAAAGAAACGCAGCCTACCTGGGACATATTAGGTTGTCAAAAAAGTCGTGTGGTATTTTTATTGATTTTTCAATTGTTCATAAAATTTCAATTGTTCATAAAATTGGTTACAATAATGCGATTCAAGTCCAATATGCGCCGTTTTGTTCGATGACGCGTTCCCAACGAGATGCCAACTTCATAATGCCCCTTTCATAAAAGCTCGCTTCCCTATTGGCAAAAAACTCGGAGAGCCAATTTTCACAGGACTCTTTTGTGGCCAACTTCAGACTACCAAGCGCGTTCGCCATGGACAGAAACACGTGGTAATCACTTGGTGCGAGATCCGGACTATACGGTGGATGCAAAAGAACCTCCCATCCGAGCTCCCGGAACTTCTGGCGCGTCACTAAAGATGTGTGTGGCCTGGCGTTGTCCTGATGGAAGACAATTCGGCCTCTGTTGATCAAAGATGGCCTCTTCTGCATGAGTGCTGCCTTCAAGCGGTCCAGTTGTTGGCAGTACAGGTCCGAATTGAGCGTTTGGCCATAGGGGAGCAGCGCATAAAGGATTATTCCCTGCCAATCCCACCAAACACACAGATGAACCTTCCTGGCCGTCAATCCAGGCTTGGCCACCGTCTGGGCCGCTTCACCGCTTTTCGACCACGACCATTTGCGCCTTACGTTATCGTAAGTGATCCACTTTTCATCTGTAACTGTATCGGGTCCATAAACTGCACAAATTTTATTGGCGGCTTGAGACGCATTTTTGCCTTTATCGTAGTAGTACTGTAAAATATGCCGTATTTTCTCTTTATTTTACTCCATGTTTGCGACGCTATAACTCACAGTCGTTCGTAAAAGAAATTAATCAATCAAACACGTGTTAGCGCGTGAAATGAGCTTTCAAAAAGGTATAGCATGACCCGATGCGACGAATAAAACTAGAACTACGCGCTTTCAGCGCCATCTAGCGAAAATACCGAAAGACTTTTTTGACAACCCATTATTATGACGCACTCCAAGTATAAGCTTCTACAAATAACACTGGTAAACACTGTTTTTGTCACATGAGCTTTGTTATGATTTTTATTTATGTTGGTGTACCCTCATTAAAAATGTATAACAGTTTTGTTTCTATCACATCCAGTTTTCTTGTGACAGCTACATATTCATTTCTGACCTCATATACGTTTCTTTGTTTACATAACTGCATTTAGTCGACTGTGTAACTATTGTGTTTGCTAAATTACATTTTATTTACATTAGTTAGTGCCGAACTGCCTGTGCCGAACTGCTTGTGCCAATGCCTCCAAATCGATCAAAAAGTGAGAATTCTAGTCCGAAAGATGGAGATTGATTTTTATATCTAAAAGAGAAATTCCCTAAACTCAGCGAGGCGAAAATCAAAGAGTTAATACGGCAATTGATGAAGGATAAGAGCTTTGAAGAAAAACTGAATGATCAGGAAAAACTCGTCTGGAAATGTTTTGTCAATGTTTGTTCAAAATTTTTTAGACAACCATAAAGCGGAAAATTACAAAGATTTAATAAATGAACTTATGACATCATTTAGAGCTTTGGGGTGTAATATGTCCTTGAAAATATATATCGTCACCTGAAATGCAAAATAACGTATCATCAAACAATTCAAAATTGAGTTTTTTACTAATTGCGATTCACCATATCATATTACATATGAGTCCCAAATTTTAAGCTTCTGCTATCAAAAATACCCAAGCTATATTAAAAATTCAAAAAAACGTATCATCAAGTGCTTGATTTCGTTAAACAAAATATCGTATCATCACTCATGTATGTAAATATAACAGTGTTTTTTTTTATCGAAGTTAGCCTTTATTTATTGTATATGTTTATTTCTAGTGATTAAGTTCAATGTGCTTTGGTTAGGTTAGGCTATATGGTTGATCGAACGTGGACTACTATATGCATACATATATGTAGTCCTCTGTGAGGCCATAGAAAAGAAGAACCCCTGTGTTCGAACTTATAAATTAACAAAACGCTTCCCGCCAGTTCGGTGGGATGCCTGAAGGTATGCGCCCCCAAGTGATTAAGTCTTGACCTCGCTAACGCTAGACAGCCAAGAAGGAAGTGTTTAGTTGTTTCCACCTAATCTTCCTCAATACAGCTTCTGCAGAAGGCGTCTGGTAGGACAATGGCGTGTTAAAAGCCTCTAAAGTACGGAAAGGCTGCCTTACTGAGGGCAAAGAGATCACTAGATATTATGCGAACGGAACATCTTGGGACAAAAGACTTTCGGCAGCGTGTGTTAAAGTTGTGGCCCAGCAGTAATAGAATAGGATACGGGAGCACAGATCCGCTTGCATTCTACCGATAGCGGTTCTAGGGTGCCTCTCCTTGCTAGCTCATGTTTTCTGCGATTCCGCTGTGGTCTGGCACTCATATCATTCTTATCACAAAGACACTCGCTGCTATTGATAGCGAGGTTATGTTTTCGATCAACTCTGAATTCTCTCATTGTTAATGAGTTCAAGGCTGGAATCACCGCTCTGCTATCTGAGTCGATGGTCACTCCTCTGAAGGAGGCTGCACTCCGGAGTAGTAAATCTACTGCTACTTTAATGGCTCCAATCTCGGCCTGGAAGACACTGCAATACTTAGGAAGTTGGAGAAACTGGAGTTGATAGAGAGCTCCTGACAGTAGACCCCTCCACCTTTGACCCATCCGTGAAGAAGCTCACTGTCCCTTTTCTCCAACGGCTTCTTTCCACCCATAACTCCCTCAATATATGGGTAGAGAAGGAGCCGCCAGAGTTCGGTTTAGCGACTCCATGATCCAAGTGATCAGACCCGTGCTTTTTAGGAATTCGGCAGCCTGTTCGTTTGCAAAGTTGAACAATAATTAAGGAGAAATGGCAGCATCTGCAGAACCTAGAAGCTTTAATTCCAGCAGAATGTTATTACTTGTATGAAATGTACCTTTTGAATAATTATTTATTTAATAAATAATAATTATCTTCATTTTTTAGCTTGAAATATTTAAATTTTTTCTAGTACTTATGTACATATTAATAATAAAAATAACATGAAATATGAAAAACTTGCAACTGTTTTTATTTAAAATTAAAAAAAGTATTAATATTCAAATTTTTAATTTTTATACAAATTAAGATTGATCATACGTTATTTTGTTTCAGAAATTAAAATTCAAAATAACGTAAGACACCTGCTATAAAATTTGCTTAATTTTTTTTTTTTTTTTAATATACTTATAGTTTCATGTTAATTCAGATTTGAAAATTTTGTTTCAATATCTCAAGTGGTTTTTTTTTATACGGTTTTTTGCTTCTCCTGTATACCTACGAAAAGTGATGTTACGTTATTTTGCATTTCAGGTGACGATATGCTGGACTCTCATCTGGATTTCTTTCCGGCAAATTTGGGAGCTGTGAGTGACGAACAAGGTGAGAGGTTCCATCAAGGCATTTCCTTAATGGAGAAGCGTTATCAAGGGAAATGGAGTCCAGGAATGTTAGCAGACTATTGTTTGAGACTTAAAAGAGACCTACCGGAAGCCAAATGTTTTAGAAAACCATAAGTATCTCATAGATATTAGGAAATAATTCTGTAAGTGTGGCTGAATTTTGTACTTTTTACGAAAATATATGTTTTGATGTCACAAGAAAACATGATGTGTACATTTTTTTTCATTGATATATTATTATTTGGTGGCCCTAGTATATTCAAAATTTGATATAAATTTTCATGTGACAAAAAAAAAATTACAAATTTGTTGACCAGTGTAATTATCCAAGGAAAAATTGAAGGAAAACGGGGTATTGATCGTAAACAACTTTCGTGGCTTCGAAACATTCGAAAATGGACAGGAATCCAGAACGTTGGCAACCTTATTGATGTGGCGAGAGATAGAGAGAAATATGCTGAGATTATTAAAAACCTGTGATTTTTTAAATATACAATAGATATACTAGAAAACCCGGTGAACTCCGTTTCGCCACCAAATTGCTTCGTTTTATGTAACATTTCGTTTGGTGATTAAAAGATAAAAAAAAAATTTTTTTTTTGTTTTATATTTGAAAAGGAAAAATTATATTTCATTTCACAACAGTAATGAATTCATTTCGATTACGAAAATTAAGTGTTATTTAGTTGAACTTCTCTAAATAAATGAAAGTGAATCCAAAGTAAATACTGAATCGAAGCGTTATACGTGTCCGCAAATTATCCGTTTCATTGAAGTGCTCTTTAACCCCGCAGCCGTTGTCCTGCGTGAAATTAAGTGTTTTGACAAAATTTTTTGGTTTTTGTTCCGATGTGCAGAAAAGATGGTTTTCCAACTCGTGAGCACGCCACGTATATCTAACCGTGTGAAAAACATAGCATTTCCAAATTTATGCCACACACTATGCGACTATCCTTGTGTCCTGTTGATTGTCATCTCGAATGCAATTTTCACTCGAAACGGAATACGTTTGAATTGAAATGGCAAATCGTTAGAACTCAAAGGAATTCGTAGAATCAAGTATTCTGCCCCCTTGTATTTGATAGCGCAAATTGCGGAATATAATAACGACAGATCCAACTTTGAGACGCAAATGATGCGGTGGCATACCAAGCCTCTCCAAAGAATTTAGAAATTCCACTGGATAATTCACGGCGTCGTCTTCATTGTCAAGACGATCGATCGATTTGTATGAGCGCAAGTCTCCCGGAATTTGACTTCATCTTCTAGATTAAGTGAACAACATCGGTATTTTTGGCAGCTAACATTGCGCGTGCATTTAAGGAATCATAGTTACAATAATTTGGCAAATGTCCGAGCATTCGGGATGAGTTCATCTTTCGTGAATTGATAAACGACAGATGGAATTGATATCGAAACACCGGAATTGATCCAAGACGATCGATCGATTTGTATGAGCGCAAGTCTCCCGGAATTTGATTTCATCTTCTAGATTAAGTGAACAACACCCGTATTTTTGGCAGCTAACATTGCGCGTGCATTTAAGGAATCATAGTTACAATAATTTGGCAAATGTCCGAACATTCGGGATGAGTTCATCTTTCGTGAATTGATAAACGACAGATGGAATTGATATCGAAACACCGGAATTAATCCATTTCCAATTTTTAGACGCGGATTTGAAGGCTGATTTGTCTAAATGTTTATAGCGAAAAGTGTGCGTACTTCATTTTCATTCCAGTGATTAACATGTTCCAGCAATTGTAATTGCTGGCTTACTTCTCCAAAATTTGCACACACCGTACCATTCACAGTACGCAATGACTCAAATAAAGTTGAACCGCGTACATTAATCAATAGCAACCGAAGGTAGAAACAATCGTCGTTCATCGGGTGGATTGTGTAAATTTGTCCTAATGCATTAGTTGATAACACACCTGGACGTCAATCTACTGGTTGGAATTGCTTTCTGCGCAACTATTTCTTTGACGAGGCATTCCAAGTATAATATCAAGGTATTTCCGAATAGAGCAAGGTTCACGCAAACGGATCACTGACGAAAGTTGAGAAAAAACTCGTCAATGTTAATTTTGTTGCTGGCTTGCTACAAAGCGCTTTATTGAAGTTCACGTATCGACCGTATCGTTCAAGACCAATAACCGCCATGTTGCTTCCTTTGGTGACGTAATTATAAACGTATTTTATCAATTACACCAAACTGCAATACTCAACATTGATATGAGTTTTGAATGTGAATTACATAATAATGGCGAATATGATACGATCCATGTGTTGTCAACTTCAATATTCATTCTTCTAAACTGAATGCTGAATGTTCTCCCATTGTCGTCTGGTGAGCGACGCCTATACAGTGGATATCAATCATTTAAGTTTGAGTTTCCGAAAGAACATACAACCCGAAGTGGGATTGTGGTGTCCGCAAGGTCCATGAACCATATTGGTTTTCACCATTTGGTATAATACTGTATCTTTCTCTGCATCAGGAATTTCCGCAGAAATGAGTTCATCAGTTTGATCTGGTGTAACCACCATCCACCATCCAAAGAAGAATGAGTGCGTGCGGCTAACTTTTTTTTGCTACTCAACAGAATACATCCAGCATCTAACAGCACCATATATATGTACCATATGTTGCTTCAAGATAAAGTCCATTAAACATCTCTGCTGTTGTTTGAAAAGTCGTGCTGCGACATCGTGACGATCCCTTGCTGATTGACCGCGTTCCATAATTCCACATGTATGTCATTGCATTCGTGGAGTAGTCGTTCATTTGTCTTGGGCTGCCATACGTTGATGGCAAAAGGAACGCCGACCGATATTTGCGCGACCTATGAGTTGAATTAAATTTTGACAAAAAGAGATAAAATATATCATAAGTCCTTACCCTGGTTCTAAGCTACCTTCCCACCAATTTTCAGTTAAATCGATTCAGCCGTTCTTGAGTTATAAATGGTGTAACTAACACAACTTTCTTATATATATGTATATAGCCGGAATAAAAAAAGCATGCGACCGAAATTGAATGATTCAAATATTTTACAAATAAAAATATTGAAAAACAAAACAAACAAAAATTGAAAAAAATTTGTATGGAAAAATGTTACTTTTTGGTAATTTTCCAATTTCCCTTAACATATAGGAGGAAGAAAAATAGATGTTGTCCGATTCTCCACCCTAGCCGATATGCACGCTAAGATTCACGAAAATCGGTCGAGCGGTTTCAGAGGAGTTCAATAACGTACACCGTGACACGAGAATTTTATATGCATATTAGATTAACATGTAAACATTACATTTTTATATTAATAAAAAGCTTATTAATATTGAACATATTATTAAATGTTATACGATCACCAATATTCAAATACGAATTGACAAATAAAGAAGAAGAAGTGCCTCCCTAGTTGTAGGAGTTTTAACAAGCAATTGGCGTCTGCAGAAGATGTTGGGAATACGACGTGGAGGAAACATCCCAGCACTTCCTTCTTGATTGTCTACGATTGCGAGATTAACACTTAAACACATGAAAGCTCACACTTTCACATATTCCACCGAACTGTTGAGGATAGACATTAAACGCCTTCGCAAATTTTTATCTGCCACAAGGCGTTTTGCTGACTAACAAGTTCGAATTACAAGAATTCGATTTTTATGGCTTTACAAGGGACTGCATTTAGTAGTCCAGCTACGATCTCTGGATTAGCCATAAAACCTAACTTTTCGTTCCTTTCTACTCTGGCCGGCACTATACGCATAATCGACTACTTTTTGTCACTATTTGACAAAAGACGAAAATGTTTACATACTCATATCCTTTCGTATAGCAAATGCTAAAGCAATTAACGGTCCTCTAGTAAAGGGTGCCAGTTTATGTGTCCATCCGTGCAAGCTGTAACTTGAGTAAAAATTCAGGTATCTGATGAAACTTGGTACACACGTTTCTTGGCAAAAAAAAGACGGATGTCGTAAATAGGCATAATCCCATAAATCGAAAACGTATAGAAGGTCATATCTAAGCACTAAATTAAAATAGAAAACTGTACACAGAGGGATAGCAGTAGCAAGGGGCACTTCTTCTTCTTCGTAATTGGCGTAGACACCGCTTACGCGATCATAGCCGAGTTAACAACAGCGCGCCAGTCGTTTTTTCTTTTCGCTACGTGGCGCCAATTGGATATTCCAAGCGAAGCCAGGTCCTTCTCCACTTGTTCCTTCCAACGGAGTGGAGGTCTTTTTCTTCCTCTGCTTCCCCCGGCGGGTACTGCGTCGAATACTTTTAGAGTTGTTGCTGTCGGTTGCTGTCATCGTCCAAGCCTCTGCACCATATAGCAGGACGGGAATTATGAGCGACTTATTGAGTTTGGCTTTTGTTCGTCGAGAGAGGACTTTACTTTTCAATTGCTTATTCAGAGCAATACTGCGTCGGATTTCCAGGCTGACATTGTCGGTGGTGTTAATATTGGTTCTTAAATACACGAAATTATCTACAACTTCAAAGCTATGACTGTAAACAGTGACGTGAGAGCCAAGTCGCGAGTGCGACGACTGTTTGTTTGATGACAGGAGATATTTCGTCTTGCCCTCGTTCACTGCCAGACCCATTTGCATTGCTTCCTTGTCCAGCCTGGAGAAAGCAGAACTAACGGCGCGGGTGTTGAGGCCGATGATATCAATATCATCGGCATACGCCAGCAGCTGTACACTCTTATAGAAGATGGTACCTTCTCTATTTAGTTCTGCGGCTCGAACTATTTTCTCCAAACGCAGGTTGAAAAAGTCGCACGATAGGGAATCGCCTTGTCTGAAACCTCGTTTGGTATCGAACGGCTCGGAGAGGTCTTCCCGATCCTGACGGAGATTTCGGTGTTGTTCAACGTCAGCTTACGCAGCCATTTTAGTTTTGCGTGGGTACCAAATTCAGATATCGCGGCTTTAAAGCAGCACCTTTCCGTACTGTCAAAAGCGACGAAGAGGTGGTGTGTGTCGATTCTCCTTTCACAAGTATTTTCAAAGATTTGGCTCATATCTGGTCGGTTGTTGAATTTCCAGGTCAATCAGTTTGTTGACGGTGGGCTTTAGTCTTTCACACAATACGCTCGATAGAACCTTATATGCGTGACTTATCTCACGGTATTTGGCGCAGATTGTGGGGTCTCCCTTTCTGTGCATTGGGCAGAGCACACTTAAATTCAAATCGTTGGGCATGCTTTCGTCCGACCACATTTTAAAAAGGAGCAAATGCATGCTCCTTAACAGTTCTTCGCCGCCGTTTTTGAATATCATTCCATCGGCTCCCACCGCTTTGTTGTTCTTCAGGCGGGTAATTGCTATTCGAACTTCTTTATAGTCGGACAATGGAACGTCTGCTCCATCGTCATCGATTGGGGAATCGGATTGCCTTCTCCTGGTGTCATACTTTCACTGCCATTCAGCAGGCTGGAGAAATCTTTCCTCCATATTTTTAGTATGCTCTGGGCATCAGTCACTAGATCACCTCTGGGGGAACTATTATACTTCTCTTAGTTTACAAAAAATGGATCAAAAAGCATTTCGTGTCTTGATAAAGCATTGCTTTTGGGGCACAAATGCTGTTGAATTTGGGCTCTGCACCAGGGAAATCAATCATTGAAAGGAGGTTTGCTAAGTTGGAAAGAGGCGAAATGAGCACCGAGGACAATGAAGGCAGAGGGCGCCCTAAAGAGGCAAAAACTCTGTGCAAAGTGGGTGCTACGCAAGTTCACAATCCTACAAAAACTGTGAGTTTCGCACATTATGAACCAGTCCTCAAACATCAGTCTTTTGGGATGGACATGGTATAATATTCATCGACTGATTACTGAGCCAATTATGATCTGGCTGTGTGTTCGGTTGCAGTTCTATTTTACCCAGTATTTCTTCTTCTTAATTGGCGTAGACACCGCTTACGCGATTATAGCCGAGTTAACAACAGCGCGCCAGTCGTTTCTCCTTTTCGCTACGTGGCGCCAATTGGATATTCCAAGCGTAGCCAGGTCCTTCTCCACTTCCAACGGAGTGGAGGTCTTCCTCTTCCTCTGCTTCCCCCGGCGGGTACAGCGTCGAATACTTTCAGAGCTGGAGTGTTTTCGTCCATTCGGACAACATGACCTAGCCAGCGAAGCCGCTGTCTTTTAATTCGCTGAACTATGTCAATGTCGTCGTATATCTCGTACAGCTCATCGTTCCATCGAATGCGATATTCGCCGTGGCCAACGCGCAAAGGACCATAAATCTTTCGCAGAACTTTTCTCTCGAAAACTCGCAACGTCGACTCATCAGTTGTTGACATCGTCCAAGCCTCTGCACCATATTGCAGGACGGGAATTATGAGCGACTTATAGAGTTTGGCTTTTGTTCGTCGAGAGAGGACTTTACTTTTCAATTGCCTACTCAGTCCGAAGTAGCACCTGTTGGCAAGAGCAATCCTGCGTTGGATTTCCAGGCTGACATTGTTGGTGGTGTTAATACTGGTTCCTAAATAGACGAAATTATCTACAACTTCAAAGTTATGACTGTCAACAGTGACGTGAGTGCCAAGTCGCGAGTGCGACGACTGTTTGTTTGATGACAGGAGATATTTCGTCTTGCCCTCGTTCACTGCCAGACCCATTTGTTTTGCTTCTTTGTCTAGTCTGGAGAAAGCATAACTAACGGGGCGGGTGTTAAGGCCGATGATATCAATATCATCAGCATACGCCAACAGCTGTACACTCTTATAAAAGATGGTACCTTCTCTACTAAGTTCTGCAGCTCGAACTATTTTCTCCAGAAGCAGGTTAAAAAAGTCACACGTTAGGGAATCGCCTTGTCTGAAACCTCGTTTGGTATCGAACGGCTCGGAGAGGTCCTTCCCGATTCTGACGGAGCTCTTCGTGTTGCTCAGCGTCAGTTTACACAGCCGTATTAGTTTTGCGGGGATACCAAATTCAGACATCGCGGCATAGAGGCAGCTCCTTTTCGTGCTGTCGAAAGCAGTTTTGAAATCGACGAAGAGGTGGTGTGTGTCGATTCTCCTTTCACGGGTCTTTTCCAAGATTTGGCGCATGGTGAATATCTGGTCGGTTGTTGATTTTCCAGGTCTAAAGCCACACTGATAAGGTCCAATCAGTTTGTTGACGGTGGGCTTTAATCTTTCACACAATACGCTCGATAGAACCTTATATGCGATGTTGAGGAGGCTAATCCCACGGTAGTTGGCGCAGATTGTGGGGTCTCCTTTTTTATGGATTGGGCATAGCACACTTAAATTCCAATCGTTGGGCATGCTTTCGTCCGACCATATTTTACAAAGAAGCTGATGCATGCTCCTTGTCAGTTCTTCGCCGCCGTGTTTGAATAGCTCGGCCGGTAATCCATCGGCCCCCGCCGCTTTGTTGTTCTTCAGGCGGGTAATTGCTATTCGAACTTCTTCATGGTCGGGCAATGGGACGTCTGCTCCATCGTCATCGATTGGGGAATCGGGTTCGCCTTCTCCTGGCGTTGTGCATTCTCTGCCATTCAGCAGGCTGGAGAAGTGTTCCCTCCATAATTTAAGTATGCTCTGGGCATCGGTCACTAGATCACCTTTGGGGGTTCTACAAGAGTATGCTCCGGTCTTGAAACCTTCTGTAAGCCGCCGCATTTTTTCGTAGAATTTTCGAGAATTACCCCTGTCGGCCAGCTTATCAAGCTCTTCATACTCACGCATTTCGGCCTCTTTCTTTTTCTGTCTGCAGATGCGTCTCGCTTCCCTCTTCAATTCTCGGTATCTATCCCATCCCGCACGTGTTGTGGTCGATCGTAACGTTGCGACGTAGGCAGCCTGTTTTCTCTCCGCTACGGCGCGGCACTCCTCGTCGTACCAGTTGTTCTTTTGCACTTTCCGAAAACCAAGGGTTTCGGATGCAGCTGTACGTAAGGAGTTTGAAATGCTGTCCCACAGTTCCCTTATACCGAGTTGTTGATGAGTGCTCTCAGAGAGCAGGAGTGCAAGCCGAGTAGAAAATCGTTCGGCAGTCTGTTGTGATTGCAGCTTTTCGACGTGGAACCTTCCTTGTGTTTGTTGGCGTGCGTTTTTTGCTGCACAGAGGCGGGTGCGAATCTTGGCTGCAACAAGATAGTGGTCCGAATCGATGTTAGGACCTCGGAGCGCACGCACATCTAAAACACTGGAGACGTGTCTTCCGTCTATCACAACATGATCGATCTGGTTGGTAGTTTTTCGATCCGGAGACAGCCAGGTGGCTTGATGAATTTTTTTGTGCTGGAATCTAGTACTACAGATAACCATATTTCGGGCCCCGGCGAAGTCGATCAGCCTCAACCCATTTGGGGATGTTTCCTCGTGGAGGCTGAATTTACCGACCATAGTGCCAAAGATACCTTCTTTGCCCACCCTGGCGTTAAAGTCGCCAAGCACGATTTTGACATCGTGGCGGGGGCATCTCTCATAAGTGCGTTCCAAGCACTCATAAAAGGCATCTTTGGTCACATCGTCCTTCTCATCCGTCGGAGCGTGGGCGCAGATCAGCGATATGTTGAAGAACCTCGCTTTGATGCGGATTGTGGCTAGACGTTCATTCACCGGAGTGAATGGTAGTACTCGGCGACGGAGTCTCTCTCCCACCACGAATCCCACACCAAACTTGCGCTCCTTTATATGGCCACTGTAGTAAATGTCACAAGGACCTACCAAATATCGTTCAAATTGATCGAACAAGTCCGGCAGCCATATTGTGCCATTCTGGATGTAAAAATAATTGTCTCTGACTCATTTAGTTTGTTGAACTTTCAGTCGTTTCTAACAAAACGGTTACATTTGGAGTGGGCGTTGTTATCATCTGATGTCACCTGGTTTTACGCTTTCGCAAGAGATGTCGAAATGAACGAAATATGAGTTTTCCATTAATGGCATTTTCGGGCGTGATCCGATTGCTGCCATTTATGAATTCGTTCTGGCTTTATATACAAAATGTATATCTAACTACTCAAGTTGAAGACTACACAGACTGACGGGCGGACGGACGAACCGATATCATGATTGCAAAAAGTCTCATCATTCTGATTATTTATAAATACATACTAGCTGATCTCTTAGGCGTTGTCCTGCTTGAAATTATGTGCTTTGAAATGAAAAGAAAGTTGAATTTATATTGTATTGAAAATCATTTATTTGCGATGCGCAAATGTACAGAGAAGATAGTTTTCTAACTCGTGAACACGCCACGTATGTATATCTGGCCGTGTGTAAAACATACCATTTCCAGATTTATACCAAACACTTCTATCGACTATCCTTGTGTCCTGTTGATTGTCATCGCAAATGCAATTTTCCCTGAAAACTAAATACACTTGAAATGAAATGGCAAATCGATGGAACTCAAAGCAATTCGTAGAATCTATCATTCGACCCCCTTGTATTCGATAGCTGCGTCACAGTCAGTCGGGTTCCCTTACACAGTTTCGGCGCATGAAGATTGCGAAACATAATATTGATATATCCTACTTTGAGACGCGGTACACCAAGATTTTCCAAAGAATTAAGAAATTCCGCTGTATAATTCACAGCTTCGTCTTCATTGTCAAGACGATCGAGCGATTTGTAAGAGTGCAAACCTCCCGAAATTTGACTTCGAATCTTCTAGTTTAAGTCATTAACATCGGTATTTTTGTAAGCAAAAATTGCTCGTTGAAGTGAATTGACAAAAGCCAGGTGCAATTGATATCAACCGAAATTTGTCCATTTCCAATTCTTAGTGAATACGATGTAAAATTTCTCGGGAAATATCGAGGATTTATAGGCTGATATGTCGAAATGACCATAGCGAATAATGTACGAACTTCAGTGGCATGCGATGTAGCATACGAAGTAGCTATCGCAATTGTTATTGCTGGCGTGCTGCTCAAAAAATTGTACACACCGTACCATTCACAATACGCTATGAGTCAAGTGAAGTTGAACCGCGTACATTAATCAATAGCAACCGAAGGTAGAAGCAATCGTCATTTTTCGGGTGGATTGTTTAAATTAGTCTTAATGAATAAGTGAAGATCACATCTGGATGTCCATCTACTGCTTGGCCTTGCTTTCTGCGTAAAGATTTATTCCATGTATAATATCAAGGCATCTCCGAATAGAGCAATGTTTCCCAAACGGATCACTGACGCAATTGAGAAAAATCTCGTCAATGTCGATTTTGTTGTTAGCGATGTTTCCGTTGTCTGTACTGTATTCTCTGGATTGAAATACACTCTTTGGCTTTTCTAAATGAACTGCGAGATGCACAACAATCGGAAAACGTTCATGAATTGCAAAAGTAAATATCTACAAAACGCTTCATTGTAATTCACCCATCGACCCATTTGAATATCGATCTTATCTCGTTAAAGGTTGCATTTGCTTTCTTTGGTGACGTATTTGATCGAATTCACCCAATTGCAATACTCATCATTGAAATGAGTTTTGAATGTGAATTAGACAATAATGGCGAATGTGGTACGATCCATGTGTTGTCAACTTCGATATTCACTGAATTAAATGCTGAATGTTCTGCGATTGTTGTCTGGTGAGCGACGCCAATACAGAGGATATCCATCATTTCCAGTTTGCGTTTCCAAAAGAAAAACACGTGGATACTGTTTCGTGCATTTAATGTCAGACATACAAACCGAAGTGGGATTGTGGTTTCCATATTCGTTTTCACCACTCCATATAATTCTGGATCTATCCCTGGATAAGGAATTTAAGCAGTAATGATTTCATCAATTTGATCTGGTGTAACCACCATCCACCATCTAAAGAAGAATGTGTGCGTGCGGCAAACCTCTTTTTTGCCACTCAACAAAGTACATCCAGCATCTAACAGCACCATATATACGTTGGTTCAAAATAAAGTGTATAAAACATCGTAGCTTTTGTTTGAAAAGTCATGCTGTAACATCGTGACAATCGCATGCTAAAGGACCACGGTCCATAATTCCGCACAAATGTCATCGCATCCTGCGAGTACTCGTGCATGTGCTTTGGGCTGCCAATGTATGTTGTTGGCAAAAAGAACTCCGACATTAGGGGGATATTAGGGGGACCTCTTCATGGTATCGTAGCAAATTTCAATTTCTAATTGATCACTTTGTATGAAACACACATAAAGTTTTCACTGAATAGTTTTCTAATATACGTTTTGAAAAGCCGAAATAATAGTCCAGTCAAAATAGGCTAAATTATGACTCAAGTTTGCATTAATTCCCAACAAGCTGGATTTTGTGCAGATCTTGGATCCGTCATTACAAATGACGTGTCAAAAGTCCCCATCGATCGCGCTTGTGCGTTGTTTTTTATTCGAGGTCAAAGGTCACAAATTTTCGTTTTTTGCGTATATCTCTGAAACAATGACAGCTACCGGAAAATAGTTCGAACTAAATTTGTAAATCGTGAAATTATCTACAAAAAAACGGTGCGTGGAGTCCTTTGTTTACAGAAGATACTTGTCCGAAGGCAGATTTTTTTTCCGAATCAAAATATCTGTCACCAAAATCATATGAGATCATTTTGAATACAGCCCTGAAATCCCCTCTTTTCGTGAAAATTTTGTATATTTGACTTCTATGTAAAATCAATTAAAAATCAACGGGCCAACATAAAAATAAGCTTTATGAGTTTTTTGTTTACTTGGAATGTCTGTGACAAAATTGAATCACTAAAAACACTGCAAAAAATAAACGGAGAAAAGTTACTTTTCCACTAGCCGCAACACAGTGAGTCGGTTAAAAATGAATATTTTCTGAACTTTCTTTTTTACAAACCATCCTCATTGGATTCTCTTCCAAGTGGTTCAGACCATTTTTATTGACTCTGCGTTTTAGTTAGAAAACTTTTGTATGGAAAAAAGAAAAGGACTGTTTTTAGGGGTTTTCCGGCAACTATTCGAATACAAACCATCGCCGTTAAAACCATCTTTGAACTTCAACGAACACTAAAAAAAAGAATTGGCTAATTGGTGTAGGCGTTGTTGAATTATGCGCTTACCAACACATTTTGTGATTCATTTTTATTTTATAGGTGTACAAAAGACAAATACTTGTATGTAGTGCTTAATCGAACAGAACAGGTTTAATCTTCTATAAAGTGTACAGCTGCTCGCGTATGTCGATGATATTAATATCATTTTCCTCAACACTCGCGCCATTAGTTTTGCTTTCTCCATAATGGATAAGGAAGGAAAGCAAATGGGTCTGGTTGTGAACGAGGGCAAGACGAAATATCTCCTGTCATCAAACAAACAGTCGTCGGACTCGTGCTTTGGGTCCCACTTCACTGTTGACAGTCGAAACTTCGAAGTCGTAGATAATTTCGCCTATCGTGGAACCAGCATCAACACCAAAAACAACCTCAGCCGAGAAATCAAACGCAGAATAACTCTAATCTTACCAACAGATATTGCTCGGACTGAGTACGCACTTGAAAAGTAGAGTCCTCTCTCGACGAACAAAAACCAAACTATATAAGTCACTCATTATTCCTGTACTGCATGGATGGGGCAGAGGCATGGACGATCGCGACATCTGGTTAGTAGACGTTACAAGTTTTCGATAGAAAGGTTCTGCGGAAGATTTATACTCCTTTGGGGATTGGCAGCGGTGAATATCCCATTCGATGGAACGATGAGCTGTACAAGTTATACGACGAAATTGACATAGTTCAGAGAATTAAGAGACAGCTGCTGCGCTGGCTATATTATGTCGTCCGTATTAATATAAACGCTAACACTTAATAAATTGTTGTAATGTTTCTACTACCGAATGATCTAGTATAGTACGCCGCTAGTGATATCAGCAAACAAACTGGAACCAACTAAAGCATCCAAAACGTAAATATGGTGTCATCGACCTCCAAATACGCCAATTGTATGAACCAAAGTATACTGGTAGTCAACGGAAAGAGACAGCATTAGAATCTCCCAAATCTTTGTACTAGGAAAGACAGCTAAAGTTTAGCTTTATGGCATCTCAATTAGTAAAAATATGAAAAAAGATATCTGAAAAAAGCAATCTGAACATCCCGTCGATACCACAAAAAAGTTCTTAAAAAAAAACCGATAATTTTGTTATTTGACTACAGCCTGCAGTTGTCTGTGATGGACGAAACTATATCGAAATCCTTACAGGAGAAGTGGAGATTTTCGAGTTTAGTTTTATACTGTGTACTGAACCCTTACGAATTATATAATCAGCAAGTGCATGAATTAGGCCTCCTTAGTTTTCTTTACGGGTAGCATTGTTAAAACTATCGACGCTTTTGTAGACTTCAAATGTAAGCTTATATGTATTCGCCAAAGATATCTCAAGGAGAATTTGTGCAGGTATTTGGATGCTTCCTCAAGATGAGTAAGGCAAAAAACTCCTGAAGTGCATTAAACGACAAAACAAGCCTGTACCAGGTGTAGATGACTAGTAGCTGAGAAGAAACCAGAAAGGAGTTCTTTGATTTTACATCGAAAGTTGACAAAAAATCAGACTCGACATCAACAAAGCCAGGATGAAAATATTTCTAGGTGAAAAAGCGGCTGATTGCGACAGTCTGACAATCCTCATAAATACGATGGACATCGACATCAGTCTCAAACAGAATCACTCATAAAACTAATAGATGTCAACAAAATAGAAGGAATTCTAATAGGGTTTAACGTAAACACAAGACATATTTTATGAGGAAGCTCCATTAGAGATGAGCCTATTATAAACAGCAATTTAAGTATAAGAATTTTGAGATCCGAAGTTAGCTGGAAGTGATTGGATCTCACGTTATCAACGCTTGTCGTTGATGACTCCTAATTGTTGGAGGAGCCTTCTATGACGAATCAGTCCCGGATACTTTTCAGTATTTGCGAGAAACCTGGTACTCCCATTCAATATCGGAAGCCTAAAAAATTTAGCACAGTTATTGATTAATGGCGGCGTAGACGACATAGTTTTCAAATGGTGTATTCATATGCATATAAACAGTATCCAACTTCTCAGTGACACGAACATGGTACGTAAGGAAAGGAACTCCTCGCTTTTATAGGTGGTAGCGCAAAACGAAATACTACTTCAACTCAACGGAGAAAGAGTGATAGCAGTATAATATGCAGACGATATAGTGTTGATAGTATCTGGGACGCTTCCTTAAATAGTACGTGAAATTATGGAAAGATCCTTACCAAAAACTGGAACTGGAAAATAAACATTGAAAAGCAAATTTAAAAAAGCTTATATGGTATACTACTAGGGGTAAAAATAGTAAGACATTGTTCATTATTTTAAAATTCTTAATTTATTCTTCAAAATCTATGTCATCCCCCCAATATACTTATGCCAACGTTTGTTGTTTAAGTTAGTTTCCGGAATAGCCTTCAGTACCCATAGCGAGTCATTTAATGTCTTCTTCCGGTTACCCCGGAAAAAGGTTGCTGCACAATATTCGCAGAAAATTTGGCAAAAAACTAACGAAGAATTGACGCAGTATGTGATGGCGCATTATCATGGGTCAAAAACCAAGAGTTGTCGGCATAATTCGGGTCTCTTTTTACGAATAGCTTCGCGCAAACGACGTATAAAAATCAAATAGTATACTATGTTGACAGTTTGGCTGGTGGGAAGAAATTTGGAGTGATTTGACTTCGGCTCAACAAGACACATCGCCAGTAATAATACGTTTCATGGAATCCTGGTAGTCGGAAAGCATTATTTCACAGACGTTAAGGCAACGCTGTTTTTGGAAAAAATTTAGTGATTTTGGAACTAATTGTGCTTTCCTTTTCTTAGCTCTAAATGCTCTTTCAAAATAGCTTTCACTGATCCTTCCATTTCAACAACGCCAGTAAAATCTCTGGCTGTTAACTAAACTTGATCTCTGGATCCCTGTGCACTTGTCGAAATGTGTACCTATGAAATCAAAAACAAAGGCATATAGTGAAATTCAATACTAGAGAGTATGTGCATATCATTTCAGAGTATTTGTTAGCTTTTTTCATAGGTTATCATAATTTATTGCATTTATATAAGTTGCTTGTTCGATTCACCACTCTTCAAGCTCTTTCTGTAATTATTTTACTTTGAAAATACTGCTGTTGCTACTAATTCAGTCAATTATGATGCTTCAGCTGATTTGATGTTTTTGTGTGTCACATTAAAGAACCAATATCATGAAAACAGTTTTTCGGCATATATCGAGATATTCATGAGAGAAAGTCAGATATTATGAAAAGGTTATTCAAAATCTTATTATTTTTTCAGTTTACGAAAGCTAGGTGGTATAGCTAAGGGTTAAACTCTTAACAACATTCGCTCGAATCGAAACTGAAAAATATGGAAAAACATTTTTAAATACGAAAGTGCAAAATTCCGTGACCCAAATTTGCTTATAAATGTACACGAAATCATCAAAATTAAATTCCCAACATGCCGCCAGATATATCGATCCACATCCAAATTTGATATAAAGCTCATAATCCTTTTACGCTCATAATTAAAATGTAAACTACTTCGCAAATAACACGCCGCCGTACATAAATATATGATATATGTATGGTATGTGTTTCTTTAAGTAGCGAACTCACCTTTATTTCCGGAACTCACTTGTTAGTTTTTTGTTGTAACAAATAACGCACAGCACAGGTTTTTTTTTGAAATTGTAAATTTCGTAAATGTATTTATTTTATTTCAGAATGTCTATATATATATATTTTTTTTTTAAACGTTATAAATTGCTCGGATATCTCACTCGGCGGCGGAATCAGCGGACGTTGATGTACGTGGGAGGAAGAGAAAAAGCAAAGCGATGCTGAAAAGCGTATGCGCAAAGCGACTCATGCAGGGAGCAAAAGCGGGAATGTGTCCGGCTGGAGTTGTCCGTCCCTTTTTTGCAAACTGTTTGTAACTCTGGAAGTTGGAAGTGTGGTGTAATGCTTGAGTGTATTGGTGTGATGTGTAGTGATGTGGAAGGTGAGTGGTGAAATTTGGTGTGGCTGTGTTTCATGATAGGGTAGGCCGAGAGTCATTTAGACAGTATGCTTAAAATAGATTCCAATTGTAGCGAATTTACGCAATGCATTAATGGTGTTATTTATACCGATGCCCTGCAAGCTGAACACACGTAAATGCGAGCGTATGTGTGCCTATTAGCCTGTTAAGTGTACCAATTTTATAAAATTTCTCCTTTAACAATACTTTCCTGTTTGCATGAATTGTTCCTGAGCACAAAAGTATTATGTGTCGGTATTACGCACTCCACGACCCAATAACAACAACAGCAATAGCCTTCGAAAAAATTGTAATTCGAGTGTTGTAATTAAGCATATTCCACTCATGAAGTGGCACTGTACTAGTATCATAGGCATGTGCAAATTTTACAAGGCATTATCAAAACATGACCTTTTAACCTCAACTAACCGATGTGTGCAACCGTGGGCTACAACACTTGCAAACTATGCACATTGGATGCATCGTCAACAAAATAAGTAAATACTTGTTAAGGTTTCAACAAATTGCGATAAGTTCTGCCAAAGAACCAGAATTTCTATGACAGCAAGATTAGCTTTGGTGCTGCTGAACCAGCCACGACGATCAAATCCTCTTTCTATTCAGGGCAGAAACACTTTAGATCCATGACTAACTTTTTTTAGTAAAAAAGGGTCTGAAAAGTATTTTATTTTCACATAATTTATAAATTACATATACAAGTATACCATTTCTTTAAAAATATTTTTCTGAAATTTTCAAGGGCTCGCTTGTGCCGAATCGCTGCCTTTGGTCTGTGGTACAAAGGTACGGACCGGGACGCTATAACATAAAATCTGTAATAGTTACATTTCTGGATCGATATCAACTAACTATTCCAAATATGCCTCGCACTTAAAACACTCATGTCAAAAATAAGTGGCGCCCAACGCCATTCATTTTCTTTTCATTAAATTTGTTTTCTTCTACACAACTAAGTCATGTGATCAGCCTGATTCGGTAAGATTACAAACCTAGGGGAGGCCAATTGACGACGTTATCTGAAAGATTGCGACGCAATCTTCTTTATACTTCCAACTTAAGTCCTCCGCATTGATGAGACTATGACTGAAGCCATTTAGCTGGCTTTGTTCAGCCATCCAAATAAGGGATGGGAGGGAAATTTGCAAATACGCAAATTCTCCACCGCCTTGTAGAACTCCTACCGACCATTGACCCCAGACCGTCACGTTAAAACCTTGGCAGGCCTCAGAGTACATTCCCTTTCGTTATCATTAAATTGGTGGGGTAGGTGCACGTTGAGGCGACTTTCTCTTTGCGCTAGTAAATGATAGTAAAATGATGACAGTTTTCTGAGCGAGTGGCTAGAAATTATTATTTTACATATGGCTCAAACAGATCACGACTTTCGATCTTCGACTAAGTATCCTCTAAGTGGCAAGAGTTTCCGAACGAAAAAAAGGTCGTGCGAGAAAGATTTGTCGGAATCGACCTCCTTGAAAATAGACCACGGCTCGGGCGATCATTACGTGGAACAACAAAACCGACTTCTGGTAAAGGTAGTCTGAGAATGCGGATACCCTTCGAAAGAGGAGTTCGTGAAACCTGCCAAAAAGGAAGCAAAATTAGGGTTAGGGTTAAAGGTATTATATGTCAATGAAAATTAGAGATATAATGAACCATGAATTCAGACAACAAAAGTAGTACCATATAGTGAACATACTTTATATCTTATACATATAACAATATATCTCGGCAATGCGAAAAGTTTTCCATGCCAGCACTGATTACGATCGTTCAGTTTGTAACAGATATGCTTGCGTGTTTTCCCAAATTGGCGATAACGTCCCTTGGGCGCTGCAGGGCAAAGGGGGGGGTAAAGCCCGA
>NW_026089624.1:10158071-10199102 GCF_024586455.1 Bactrocera neohumeralis
CTACTATATAGTTGTTGTTTATTATATGTAGAAACTATTTAAATCTTTTTAAAGAATATTATAACAACTGACTTTCGTCCTTTCAATACCCAATAATAGGATTTAAGCTTGTTAGCTCTCAATCATTAAATGTTTTTAATCATTTTCCATTGAAAATATACTATGATGCTTCAAATTACAAAACCTTTCATCAAATACCTTTAAATTTCACAAATTCATTTAATTTTCATTTTTATAAGTGGTCTTGAACGATGCAACTAATCCCTCCGTTTACATATTTTTTTGGTAAGATTTCAATCTGGCCATCGCTCGTTTCCAATTGCTAAACGTCAAAACCAACTGAACTCGATTAGCTGTCAAAGTTCAGTAGGTTTTGACGTTTAGCAATTGCTCTCTCACTTCCAGTGAGAGAGGAGTTAAAGATCTCTTTATCTTTGACCAAACCATACTCAAGTCAGCGCAACCATGCTACACAGGTTCGAATCTCGACAGAATAAATTTTTAATTTTTTGCTTTTAACATCGTATACTATACAAATAAATATTTTTCTTACTAATGGAAATTAAATGCATTACAGCAATATTATGTATATGTATATTACTGTTATAAATTTAATTTCTATTCTTAATTTCTATTAGTAAGAAAAATATTTATTTGTAGTTAAAAGGCATACATACATCTTATATCCTATCTTGTCTATCTGCACATGCTCATATGAGTGTACGTATACGCATGTGCGCGTTCAGAAATTGAAATCATATTTTCATCACTTATCAATATACTTATTACATGTGCGTGCATTGACTTGCATGCTCATACATTCATATATTCTTATATGTACATATATGTATTTGCATACATTGGCGAACAAATATTGCACAAGCATACAAACATACATAACAACAACACCAACAAAAAATTGAAGCATTCTACAAAAACAACAATTGTCTAAATAGCAGAAGCATCACAAGTCAATATGGCAGCCAAATTGGCGAAGAACAAGTGTAGTGAATTTTACAACAAAATGATTTCATTCATAAACGCAGGCCCAAATTCCTCAAGCGATCTCGCTTCATTCATAAAAACAGAGGCCGTAACATCTCCCCGAGCATGCCTTTGCCAACACGTCGTCTTTTCGCGACGATGGCAAAAGCTAAAAAACATAAATTGCACAACTTTCTGGTGCTTCTCGCAAAAATCTGCGTCGATATGTATTCACGATCATACGTATACATACATACATATTTACGCATGTTTGTAGGCGAAGCTGCTACAGCGGCAAGGGGTGACAATCGGCGGCCATTACTTTATTTTTTTCGGCACAACTCCGATTTTCTACCAGCAAATGCTGTGACACTTGTGCGCTTCGGCCTTGGTTGCCCGTGACAACATAGATGCCAAAAGATCCGTGCGGCCATTATTGAATGTTTGTAAATATGTGGCTCGTATTTGTTGTAAACATACAGACAAATGTGCCAAAGAAATAATATATGTACATATATGTATATGCCATAGAAATTCTATTGCTACGAATATGGAAATGATAACGAAATAATGCGAATATGCATATTTCATGAAGGTCATTAATTTTTTTGAAGAAATGAAAGGAATGAATGAAAGTGTTTATATGAGCACATTTAAGTTCATTTTTCAAATAATAATTTATTGGAAATTATTTTTTATTTAATTTTATAACATAAAATTTTTACCATTTTTCGGAAAACAATGGTTCTTATAACACAAAGTAATCACGCATACATATGTGACAATGGTTCATATAATTCAATATAAGCATGCATATGTGAAAATCACGCATATGTGACAATGGTTCATATAATACAATATAGGCATGCATAAGTATGTCACTCAGAGAATGCTTTTTTACATTCTCTGTGTGACTGTATAATTTGTATACTTTTCTACGAAGCAATTCTCTTTATTTATTCTCAGTCATTTTACTTATATTTCTGCCACTGCACGTGCTCAATTCTGCTAAATAGCCAGAGCACGGCGAATGTCTTAGACAAATTCTATCAGCTCTGTTAGCCGCGCAATCGAACCGTCATGCAGATTTCGATTTACACCTTCTCTATGTTTTTAGTTTCTCTGGTTGTACGACCAATTTACACACAACATTTTATTGAATCGTAATTTTGGTTGAATTCTACATGTTCAATAACAATCGTGATCTCTTACCGCAGTCAATATATATTGAAAGTGTAGCAGTCCTTTACGTGGCGTCTAGACAGGCTAAAGTTTATTGCTTACTAACTGCTATATTTTGTTATCAAAACCTAATCATATGCGCAAAGGCATAGGGTAGGTATTTGTATGTTCGACCTGATGTAGCGCATGATTTAAGCTCTTAAACTGTTTAAATCTCTTATGTGGAAAATAGAAAAGAAGAAAGATCCTTTGTTTTACAAATGTATTTCTGGGGATAATAAGAATTCACATTTCTTGACTACTATATAATAATTGTGGGATAAATTTTATTTACCAATTGGAATAATTAATTTAATGTGAGCAACTATATTTTGATTTATGCTTGTATAAGTTTAGTAAATTTAAGAATTCGCTCTTTCAAAACCCATTTTGCATAATTTTTCTGTAACTTAACAATAATAACCTAAATATTAATTTTGTGGAAAAATGTTATTTTTAAAATGCTCGTCCTCCAAGTCACCGGTGATGCGGCTAATTGAATGGTGCGTCTTTGTTATACGCATCCAAATGATTTCTGTAATATAAAAAATTTTAATTACACACACGACATTCAATTCACAATGCTTACCTTTTTCTCGTTGTTAAGCTGTTTCGTTTACTCTATATAAAAGAAATTAATAACATTTATATATATATACATATACGTATAAGAAATTAATTATAAAATATCAAATTACGAAATAACGAACTTAGCTCTTTAAAATCCAAAACAAACTGCGCTTTTCGTTTTCTTCTTCTTGAAAACTTTGGCATTCGTCTCTCCTATTCTAGCAAGTTAATATTACAATATGTTTAGAATGTCGATAGTTTTTCTCTATCTTACTTACGTATTCTCCCATTCAATTGAAAATTCCAGAAAATGTAACAGTGTTAGTGAACAGCTGAAAATGTTTCAATGTGCTTGTGCAATCTGTTACCTCCGTCTTGCAGGGTTCGTTTTTATGAAAATTTCAAAGAGACAACATTAAATGGGATATGTTGCCTCTTCAAAATTTTCTTAGAAATGAACCTACCTACCCGACGGCATTTCGCAAAGGATAAAATAAAGGAAGGTGTAGGTTCAAGCTGATGTAGCATATGTTTTGAGATCTTGAAAGATGTATTTTATCCTTTGGGAAATGCCGTCGGGTAGGTACATAGGTTCATTTCTAGGAAAATTTCGAAAAGACAACATTAAATGGGATATGTTGCCTCTTCGAAATTTTCATAGAAATGAACGTACCTACCCGACTGCATTTCGCAAAGGATAAAATAAATTTTTCAAGAGCTCAAAACATGTGCTGCATCAGCTTGAACCTACCTACCCGACGCCTTTTCGCAAATGATTATGTTATGATAACAAATGCCCACATATAAATTTGGCAATGGCAATAGCAATGGATTTGACAGTTAGTACGACATAAATTTTTGCCTGTCAAGATGCCCCTTTACGAACAACATCTATCTCTTGGTTAGGTTATATAAATTGCGTTTGCGACTTCGACAACTTTCTGTTGAATCAGTGTGTTCAATTTCCTAACTAGTACAAAGCATTAGTAATGTAATTACACATTCATATAGATAAAATGTTAACGCATTAATGTGTATATAAGTAATTTATTTGCGTGTATAGTATATGTATATTTAAGTAAACCACGTGTTCATACGTTTCATTAGATTCCTTGTCATGGCACAAAGTGACCTAACACCATCTGGTGTTTGCAGGGAAAATGTTTGCCGCGTTCCAGAAACAATAAATATTACCGCTGAGGAGGTGCGTACATTGAAAGGGTGGCACAATAGTAGAATATTCGAAGAATGTATGCAATTGTCAAAGGGGAAACCAAAGTAACGTTCGTTGAGAAGATTTAGAATAGTTTTAAGTTTTGTGTAAATTGTTTCTTTTTTTTTAAATTCATAGATATACTTTCTATGATGGTCCACCATTTGCTACTGGATTGCCACACTATGGTCATATATTGGCGGGTACTATTAAGGATATCGTTTCCCGGTATGCAAGTTAACTCGAAACGCAAACCACCAAAATACCAAGTCAGCATTGTCTGCCTAACATCCGTTTCAGGCAATGCTGAACATTAACACCACCCCAATCCATGACCAACGGCCCGAGTTATGATCCAACGACAAGCAACAACAAACGATACTCACAAGCTACCGTAGCCGTGGGATCCGATGGCGCAGCACAAATATAGCGCAAACAAGCGACGACTTACACTACATGCAAGTCGGCGTAATCGTGGGATTCGCTGACACTGCATCTGACAAAACATAGCAACGGCAGCAGCGACGACGGCAGCGGCAGTGAGTACGGCTTAGGCTTAGACTTAAGAGTAAGAATGTTTTAGAGTTTAGTTCTGATCGAGCCTGAATAAAGCGCACTAGTGCCTAAAAATAATTGGCGCCCAACCAGGTAAAGAAGATACGAAGGATTCTCCAGAAAGTAAAAAGCACCAAGGTATTTTGCGGTGGAGTGTCTTTAATGACTTCAAGGGACCCAAGGACTCACAGAGAATCGCTACAATCTTTAAAAACGTATCCTACAAGGACTCCAAGGATCCGAGGATTAATCAGAAAGCAGTTTATAATAAAAAACATGTTTCGAGAATTGTAAGTAGAGTGCTTATTAAAATAAAAACTTTATAATTTCTTTTGAATTAAAACTAAGTTTTCAAAATAGACGGAAAGGAATTTATTTTAGAAAATAAGGAGCTAATCATAAAGAGTTTAATAAAAAAGAAACAGTGTAGTCTTTTCTCAAAAACATTGTGTTTAGAAACAGAATTTGTGAAGAAAATTGTAATAAATAACTGAAATTATCTAGCCATGTCAACAAAAGAGTGTGATTGATTGATTCGACTATAGGAACGGTTACAAGTCTATTCAATTTTAATTTCCAAGTCTATGAGTGACTCAGAATTAGAAAACCTTTTAGAAAGAATTAATAAACTACAGGTGACCAGTAAAATGGATTCAAATCAGGTAACCGCAGTGGTTCAAGCAGCCGTCTCAAGCGCTCTTGAACAACAAAGACAGACTTTCGAGGTTAAACTCCAACGATTAACGGAGCAAATGACTACATTGACCACTGGTCAAACGCCAAAAATATACCAACCGGTAAAAGAATTACCGAACGTAAAATGTGACGAACCCCTTGATCTGGTAAAATCATTACCAGAATTTGACGGGCAAATCAGTACATATGTGTCTTGGCGACAAGCTGTCCATACATCTTACGAAGTTACCAGGGAAGTTCAAGACACTACCAAGCAGTTGATATAATTAGAAATAAAATAAAAGCTTCTGCTGACGCCATTTTGGCATCCTTCAACACTGTTTTAAATTTCGACGCAATAATCGCGAGACTAGACTTTATGTACGCAGACAAACGACCGATATATTTAATCGAACAACAATTATCCACTTTACGACAGGGTAACTTATCTGTGCTTCGATATTTCGACGAGGTTGAGAAAATATTAACTCTCCTCACGAATAAAACCATAATGACCCATGAGGGTCAAGTATCGGAATCAATTTGCGAAAAATATAGAGCGGACGCTTTAAGAGTTTTTATACCAGGCCTTAAAAGACCTTTATGTGACATACTATTTGCCTATCGCCCTAAAGACCTACCTAGCGCTCTGGCATTAGCCCAGGAGGTGGAGTCAAATAGGGAAAGGTACTTATTTGCTTCAAATTTCGCAACGTCTATTGAAGACCAATATAAACTAGGAATAAACAATAATTCGGAGAAAAAGAAGCAACAGCAACAAAAAAATCTGCATTTTGCAAATAAACAGCACAGAACAAATTATACTAGGACTAACAAGCAAGAACAAGTGTCCCCCATGGACGTTGACAGATCGGTTTCAATACTAAGATGAAATGTAAATTGGCGTAGGAAACCATCACAGAGGGCCAACCAATACCAACAACAGAATCAAAGTAATAGTAGACAAGGTTATAGTTCAAATCAACAGCAGGGAAAACGACAGGCAGATTCAGATAGGGTTACTGGACCAAAGATGCAACGCATTAATACCTTAAATCAAGAAAAGGTTAGTGAGGCAACTTATAATCAGGAAGCCGAAGATGAAGCTGAAGATCTCGAGGAGGAGCAATTGAATTTTTTAGGGGGAAGTCCCTACTCCCGTGGATTGAGCGAGGAGTAGGTTATCGAGGAAAAAAAATTAAATTATTAGTGGACACAGGAGCGTCGAAAAATTACATCAAACCAATACCTGAGCTAGAAAATATAATTCCAGCGTCCACGCCATTTATAGTAAAGTCTTTGCACGGCAATAGTCCTGTAACACAAAAAAGTAGAATTAAGATGTTTGGCGTAACTGCAGATTTCTTTATACTACCAAATATAACAACATTCGACGGCATAATTGGGCTCGATTTTCTCAATCAGGTAAACGCCCAATTAGACCTCAGTACGGGTACAATAAAGCACGATTCTGGAACTGAAAAGCTCTTGTTCCATGAATGTAAAAATGTAAAGTAATTGTCTATTCAAAAACGGCAGAAGACCATTTGAGAGATATCGAATGGGTGTTGCGGAGTCTCTATGAAGCAAATATGAGAATATCCGCCGAAAAGTTGAAATTCTTCAGGACCGAGGTAGAATACCTAGGATTTGTTGTCTCAAGGGGAGGTTTGAAAACAAGCCCCGATAAAGTCAATGGAATCAAATGTAATGAGCAGTCAACCACTCTTCGATGACTACGTTCCTTTCTTGGATTGGCTAGCTACTATCGATGTTTCATTAAAGATTTTGCCAGCCTTGAAAAACCTCTGACTGATATGCTGAAGGGAAAAAATGGCAAAGTAAGTGCCACACAGTCTAAAAAAATTAAAATTCAACTAGCACCAGAAGGTATAGATGCACTTAATAAACTTAGAGAAATTCTGGCATCAGAAGATGTCACGTTAGCATATCCCGACTTCACTAAACCATTTGACTTAACAACCGATGCATCCTCAAGGGGTTTGGGGGCCGTCCTTTCACAAGAGAAAAACCCATTACCATGATCTCAAGAACACTTAGAGATAGAGAAGAGCATTTGGCAACAAATGAAAGAGAACTCTTGGCGATCGTATGGGCTCTTAACACTTTGAGGAACTACCTGTACGGTGTTAACCAGTTGAATATCTACACTGACCACCAGCCTCTGACGTTTGCAGTTTCTGATAAAAACCCGAACGCAAAAATCAAACGATGGAAGTCTCTAATAGAAAGCTTCAACGCAAAAGTGTTCTATAAACCAGGAAAGGAAAACCATGTCGCTGACGCGTTGTCCAGACAGCACATGAATATGGTAGGAATTGAAATGGAGGCAAGCTCCGACTACGCCACCATGCACAGTGAGGAGTCACTGACCTACACTATAGAGACGGTGGACAAGCCCGTAAATTGCTATAGAAACCAGATAATTCTTCAAGAAAGCGAAAGCCAGTCAAAACAGAACTTTATAATATTTGGTTCAAAAAGCAGACATGTAATTTCATTTAGCGACGTAGAGTCATTACTAAAAACGCTGCAAGAAGTCATTAATGATAGCGTAGTTAACGCAATACATTGCAGCCTACCAGTGTTGGCAAAAATTCAACACCGACTGGTAGAACTTCACCCCAACGTAAGACTCCGTCATACCTAAAAGATGGTTACGGACATCTTCAGCGAAAGTGATCAACAAGAAATTATATTTGCTGAACACAACAGAGTTCATAGGGCAGCGCAAAAAAATGTAAAGCAGATCTTGGCTGACTGTTTTTTCCCGAAGATGAATAAAAAGGCAAGGGAAGTCGTAGCAAATTGCCGAATATGTTCAAAGTCTAAATACATTAGACATCCAAAGAAGCATGTTATTGCGGCAACACCGGTTCCATGTAATCCTGGTGAAATATTACACGTCGATATTTTCTCTTCAGACCAGAAATACTTTCTAACTTGCGTCGATAAGTTTTCTAAATTTGCTATAGTGCAGAAAATCGCGTCTAGAACCATCATAGACGTAAAACCACCTATACTACAGCTAATAAACATTTTTCCAAACGTTAAAACTATATACTGTGACAACGAAAAGTCACTTTACTCAAATAATATAAAATCAACTTTGCTAAATTACAACAATGTGAAAATCGCCAACGCCCCTCCACTGCATAGCACCTCAAACGGGCAAGTGGAGCGTTTTCACAGTACCTTAACTGAAATAGCTAGGTGTCTAAAAATAGAAAGAAATCTCGATGACACTGTTGACTTGATTTTGCTTGCCACCATAGAATATAATAAGACAATTCATTCAATAACCCACGAAAAACCAATAGACATCCTTCATCCCAGCTCAGCTAACATTACGGAACTAGTTCGAAATCGTATCGAAAAAGCACAGGCCAGTGATCGCGCATACCATAATAAGGGTCGTCAGAATGTGACGTATAACGATGGCGACAAAGTCTAGTGAAAGTTAATCGAAGGCTAGGCAATAAACTCTCAACACTATTTACAGAAGAAGTAGTCGAACAGGACCTAGGCTAGGAACCACCGTTCTTATAAAGGGGAGGAGGGTCCACAAAGACAACCTTCGTGCACCTTAATTAATCACTTTATTACCTTAAGTCTTGTATTTTAAATTACGGGATAATATCGACATTCCTATTGACGACCACTTTAACACTAAAGCTAACTGACTACACCAACTCCAACTACATCCCAATTTTGGACGGAAACGCAATAGTATGGGAACATTACGGTTATTTGACGCACTTTACCAACTTGACACTGTATGCAACATTGAACGACGAGACGGCAGGATTTATGGACCTTTTCCCATTGACACACATGAAGAAAATAGTAGAAGCAGACATAAAATGCATCGAGACTTTACTTCGAACCGTTGACATTCACCATCGACAGGCTCTAAGCTTAAACTTTTTAGGTACTGCACTAAAAGTCGTTGCCGGCACCCCTGACTTTGACGATTTCCAAATACTACAACTAAGACAGGATATGCTCATTGACTCTAATAACAGACAGTACAAAATTAATACGCATATTCCGCAAAAAATCTTGGAAATCACGCAACCAATAAACACAATTATAAACTCAACAAGAAAGGAAGCAATAGACACATCTTTACGAAACAATACTTGCAAGAAATAGAGTAATAATCCTCGAACTGCAATCAATCACAATCTCAATAGCCCTAGCTAAGTTGAACCTAGTGAACCTAATAATATTAGATAGTAGTGTTATCAATAATATTATCAATGAGCACTCGACTAACATAACTATAATAGAAATAAAAGGAATGTCTAGCATTAAGACTTTACAAAATAAGAATAATTTGTACTTTGTAGTTAAGTATCCAATCCCTCAAATTGTTTGTAAAAAATATAGTTTATTCGCCGTGCCTCACGAAGGACGAGTCCTACACTTTGGGGATACTAATACCGTCGCTGAGTGCGGAAACGAAGCGAATGCTGTTAAATGTGAAAAATCAACTTTTGTAACTTTTTGCAAGAAGCAAACAACCCCTACTTGTTGTCAGCAACTATTCACAGGTGCTGTAGCAAATTGTTCAACTACTACCAATCATGATAAGGGCATCAAAGAAATCGATGACGGCATTGTCATTATCAACAATGCCACAGCAACGATAGAGGTTGAAAAAGGAGATAGCAGAACCGTCAGCGGTACTTACCTTTTGACGTTCGATCAGTTAGTAAAAGTAAATGGGACAGAGTATCACAATCGAAATCATACTCCTGCTCGTACTCCTGGCACTCCAACGGCTCAAAGAGTCAATCTTTTAGGACATACTTATAGAGACATTGAGTTTGAACTATCTTCATGAAATGAATGCGGAAAATATCAACCATATTGGCGCTCTTCGAGGAGAAGTCAACTCAACAACATTGCTTTTTATAGTAACGATAGCATCAATCTTTATCATAGTAATCTTGCGACTTGCTCTAAGCAAATATAAAAAACACACCGCGTCTTAGTAAGAAAAGTCACCGAGAGAATCGTGGATGATTCCCACTTAGGAAGGGAGGAGTTAACTCGAAACGCAAACCACCAAAATACCAAGTCAGCATTGTCTGTCCCCTCGGGGATTTGCTATCTTGACGTGATGAGGGGGCTCAGTAGATATAATGATCCAAAGAGCGATGCTGGCGGTAGCGTAGCTACCAGTAGGGCCACCCATGCCGGTAAGGTCGATGGTGAATATCGAAGCTAAAAGCAATCCACACCATATCAGCGTCTGTTACTATAAGTACGGCTGAAAGCGGATGTCTGTACTTGAATCAAGCGGTTCGCTATATAAATGTGTAAGGACGGAAAACAGTAAACCCTTCAGAAGGCAAGGGGAAACCACTGAAGTATACTTCCCAGCATATCATATGACAATGATAGTACAACCAAAACAATGGCCCTCAGTCTCCGGCAAATCGAGGGTGCTAAGAATCCCCGGAGGTAAAACAAAACAAACTTTAAACATCGGAACATGGAACACAAGAAGTTTATACGAGCCTGGAAAACTAGCTAATACGATTTTAGAAATGGAAAAATTAGACATCGATTTACTTGGCATAAGCGAAACATGGTGGCCAGATTGTGGAGAATTTATTTCCCAAAATACAAAGTTCTTTTTCTCTGGCAACCAAACTAAAAATCACCGCAATGGTGTAGGCATTATAGTTAAAGAAAATATTGCAAAATCTGTCATCGGATTCGTGCCGAAATCTGATAGATCAATGATGCTAAAGTTATTTGCAAAACCACTGAATATTAATATTATTCAAGTCTATGCTCCAACGGCCGACAAAAGTGATGACGAAATATAAACTTTTTATGATGAACTAGACGAACTTATGCGATTAACAAAACCATACGAAATAAATATAATTCAAGGCGATTTTAATGCAAAAGTTGGAAGAGAAAAAGTCAAAGGAGTTGCAGGTCAATACGGCTTAGGTGAAGGAAATGAGAGAGGAGATCGACTAATTCAATTTTGTCAAGAAAACAAATTAATAATTTCGAACACATTATTTAGCCTGCCTCCCAGAAGACTTTATACATGGAAATCTCCATCGGACGCCTCTGATAATATCATCAGAAATCAAATAGATTATATTCTGATAAATAATCGATTCTGTTCCTCAATAAAAAAGTCAATACATATCCAGGAGCGGATGTACCTTCGGATCACAACTTGCTACTGGCAAAATTGCGTATTAGGCTAGCCGTAATTAAAAAAAGTAACCCTCAATTTAAGCTAAATGTTGATAAGTTGCGAGACGAAAGTGTGGAACGCCTATTTGAAAGTGAAATCAATGAAAAAATAAATGATATCCAATCAGGAAGTGCGGAAAGTATATGGAGCGACTTAAAAGAGATAATTTGTACTACAGCAAAAAACTCTCTTGGAATAAAAAAGAAAGAAAATAATAAAAAGAATTGGATGACAGATGACATATTAAAACTAATAAGTAAACGCCGGGAATATAAAAATAAAAACACTGACATGTATAGACAACTGAATAGGAAAATAAGGAAGATGATCCGTAATGCAAAAACAAACTGGATAAACAATGAATGCCAAGAAATTGAACGACTACAATTTTTACATGATACCTTCCATTTACACAAAATATTGAAAGAAGCCGCAGGTATTCATCGTAAAAATCCGCCCTCAATCCTCATAAATGAAAACAATGAGGTGGTATTTGATATAAATGAAAAGAAAAGTATATGGAAAAAATGTATTGAAAACGTTTTTTCGGATGACAGTAGATTGAACCAGAATCTTCATCTTCATCACAGACCAACTGGCAATTATATTACGAAAGGCGAAATAGAGAGAGCTATACAATCCATGAAAAATTACAAAGCAACAGGTCCGGATGAGGTTCCAGCTGAAATTTTAAAGTTAATAAATGACAAAAATATGACTCTTTTACTAAAGCTTTTTAACCAAATTTATGACAATGGCCAATATCCAAAAGACTGGTTAAAATCAACATTCATACCACTACCTAAGAAAAATAATGCGAAACATTGTAGTGAGTACAGACTAATTAGTCTAATGTCACACGCTCTTAAGATATTTCTAAAAGTCATTCACGCCCGAGTATATAAGAAATGTGAAGAGGCAATGGGTAAGACGCAATTTGGCTTCAGAGAAGGTCTTAGAACACGCGAGGCATTGTTCTGTATACAAGTCTTGGTTCAAAACTGTAAAGATGTCCAAAAAGATGTATTTTTATGCTTTATTGATTATGAGAAAGCTTTCGACACCATTAAACACGATAAACTTATGGAAATTCTTCATTCTATGGGAATAGATGACAAAGAGATTCGTTGCATAAGAAATCTGTATTGGCAACAAACTGCCCATGTAAGCATCAATGGTGATATAACCGAAGAAATATCTATTTCACGAGGTTTAAGACAAGGATGCATTCTGTCACCCTTGTTATTTAACATATATTCGGAAGTAATATTTCAAGAATTGGTAACCAGTATTGATCAAGGTGTGAAAGTTAATGGTATTTTCATAAATAATATACGCTATGCAGATGACACTACACTTATAGCCGATAGCTTGATGGGATTACAAGAACTTGTAAGCCGTGTTAACTTACGTAGTAACGAATATGGCCTACGCATTAACATAAACAAGACGAAGTACATGATTATTAGTAGGAAAAACATATATGTACAATGACACACACCTCATGATTAATAACAGTCCAATCGAAAGAGTTAAAAATTTCAAGTACCTTGGTTGTCAGATCAATGAAAATTGGGATTGTTCAAAAGAAATAAAATGTCGAGTCGAATTTGCGCGAACGACTTTTCTCAAATACAAAAACTTATTATGTAGCCATGACCTCAACATCACAACCAAAATACGTTTTTTAAAATGTTATGTTTGGTCAGTGCTTCTCTATGCGATGGAAACTTGGACTCTAAAAATCACAGATATGAACAAGCTAGAGTCCTTCGAGCTATGGCTTATTAGAAGAATCCTAAAAATCCCATGGACAGATCGAGTTACAAACAGTGAAGTTTTGAGAAGAGTGAACCGCAATAGAGAGTTGTTAAGGACTATAAAACAAAGAAAAAGCAGCCTACCTAGGACATATTATGAGGCACTCTAAGTATGAGCTCCTACAAATAATTATCCAAGGAAAAATTGAAGGAAAACGGGGTATTGGCCGTAAACAACTTTCGTGGCTTCGAAACATTCGAAAATGGACAGGAATCCAGAACATTGGCAACCTTATAGATGTGGCGAGAGATAGAGAGAAATATGCTGCGATAATTCAAAATCTGTGATATTTTTATTTATTTTTTTTTTTTCTTTCAATATACAATATATAGTATATATTTAACATGTAAATACATTATTATATTAATATTAAGCTTATCAATATTGTCAACGACAGATGGCAAGCCTACTAAATAAGCAACAGGTGGCAAGACGAGGGATGCTTGCGAGGCAGTATCGAGAGCGAACGCAAAGAAGAAAGACGCGCAACTTTGCTCTTGGAGCTTTTCAATTAATGTTCTTTAAATATATATTAAATTAAACATACGCCTACAAGTACATAAAACGTCGACGCAGTGGCAAGGGTGTACAAGTATAGTACACGAACGACGAGAATCTTCAACGATCAACGGCAGCGTAAACGTGCACGTAATAGCAAAACGGCGCATCGTCATTTGAAGAGAAGATTCTCAACGGCGCAGCCAAGTGTAAGTGCTGCAAAACGAAGCCACAGCGAAACGCCAACGTCTTATTAGGAAAGACACACCGAGCAATTACAACGAATTGCAAAGGAGAAACAAAAAAGCGGTGTACGAGTGTAGTACACAAACGACGAGAATCTCCAAGGAAAGGGACAGCGCAAAACGAGCACCAACGTACAGCGTGTTTGTATAGATACGCAAAGAAAGAAGGCAATTCAACGAAGGCGCAAGCGTGCAACAAACGGAGCTGACTGCGCTGCATACAACAGTCTCGACTGAGCAGATACGAAACCACGCTAATCAAACTTCTCTGCGTCTACGAGTCAACGGTTAAATTTTAAAACGCATACACACTCTAGTTGGTTCGTGTGCAAGCAGAACTTCCAATTGGAATTGGCAAAACGAATTTGAAGCAGTACCAAGCAGCGAACAGCAAGAGTAAAACAACGAAATAAAGGCAAACAAATCACAGTGCAGGCTCTAAATAAAAGGACGGTGAAATAAATTGTTTTAGGAATATTGGTTTTCTACTAATAAAATATTTCTTTTACAAACATGATAAAGTTAAATACGCTAAAGGTCATTCAACTGAATGCACTACTAAGGGCTAACGATTTACCAACGACGGGTACCAAAATAGTTAAAGTAGCCAAACTGCAAGAAGTTTTGGGTGCTGATGAGGTAGATCCGATGGAGCTTGAAGACGATGGTGGGGTATCCACAGATGATGTACGAGTGCAACTGAATAGCTTGAGAGAGGCGATGGCAAGTTTAACGTCAGCTATTGGTACAATGAATCGTAACTCAGAACCGATACCAGCGAACGATGAAATTCAACAAGCGTCAAACAACAACGATGGTGTTAGGCCAGATTCAAGCTTAGCGACCTGGGAATCCGCTGATGATCTACGAACAGCATCACGCTCAAAGATGAGAATTCAGGATATGATAGGTGTAATGCCTGAATTCGATCCACTCAAAGGTTCAACGTCAGCAATGAAGTTCATAAATCGAACTCAGAAACTACAACAATGCTATGGCTGGAAGGAAGATATGGTTTTGATCGCGGTTCAGCACAAAATGAAAGGCATGGCTAAACAGTGGCTGGACGCACAAGATGTTTTCAGTTCCTGGTCACAATTCGTGCACGCATTTACTGCGGACTTTCCGTCAGCACACAACGCAGCTGAAACGCATAAGGCGCTTATGAAGCGCAAACGCAAACCCAACGAAGACTATTTAGAGTATTATTACTCCATGTTAACGATAGGTCGACAGGGTACGGTGGACGATGTTTCCATCAACACACATATTATTGGTGGACTCAACGATAGTATACTAACTAAAACATTGGCAACAATGAATTTTGCGACGTGTAGTCAACTATTGGTGGCGCTCAAAAATTTAACGACAGTCAGCAACGTATCGGTGACTCCAACGGCGTTAACTCAGCAAACAGCGAAACCCGAATTGAAAGCAAATGCGAAGCCAACACAAATAAAATGTTTCAATTGTAATGATTACGGGCACATTGCAGCCAAGTGTCCGCAACCTCAACGGAAACAACGGTGTACTATATGTACAAAAATAGGTCATGAAGCGAAGAATTGCAACAAAAAGGTATCTGTTGCGAAGATTGGCGACCACGACGAACACGACGAAGCCCCTCCGGTTACAAAAATGGTGGAGCTTGAAGGAAGGCAACTGGAGGCTTTCATTGACACCGGCAGCGTATGCTCGCTGATACGCGCATCTGCAGCAGATGGTATGCAGACGAAGGAAGCTAAAAGATGCTTTACAGGATTCGGCGGATCCAAGGTGCAAGTTACTGAACAAGTCAACGTTAATGTGACTATTGACAAAGTCCAACGCGAGGCGACATTGTATATTGTTGCTGATGAGTTGCTGCCCTACGATATTTTATTAGGTCGCGACGTTTTAAAAAACAACGGGTATCACATGGTGATTGATAACGGAGTGCTACGGCTAGAAGAAATCGAGAAAGCGGACTTAAATATATCTAGCTGCTTAACGGAAGAAGACAAAGGCAAGACAAGGAATCTTGTGATAATTTTTAAACAATGTTTTGCAGAAGATATTAGTCAACTTGGTAGATGCAAGGACGTACAAATGACCATAAATGTAACGACATCAGATCCTATCTTGGGCAAACGGTACCAGGTTCCGTTCTCACAACGACCAACGTTATCAAAAATTTTAAAGGAACTGCTGGACAATGATATAATCCGTCCAAGCAATTCCCCACACGCCGCATCAGTGCTTTTAGTAAAAAAATCCAACGGTGAGAGTCGAATGTGCATCGACTTTCGAGCATTGAACGAAGTCACGGTTAAGAAGAACTACGTTATGCCAATCGTGGAGGAACAGCTTTCACGTCTAGCTGGCAATAAATATTTTACGACGCTGGACATGACCTCCGGCTATTATCAAGTACCTATGAACGAAGAATCGAAAAAGTATACTGCGTTTTTGACGCATGAAGGGCTGTTTGAGCATAATGTTATGCCTTTCGGTCTAGTAAACGCTCCAATGGTTTTCCAGGAGGTAATGGTAAATTTAATTAAAACGCTTAAACAACGTGACAAAGTGGTCAACTACGTAGATGAGGTCATCATAGCCACGAAGTCAGTTGACGAAGGTATTGACGTACTTCGAGAATTTCTTGAAGCTGTAAAAGCAACAGGTCTGACGCTTAGACCCTCGAAGAGTACATTTTTGACCCAGCAGGTGCAGTTTTTAGGTCATGACATAAATTCCGACGGCATACGTCCTGGTGAAAACAAAACGAAGGTGATCGAAGAGTTTCCGAAACCCACAACGATAAAATCAGTGCGACAATTTTTGGGAGTAACCGGCTATTTCCGGAAATTTGTCAAAGAATATAGCATCATAGCATATCCATTAACGACACTGCTGAAAAAGAATGCAACGTTTATCTGGAACAAAGAACAGAACGATGCTTTTGAGAAATTGAAATCGATTATAATTACGAAACCTGTGCTGACAATGTACGAAGCAACGAAACCACACGAGGTACACACGGATGCGAGTTCCATTGGGTTATCTGGTATTCTAATGCAGAACGACAACGCTAATGAGTGGCGACCTGTGTTTTACTTTAGCAGGCAGTGCAACGACGCAGAACGTAACTATGCCAGCCACGAGCTAGAAGTTCTGGCAATAGTTGAAACTCTGCAGCGATATCGTATGTACTTAATTGGGCATAGCTTTAAGGTAATCACCGACTGCAACGCTGTAGCAGTAACTAAAGCAACTACGCCATTGTTACCACGGATCGCAAGGTGGTGGCTCAAACTTCAGGAGTTTGACTTCCAATGCATTCACCGCGCAGGTGCTAAGAATATGCTGGCTGATGGGTTAAGTAGATGCCCAACACTTCCCCCGATAGAACCGACAACAATTGCTGAGTCAATATATCGAGTGGTCGATATAGACAACGACTGGGTATCAGCAATGCAAAAACAAGACGAAACACTCAAAGATATCATCGAAGTTCTCAACGGAAAATCAGCATCAAACGAATGCCAGATTAAAGATGACTACGTATTGCAAGATCAACGATTGTTTCGCAAAGTCAACGGAAACAAAAGACTAGTAGTACCACGAGGCGTCAAATGGCGTATAGTAAGAGCATGTCATGATGAAGCAGGTCACTTCGGACTGGAAAAGACATGCGAGCGTGTATCGAAAGACTTCTGGTTTGCACGGATGCGATCATATGTAAAATCCTATATTGCAGCATGTCCAGAATGTTGTATGAATAAAGTTACAGGCGGTAAAAAGGAAGCGCAGTTACATGTAAGCGAAGTTGTACCGATACCCTTCAGATGCGTGCATATAGACCATCTAGGGCCATTCGTACGAAGCAAACGAGGTAATTATTATATACTCGTAATTGTATGTGCTTTTACCAAGTATGTAATACTACGAGCATTACGCAACACGAAAACGACACCAGTGCTTACGACGCTACGAGAATATATAAATGTATATGGAAGCCCCAGGCATATCGTTTCCGACAGGGGCACGGCCTTCACGTCAAAGGAGTTCCAGAACTTCATTCAAAGATACGAGATACGGCATGTTAAAGTGGCAGTGCGCACGCCCCGTGCCAACGGCCAGGCCGAGCGTGTAAATAAGACCATTTTAGCATCACTTAAATGCAGCATCAAAAACGATAAAGATTGGGACGAGGCACTACCGCAACTTCAATGGTGTCTAAACTCTCAAAGCAATGCAACAACTAGGCAGAGCCCGAATAGTTTAGTTTTCAACTTTAAACTACGCGACGTAACAGTAAACCGCTTGATTCAAGTTGTGCAAGATGACGATGAGGAGAACAAGATTCAACACGAAGACTTCCGAATGAATCTAGCAGCCGAACGAATAACCGCAGAAAGGGCTAAATGGAAGCAGAGGTTCGATGCGAAGCATCAAACACCAAGGAAGTACAATGAAGGAGATCTGGTGGTAATTGACTACGTACCTCCACCCACTGGTACCTCCCATAAGCTTGAACCATCATACAAAGGACCATATATCGTAACGAAGGTTTTACCCAACGACCGCTACGTCGTAGAAGATCTACCAGATGTGCCTAAGCAGCGGAAGCGTTATGCAGGGGTATTTACGAACGACAACATGAAACCATGGGTAAACCATAGTCTTGTAGATGACGACTATGAAACCGAGACACCAGATTATGGTGAGCAAAACACTACTGAAGAAGACGATAGCGAAAAATCGTCCAGGAGAGACGATCAATCAGGAGTGGCCGAGCTGTCAACGACAGATGGCAAGCCTACTAAATAAGCAACAGGTGGCAAGACGAGGGATGCTTGCGAGGCAGTATCGAGAGCGAACGCAAAGAAGAAAGACGCGCAACTTTGCTTTTGGAGCTTTTCAATTAATGTTCTTTAAATATATATTAAATTAAACATACCAGAATTCACAATTAAATAAACGGTGTTTCATTTCGATCATACTTAACAATATTGTAGATAGTACTAAATGTTATATGATCACCAATATTCGAATACGAATTGGCAAAAAAAGAAGAAGAAGATTGTCTGCCTAACATCCGTTTCAGCCAATGCTGAACATTAACACGGCCGATAGCCCATGATGCTAGTGCTGCGTATTTTCTTAAGTTTGTATAATAATTGTATTATTATGTAAGCTTTTATAAAATAAAAAAAAAAATAAAAAAAATAAAAAAAAACACCACCCCAATCCATGACCAACGGCCCGAGTTATGATCCAACGACAAGCAACAACAAACGATACTCACAAGCTACCGTAGCCGTGGGATCCGCTGGCGCAGCACAAACAAAGCGCAAACAAGCGACGACTTACACTACACGCAAGTCGGCGCAATCGTGGGATTCATCTGACAAAACATAGCAACGACAGTGACGACAGCAGCGACGACGGCAGCGGCAGTGAGGACGGCTTAGGCTTAGACTCAAGAGAAAGAATGTTTTAGAGTTTAGTTCTGATCGAGCCTGAATAAAGCGCACTAGTGCCTAAAAATAATTTGCATATCAACAAGGATATCATATTGATAGGCGTTTCGGTTGGGATTGCCATGGTTTGCCGGTTGAGTTTGAAATAGATAAGCTCTTAAACATCCGTGGCCCAGACGATGTTGCTAAAATGGGCATTAAAGCATACAACGCCGAATGCAGCAAAATAGTTATGCGTTACTCTAACGAATGGGAGGAAGTTGTTACGCGTATGGGTCGTTGGATTGACTTTAAGAATGATTACAAAACCCTTTATCCTTGGTATATGGAGTCAATATGGTGGGTTTTTAAACAATTATTTGATAAAGGTCTAGTATATGAAGGAGTTAAGGTTATGCCATATTGAACGACGTGCACAACTGCCCTTTCGAATTTTGAATCTGGTCAGAATTACAAAGAAGTTGTCGATCCTTGTGTAGTGGTGGCACTGCAGACTATTAATTGGGAAAATACATACTTCCTCATACGGACAACAACGCCTTGGACTTTACCATCCAATTATGCTTGTTGTGTTAACCCGCACATGATATATGTTAAGGTAGGTTCTATAAAAATAGTATAAATTAACCTAAAATGCATACCAGAACTTAAATATTTTTTAGGCGCGCGATAAGACAACTGGCAGGATTTACATAAATAGTTGCTGAATGCCGATTAAGTTACGTGTATAAGAATGAAAATTTTTTAGAAGTTTTAGATAAATTCCCTGGGCGTACACTTGCTAATCAACCCTACAAACCAATATTTCCCTACTTTGTGCATAGCAGATAATGATTTCAGAGTTCTTGTAGATGATTATGTAACAGAAGATTCAGGTACTGGCATTGTTCACAATGCACCTTATTTTGGCGAAGATGATTACTTAGTTTGCCTTAAGGCTGGTATTATTTCCAAATCAAGTGGTGTAATTTGTCCATTAGACGATTCGGGGCGATTCACAAACGAAGTTGAGGATCTAGCTGGTTTATACGTAAAAGATGCCGATAAGAAAATTATTTATTTATAATAATTCATATAACAAAAAAGAGTTCTATTATATAAATATATAAACGCAGCACTGGCTACGAGGCCAGTCAGCCGCCTTGTAATTTAACTAGGTGAAAAATTCTATTTGCTAAGGGTTAGTAAAGATGTAAGTTGCTTAAATATGTTTTAACAAATCGTTGGTTTTTAAGAATCTATATATAATCATAACGTTTTTTTCTGAAGGTTCACTTAGTAGTTTTATGAGATCAATGTTGCCAGAGTTGTGGGCTGTTGAGTGAAGCATCGGACAGAGTGTGAGTAAGTGTTTGATAGAAGCGGTGTCATCGCAAAGGGGGCAAATGGATGGGCTTTTACCCGATAGTAAGTGGGCGTGTGTTATGATAGTGTGTCCAATCCTTAATTGAGTATATGTCTTCATTGCGCTAGTTGGAACTGTTGACGAGTAGATTACTCGTTTTCTGGCTGGGTTTATGACCGCGTAGTGATGTTTAAATGTTTTCCATTCGCTTGCGTTTTTTTGATGCCTTTTGTGCTTAATAAGGTTAGAAATGTCTTGCTTGGTTGAGACGTAGTATGTTAAGGAAGGATTTCTGGCTACATTTTTCGCAGCGAGGTCTGCAAAGTGGTTGCCTGTAATACCAGCATGGTCGGGGATCCACATTACTTGGATTTTCTGAGGGGCACCAATGACCGCGTCCCTGATAACTTCTATTATGGGATGCGATTGGAAGGAGACGTTATTGCAGACATACACGATTTGCTGTCGGTACAGATGAGGAATTTTCCTTTCGTCTTTTTTGCGTGATTAACTGCATGAAGAATAGCAGCTCCTTTAGCGGTAAATACAGAGCTCGTTGAGGGGAGAAGCCAATTGCAAATAATTTCTCCTGTGGCAGTGACAACTGCTAACGAAGTGGAATCCATGGACTTGGAGCCATCCGTAAACAATAACTTCCAGCCATTATTTGTATAATTTGATTCCAGTTCAGCAAAGGTTTGTTGAAAGACTTCGTTTGGTGTGTTTTGCTTGGACAGAAACATAAGCTTATTCTGTAGGATTTTATCATTGATCAGACAGGGCGGATGTCGAGAAGTGAATTTGCATGTTGCGTTACGTAAGATATTATTTTCTGCAGCGAAACTTAAGCATCTCGAAATAGCCGATTGCATTCTTGGAATTTTACTTTTTTTCGTGGCATGCGTGATAGTTGTATTTAGTAATGGGTTGGTGTTCTCAGCCGTTTTCGCAAGAATTTGGAGCGAAGAATCTATAATTTAATTTTGAATAGCTGGTAAACCAGATTCAACCATTATCGTTTTTATTGGCGAGGTTGGAAAGGCCCGGAGACTTCGCCGTATTGCGCAATGGTATGATGCATTTAAAAGGTTAATATTGCTTTTGGAGCAATTGACATAGATGGGGAGCCCATAATCTATTTTTGAAGTTAACAAAGCTCTGCCAACATTGATTAGTGTGTTCGGATGAATAAATGAATGCTTAGACAAGAGGTATTTAACAATATTTAATCGTGTCATTAACGAGTTTCTGACATATTTACAGTGAGCATTAAAGTTATAATTAGAGTCAAAAATTAATCCTAGTATTTTCAGCTGTGTTTTACATTCGATGTTAGTTTGGTTGTGGGTAAGTGAAATACTGTTGCAATTTTGCTTCCTACATACATGAAGGATATGTGTTTTGTCTAAGGAAAGTGAAGCACCAGACTCCAGTGACCAAGTCTCAATTCTGGCGAGTATATTAGTAAATAAGGATTGAGCTAAATTAACGTCAGAGACTTTTGTGTAGATTAGAACATCGTCAGCATAGATCTGGTGCTCAACTCCTATGTATTTTTTTATCATCTTACTATTATCATCGAAAGCAATGATAAAAAGGAAGGCTGAAAGAGGTGATCCTTGCGGCGTACCATTAGAAAGCGGGAGTGTTGAAGAAAGAAAACCATTTACGTTGACTTTGAGTTTTCTGTTTGTGAGAAAGTTAGTAATAAAACGTATCATATTCTGGCCTATTTTCCATTTTCTAAGTTGTCGAATAATAATATGGGCTCCAATTTTGTCGAAAGCTCTGTGAAAGTCCAGAGATAGTACGGACACGTGGTTTTTGCTGGACAAAGCGTTAGTAATGAAGTAGTCTAGTTGGATTAAAGCATCTAACGTGCCTTGACCTTTTTTGTAGGCGACTTGGTTCGGTGATATGAACTTGTTTCGCTGAGCATACCACATCAAGCGGTTAGCCACGATCTTTCCCAAAATTTTGCCAATACATGGAAGGAGGGAAATCGGCCTATAGTTAGCAAGTTCATCGGAGGATTTGTGTGGTTTAAGTATTGGTATAACACAGGACGTTTTCCAAAATTGGGGGTAGAAACCAGTATTGAAAATTTTGTTATAAAGCTATACCAATCGGAGCTTGAGACTTTTCGGCAAATGTCTGATAATTGGATAAGAAATTTTATCTTGCCCCGGGGATTTACCCTTAACGGTAGATGCAACGAACTCGAATTCAGACAGTGAAATGCTGGTTTCTATTTGTTTAGCAGAAAAAGAATGAGGGGAGACAGAGTAGGAAGTGTCGGACAGTGTGGTGGTTTTAGAGGTTTGAAACTGTGTGCTGAATGAAGTATCTGAGCTTGTTTCAGAGTAGTGGTTTCCAAATAACTCGGAAATATCGGATGGATTGGTTACCAAACCTGTTGGCCCCTTTATGTACTGAATGGTTAGATTTCTAGGCACTCCAGAAAGTTTTTTTAAAGCGTTCCATATTAACTTAGGACTAGACGAAGGATTTATTTTGCTTGTGAAATCCTGAAAACATTTACGCTTGGCCTATTTCGCGGAACGACGGAAAAGAGCATTGGCTTTCCTGAAAGATATTAAGTTGACTAGTGATCGCGCGCGTTTGTATTCATACCAAGCTGTCTGTTTTTTTGCCCGCAATTTAGCGATTTCTTTATTCCACCAAGGAACACTCTTTGAACTTGCTGTTGGCTTTGTATGAGGAATGCTAACATTCGCTGCTGAACGGATAATTTTTGTTAACCTCGCACTTTCTTGGTTAGGGTTGTCAGATATTGGGGTATTATTGCCATTTATCTCGCAATGTGTCTGAAACTTCTCCCAATCAGCGTAATCAGTTTTGAATACCTTATTTATTTTGTGGTTTTTAGTTGTTGAACCAAGGTGCAATTTTAGTACAATGGGGAAGTGATCGCTTCCATGCAGGTGATGGAGTATACTCCATTCCCACTCTGTGGCAAGTGTGTCGGTGCACATTGTAAGATCTACATGGGAAAAAGTGGAGTGAGTGGAAAAGTGTGTCGCGGATCCGTTATTCAAACATATTAAGTTAGAGGAAAGTAAAGCGTCTTCAATGTATTTGCCCCTCTTGTTGGCTATTGGAGAGCCCCATAGTGGACTCCATGCATTAAAATCACCCGCGAAAATTAAAGGAGTAGAAGCTTGGTTGAATAATTGCAGGATGTCTGTACTGGTAAATTGTTCGTCTGGTGCAATATAAGTGCAGGTAATGGTGATTTTTTTAACTAGGATAATTTCGATCGACATAGCCAGCAAGTTGGATTGAATGGCATTAATTTTGTGTGGAATATCTCTTCTTATGAGAATCGTAATGCCTCTTCCACATATTAGGAAGATTGTGAAACATGCCAATGTACTGCTTAGGAGTAAAAGCCGACAAGTTGAAAGAGATGTGAGTTTCATTTAAGAGTATAATAGCTGGGGCATGATCTTGTATTAATAATTGAAGCTCATTGTAATTATTAATGTAGCCGTTTAAATTCCATTGCAATATTAGAATCATAAGATCTATGTAGGAAAAAAAAGAAAAAGGGAAACAGAAGAGAGCTAGAATATCAACTCGTATGAGCAGTCAGTTGAAGCTGAGTGTCACCAATTGAGTACTAGTTTAAAAGAGAGTAAAAGCTAAGCGTATTTATTCAGAGTCAATTTCTATTTGTTCAGTATGTTCAGTAGAGTATTGATTATTGTTGGAAATGCTTGTTGTTGGAAAGACATTTTCGTGATTAGGTGGATTAGATTCTCTATACTTTTTGAGGGCTTCGTGCATACTGCACTTTTTTAGTGTCTTTATTTTTAAAATTTCTTTAGTTTGCATATACCTTGGACACGTATAATCAGAAGAGCGATGCTCGCCAGAACAATTCGCACACATAACTCGGATGCAGTCGTTATCGTGTGGAGAAGGAAAATAGCAAATTTCGCATGTTGGGGAACCTTTGCAATGTTTTTGCGTATGACCCAATTTCTGGCATGACCTGCAGCGCATTGGATTAGGCACGTATGGTCGCACAGAGGTCATCTTCCATGCGATGTTTATTTTGTTAGGAAGGGAATAACTGTTGAATGATATTAGCATAACACCAGTAGGCTTTATAACACCTTCAACTTTGCGAGTGAACTTATAAACCGCGGAAACTTCGTAAGAACTCAGTCCTTCTATTATTTCGCTTTCAGGCACATCGTTTAAAAACGGTGCATAAATGGTGCCTTTGTTACAATTAAGATGTTGATGATAGCTAGCGCTAACAGCGCCAATGTTGAAAAGACATTTCGTTTTTATAAGCTTTTCTGCTACTTGCTTATTTTTCACTAGCAGTAATAGGCTGCCGTCGCGTAATTCACTAATTTTGATTATATCTTTGCTCACGGTAAGTAAGGCATTGTAAACACGAAAACAAGAAACCTTCGAAAGGGGTGCAGTATTCTCATCGGATTTAATCACAATATACTTTGGGTCATCACTTTTTATTGGCGGTAAGTCAGGAAAAACATCTTGCAGTTTTTGATACGATTTTTTACGTTTTGGTTGGGGACCTTGGGCCAGCGCAGCAAACCTGTTGTCCCCGAACTGGAAGCCCACCGGGGGCAGAGTGGAAAAATTATAATACACTTATATAAATATTGGATTAAATTTTCTCACTTAAAATAAGTATTAATCGCGTTACTTAAGTAAGCAGACCGGGGTGCAAAAAAAAAAAACCAAAAGAGAGCTATTTGAATAGCTATAAACTGGACAAGTTAAACACAGCTACCCATTTTGTTGGCGCTCAGATACACCACTCATTTACAAAGCTGTGCCATCGTGGTTCGTACGCGTCGAACACATGTCAAAAAACTTACTGGCAAGTAGCTCGCAAACTTATTGGGTTCCTGAATTCGAACGGGATAAACGATTTGGCAATTGATTAAAAGAAGCAAGGGATTGGGCTGTAAGTTTAATATAATTTACGGGCAAATATGTTAGTTATTTGAAAGCAATTTCTAGATTAGCCGTAACCGTTATTGGGGAACGCCAATACCGATATGGCGATCAAATTAATAACACTTGGGTTATTTTAGTCAAAAAAATATTTTAGTTCTGCATTGACAGCAGAACGTTCTTTATTTGGTAATCTTCAAAATACAAAAGACAAAGCGTGTATGGTTATGCTTCTATTTATACTAATGGGTAATCTACAATACATATAATTTGTTGTTCTTGATAATGGTGTTTAGTTTAGTGTTATCGCGTACTTTGGACATTGACCCATGTGATAGTGGTGTGTTGTAAGTTACATGTGCCTTAACTCTCTCCTCCTTTTAAAAAGAGTAAAGGCTCCTGCCTTTTTATACGGTTGTAGTGGTGTTCTTTTTGGTTAGGTATTCCATTCCTTGTTTTCGTAGTATTTTCTCGTAACGTTTTTGTGTCATTCGTTGTGTTTTCAATATCTTATATCTAAGTACTGCATAATATAACTTAAATGATAAACATGTTAAAATTATTAAAATAACGATTATACTTATTGTTATAAGAGTTGTTTTAATAGGGTGTTCCTCAAAAGGGATTATGAATGTATGTAATTTTTGGATGTTGTTAAATTTATAGTTAGATTCTCCATTCAAGATTTCTAATAGTTTAATTTTATCATTAGAGTGTGTTTTTATATATTCGTTAAATTTTTCTTTTTGGTTATGATATTCTTTACCATCAATTTTTATGATCAATAAATTGTATTAAATTAGTTCCATTAATTGTTTCATTATCAAATTTGTGTTCTCCTTCGAGGAGAATGTTTCCTTGGTTTATCTGTAATAGGGGGATATTATTTTCTTCTATTGTATTACAAAAGGCTTCTTGGTATTCTAATATTGGTATAGTACAATTGTCTTGTTTGTTTTGCTTACAAATATATTTACTCATATTATTTTTACATTTAGTGATTGCTATGAGTTTATTATTACATTGTGCTATCACTGGGTCTAATATAAGTTTCCCATGATGATATTTTAGAGCTAACTGCTCGTAGGTATTACATTGCTTTGATATGATTGGGTATTTACATATAAATAGTAATGAAGGCGTTACTATCCCTGACTATATGTATTTCTGCGTATTCTAATATATCTATAGCTGGAAGGGTTATTTTTTTTGTATTCAGGATCTTTTCCACTTCTTCTATATTTATTGCACCTGAATAAAAAAATTTTATTTTTTGCAAAATTTAATGTTATTGTTAAGTCTAACAGTTCCCTGTGTATTTCCTGCAATGCCATTCTTTTTTTAATGGCTTTAAGGTTAATCGTGTCTAATAATTTTTCGAAGTGTGAGTTTATTATTTGTTGTTTATTATTATTTTTATGATATTATTTATTTTTTCTTTTATTTTTATGACATCGTCATGGTCTGGAACTCCAGTTATGAAGCTGAATATACTGCCTAGGAAATTTAATGCTCGTTTGTGTCTCCTTGTTAATAACTGATCCTTTAGTGCTTCTATCCTTTGTATGATCATCGTATCTGCTATTTGCTCATTGTTGTGGTGTTCGTTTATGTATGTTGTTATGGTTTCATAATAGTCTAAGATTGTCGTTAAATTTACTATGTGGAATAAATAATCTTCTTCGTTGTATATATAAGATGGGTCTGTTTGTGTTAGAATATATTTTTTGTCTTCGACGTTAGTTATTTCGTATGTTTGTAGTTGTTTATGTAGTAGTAGTATTGTTACCAGCAATATCCATATTTGTTGTGTTGACATTGCGTATGTTATCCTTGTGTATGATCCTCCCCTTGGTTGTTAAGACTGTGTCCTCACGGTTTTCTTTTTCTATATGTTTTGTATAACGATGACTGGATTTATCTCTTCTGTCTGTTTTTTCGTAGATTATTTGTCCTTCTTGGAATTCTCTGTGTTTTCTTTTCTTGTTGTGGTATTCAAGCATGTAATTTTGTTTATTTTCTATTTTTTCTGCTATGTCAGGATGTAGGTTCCTGTTAAAGAATACATCTACTGGTCTTGCTTCGGTTACTGAATGTAGTGTCCTGTTGTATTCTTTTACTGCCTGAAATATTTCTTCATCTGCTGTACTTTCCTTGTCTGCTGCTAATGTCCTAGCTATTTCTAGTATCGTCGAATATAACCGCTCGACTTGTGCGTTCGAATATATTTTCGTTATCTGTCATTAGTTCGGTACAGTTGGGGAATATTTGTGTGATGACTTCTTCTATTATTTCGTGGAATTGTCGCTTCATGTCGAGTTTACGTAAGTATGTTATTTAGAGTAGCGACAAATGGTAGATAAGTATCTCGTGCCGCGTATCTGGAATATGTCCATTTGTATAGATGTGCCTGCTAAATTGGGTGTGGGCGTTGTTCCGATTACGTGTTTAATTGGTTTTCTTTCATATTTGTTCTTTGTACAGTGTCTGACTATTTTTTCTGTGTCTTTTCTTAGTGTTGGCCAATAACAAGTTTCTGTAATTTCTTGATAATTATTTTTAGCGTTTCTGTGCGCTCTGGTATGTGTGTATTGTAATATATTTTCTCTATCTGTTGGGTCTGTTATGTCTTTTAGTTTGTGTTGAGTAAACACTTTTGCGTATGTATCGAATGTGAGCTTTATGTCTTTCCTCACGTCGCACCATGTTTTTAGGTCTGCGTGGAAAGCTGTGGTTCGTTTAGGTTTCATTAATTTTTTTAATGTTTCTATTAAGTATTCTTTTGTTTGAAATTTAATCGTAAACCGTTCGTATTCGGGAAATGGCGTGTTCGCTTCTAAGTTATTTTCTTTATCGTGAATTATTTCAATTTGTGTTTTAAAGGAATTAAATGGTGTTTTCACTTGTGTTATGTGTCTTAAGTCAGACGATTCTGCAGAGTGCATAGACGTATCTGATGTGGTATTAATTTGACGCGATAGTGCATCAGCTACGACATTTTCTTGTCCCGGTTTATATTTTAATTTCGCACCATATTCTTCTATTAGATTTTTCCATCTTTTCAATTTGGTGTTTGGGTTTTTTTCCGATATTGAAAAAATTAATGATTGATGGTCGGTGTAAATTGTTAAATCTGCTATACCGTACAAGTAGTTTCTTAGTTTGTGTAATGACCAAACTATTGCTAACATCTCCTTTTCATTCGTGGAGTAATTTTGTTCTGTTTTTGTTAGAGTTCGTGATATGAATGCTACCGGGTTTTTTCCTTGGCTTAAAACTGCTCCTATAGCGTAATTACCAGCGTCTGTGGTTAGGTCGAATCCTTTTTTGAAGTTTGGTTGGTATAATTCATCGGATAGTTCATCGGAGGATTTGTGTGGTTTAAGTATTGGTATAACACAGGACGTTTTCCAAAATTGGGGGTAGAAACCAGTATTGAAAATTTTGTTATAAAGCTATACCAATCGGAGCTTGAGACTTTTCGGCAAATGTCTGATAATTGGATAAGAAATTTTATCTTGCCCCGGGGATTTACCCTTAACGGTAGATGCAACGAACTCGAATTCAGACAGTGAAATGCTGGTTTCTATTTGTTTAGCAGAAATAGAAAGAGGGGAGACAGAGTAGGAAGTGTCGGACAGTGTGGTGGTTTTAGAGGTTTGAAACTGTGTGCTGAATGAAGTATCTGAGCTTGTTTCAGAGTAGTGGTTTCCAAATAACTCGGAAATATCGGATGGATTGGTTACCAAACCTGTTGGCCCCTTTATGTACTGAATGGTTAGATTTCTAGGCACTCCAGAAAGTTTTTTTAAAGCGTTCCATATTAACTTAGGACTAGACGAAGGATTTATTTTGCTTGTGAAATCCTGAAAACATTTACGCTTGGCCTATTTCGCGGAACGACGGAAAAGAGCATTGGCTTTCCTGAAAGATATTAAGTTGACTAGTGATCGCGCGCGTTTGTATTCATACCAAGCTGTCTGTTTTTTTGCCCGCAATTTAGCGATTTCTTTATTCCACCAAGGAACACTCTTTGAACTTGCTGTTGGCTTTGTATGAGGAATGCTAACATTCGCTGCTGAACGGATAATTTTTGTTAACCTCGCACTTTCTTGGTTAGGGTTGTCAGATATTGGGGTATTATTGCCATTTATCTCGCAATGTGTCTGAAACTTCTCCCAATCAGCGTAATCAGTTTTGAATACCTTATTTATTTTGTGGTTTTTAGTTGTTGAACCAAGGTGCAATTTTAGTACAATGGGGAAGTGATCGCTTCCATGCAGGTGATGGAGTATACTCCATTCCCACTCTGTGGCAAGTGTGTCGGTGCACATTGTAAGATCTACATGGGAAAAAGTGGAGTGAGTGGAAAAGTGTGTCGCGGATCCGTTATTCAAACATATTAAGTTAGAGGAAAGTAAAGCGTCTTCAATGTATTTGCCCCTCTTGTTGGCTATTGGAGAGCCCCATAGTGGACTCCATGCATTAAAATCACCCGCGAAAATTAAAGGAGTAGAAGCTTGGTTGAATAATTGCAGGATGTCTGTACTGGTAAATTGTTCGTCTGGTGCAATATAAGTGCAGGTAATGGTGATTTTTTTAACTAGGATAATTTCGATCGACATAGCCAGCAAGTTGGATTGAATGGCATTAATTTTGTGTGGAATATCTCTTCTTATGAGAATCGTAATGCCTCTTCCACATATTAGGAAGATTGTGAAACATGCCAATGTACTGCTTAGGAGTAAAAGCCGACAAGTTGAAAGAGATGTGAGTTTCATTTAAGAGTATAATAGCTGGGGCATGATCTTGTATTAATAATTGAAGCTCATTGTAATTATTAATGTAGCCGTTTAAATTCCATTGCAATATTAGAATCATAAGATCTATGTAGGAAAAAAAAGAAAAAGGGAAACAGAAGAGAGCTAGAATATCAACTCGTATGAGCAGTCAGTTGAAGCTGAGTGTCACCAATTGAGTACTAGTTTAAAAGAGAGTAAAAGCTAAGCGTATTTATTCAGAGTCAATTTCTATTTGTTCAGTATGTTCAGTAGAGTATTGATTATTGTTGGAAATGCTTGTTGTTGGAAAGACATTTTCGTGATTAGGTGGATTAGATTCTCTATACTTTTTGAGGGCTTCGTGCATACTGCACTTTTTTAGTGTCTTTATTTTTAAAATTTCTTTAGTTTGCATATACCTTGGACACGTATAATCAGAAGAGCGATGCTCGCCAGAACAATTCGCACACATAACTCGGATGCAGTCGTTATCGTGTGGAGAAGGAAAATAGCAAATTTCGCATGTTGGGGAACCTTTGCAATGTTTTTGCGTATGACCCAATTTCTGGCATGACCTGCAGCGCATTGGATTAGGCACGTACGGTCGCACAAGGGTCATCTTCCATGCGATGTTTATTTTGTTTGGAAGGGAATAACTGTTGAATGATATTAGCATAACACCAGTAGGCTTTATAACACCTTCAACTTTGCGAGTGAACTTATAAACCGCGGAAACTTCGTAAGAACTCAGTCCTTCTATTATTTCGCTTTCAGGCACATCGTTTAAAAACGGTGCATAAATGGTGCCTTTGTTACAATTAAGATGTTGATGATAGCTAGCGCTAACAGCGCCAATGTTGAAAAGACATTTCGTTTTTATAAGCTTTTCTGCTACTTGCTTATTTTTCACTAGCAGTAATAGGCTGCCGTCGCGTAATTCACTAATTTTGATTATATCTTTGCTCACGGTAAGTAAGGCATTGTAAACACGAAAACAAGAAACCTTCGAAAGGGGTGCAGTATTCTCATCGGATTTAATCACAATATACTTTGGGTCATCACTTTTTATTGGCGGTAAGTCAGGAAAAACATCTTGCAGTTTTTGATACGATTTTTTACGTTTTGGTTGGGGACCTTGGGCCAGCGCAGCAAACCTGTTGTCCCCGAACTGGAAGCCCACCGGGGGCAGAGTGGAAAAATTATAATACACTTATATAAATATTGGATTAAATTTTCTCACTTAAAATAAGTATTAATCGCGTTACTTAAGTAAGCAGACCGGGGTGCAAAAAAAAAAAAAACCAAAAGAGAGCTATTTGAATAGCTATAAACTGGACAAGTTAAACACAGCTACCCATTTTGTTGGCGCTCAGATACACCACTCATTTACAAAGCTGTGCCATCGTGGTTCGTACGCGTCGAACACATGTCAAAAAACTTACTGGCAAGTAGCTCGCAAACTTATTGGGTTCCTGAATTCGAACGGGATAAACGATTTGGCAATTGATTAAAAGAAGCAAGGGATTGGGCTGTAAGTTTAATATAATTTACGGGCAAATATGTTAGTTATTTGAAAGCAATTTCTAGATTAGCCGTAACCGTTATTGGGGAACGCCAATACCGATATGGCGATCAAATTAATAACACTTGGGTTATTTTAGTCAAAAAAATATTTTAGTTCTGCATTGACAGCAGAACGTTCTTTATTTGGTAATCTTCAAAATACAAAAGACAAAGCGTGTATGGTTATGCTTCTATTTATACTAATGGGTAATCTACAATACATATAATTTGTTGTTCTTGATAATGGTGTTTAGTTTAGTGTTATCGCGTACTTTGGACATTGACCCATGTGATAGTGGTGTGTTGTAAGTTACATGTGCCTTAACTCTCTCCTCCTTTTAAAAGAGTAAAGGCTCCTGCCTTTTTATACGGTTGTAGTGGTGTTCTTTTTGGTTAGGTATTCCATTCCTTGTTTTCGTAGTATTTTCTCGTAACGTTTTTGTGTCATTCGTTGTGTTTTCAATATCTTATATCTAAGTACTGCATAATATAACTTAAATGATAAACATGTTAAAATTATTAAAATAACGATTATACTTATTGTTATAAGAGTTGTTTTAATAGGGTGTTCCTCAAAAGGGATTATGAATGTATGTAATTTTTGGATGTTGTTAAATTTATAGTTAGATTCTCCATTCAAGATTTCTAATAGTTTAATTTTATCATTAGAGTGTGTTTTTATATATTCGTTAAATTTTTCTTTTTGGTTATGATATTCTTTACCATCAATTTTTATGATCAATAAATTGTATTAAATTAGTTCCATTAATTGTTTCATTATCAAATTTGTGTTCTCCTTCGAGGAGAATGTTTCCTTGGTTTATCTGTAATAGGGGGATATTATTTTCTTCTATTGTATTACAAAAGGCTTCTTGGTATTCTAATATTGGTATAGTACAATTGTCTTGTTTGTTTTGCTTACAAATATATTTACTCATATTATTTTTACATTTAGTGATTGCTATGAGTTTATTATTACATTGTGCTATCACTGGGTCTAATATAAGTTTCCCATGATGATATTTTAGAGCTAACTGCTCGTAGGTATTACATTGCTTTGATATGATTGGGTATTTACATATAAATAGTAATGAAGGCGTTACTATCCCTGACTATATGTATTTCTGCGTATTCTAATATATCTATAGCTGGAAGGGTTATTTTTTTTGTATTCAGGATCTTTTCCACTTCTTCTATATTTATTGCACCTGAATAAAAAATTTTATTTTTTGCAAAATTTAATGTTATTGTTAAGTCTAACAGTTCCCTGTGTATTTCCTGCAATGCCATTCTTTTTTTAATGGCTTTAAGGTTAATCGTGTCTAATAATTTTTCGAAGTGTGAGTTTATTATTTGTTGTTTATTATTATTTTTATGATATTATTTATTTTTTCTTTTATTTTTATGACATCGTCATGGTCTGGAACTCCAGTTATGAAGCTGAATATACTGCCTAGGAAATTTAATGCTCGTTTGTGTCTCCTTGTTAATAACTGATCCTTTAGTGCTTCTATCCTTTGTATGATCATCGTATCTGCTATTTGCTCATTGTTGTGGTGTTCGTTTATGTATGTTGTTATGGTTTCATAATAGTCTAAGATTGTCGTTAAATTTACTATGTGGAATAAATAATCTTCTTCGTTGTATATATAAGATGGGTCTGTTTGTGTTAGAATATATTTTTTGTCTTCGACGTTAGTTATTTCGTATGTTTGTAGTTGTTTATGTAGTAGTAGTATTGTTACCAGCAATATCCATATTTGTTGTGTTGACATTGCGTATGTTATCCTTGTGTATGATCCTCCCCTTGGTTGTTAAGACTGTGTCCTCACGGTTTTCTTTTACTATATGTTTTGTATAACGATTACTGGCTTTATCTCATCTGTCTGTTTTTTCGTAGATTATATGTCCTTCTTGGAATTCTCTGTGTTTTCATGTAATTTTTTATTTTATTTTTTATTTTTTCTGCTATGTCGGGATGTTGGTTCCTGTTAAAGAATACATCTACTGGTCTTGCTTCGGTTACTGAATGTAGTGTCCTGTTGTATTCTTTTACTGCCTGAAATATTTCTTCATCTGCTGTACTTTCCTTGTCTGCTGCTAATGTCCTAGCTATTTCTAGTATCGTCGAATATAACCGCTCGACTTGTGCGTTCGATGTTGAATGATGCACTGCTGTGAGTATATGTTTAATTTGTAGCTTTTTCATTAGTGCTGTTGTGCCGACGCCGCTGAATATATTTTCGTTATCTGTCATTAGTTCGGTACAGTTGGGGAATATTTGTGTGATGACTTCTTCTATTATTTCGTGGAATTGTCGCTTCATGTCGAGTTTACGTAAGTATGTTATTTAGAGTAGCGACAAATGGTAGATAAGTATCTCGTGCCGCGTATCTGGCATATGTCCATTTGTATAGATGTGCCTGCTAAATTGGGTGTGGGCGTTGTTCCGATTACGTGTTTAATTGGTTTTCTTTCATATTTGTTCTTTGTACAGTGTCTGACTATTTTTTCTGTGTCTTTTCTTAGTGTTGGCCAATAACAAGTTTCTGTAATTTCTTGATAATTATTTTTAGCGTTTCTGTGCGCTCTGGTATGTGTGTATTGTAATATATTTTCTCTATCTGTTGGGTCTGTTATGTCTTTTAGTTTGTGTTGAGTAAACACTTTTGCGTATGTATCGAATGTGAGCTTTATGTCTTTCCTCACGTCGCACCATGTTTTTAGGTCTGCGTGGAAAGCTGTGGTTCGTTTAGGTTTCATTAATTTTTTTAATGTTTCTATTAAGTATTCTTTTGTTTGAAATTTAATCGTAAACCGTTCGTATTCGGGAAATGGCGTGTTCGCTTCTAAGTTATTTTCTTTATCGTGAATTATTTCAATTTGTGTTTTAAAGGAATTAAATGGTGTTTTCACTTGTGTTATGTGTCTTAAGTCAGACGATTCTGCAGAGTGCATAGACGTATCTGATGTGGTATTAATTTGACGCGATAGTGCATCAGCTACGACATTTTCTTGTCCCGGTTTATATTTTAATTTCGCACCATATTCTTCTATTAGATTTTTCCATCTTTTCAATTTGGTGTTTGGGTTTTTTTCCGATATTGAAAAAATTAATGATTGATGGTCGGTGTAAATTGTTAAATCTGCTATACCGTACAAGTAGTTTCTTAGTTTGTGTAATGACCAAACTATTGCTAACATCTCCTTTTCATTCGTGGAGTAATTTTGTTCTGTTTTTGTTAGAGTTCGTGATATGAATGCTACCGGGTTTTTTCCTTGGCTTAAAACTGCTCCTATAGCGTAATTACCAGCGTCTGTGGTTAGGTCGAATCCTTTTTTGAAGTTTGGTTGGTATAATTCGATTTTTTCTTTTAATAGTTTCTTTATTGTATTTATAACATCTAGTGCATTTTTATCTAGTTTTATTTTTACATTGGAACTTTTATTCTTTGAAATGTTGCCGTTTTCTCCTCTCAAATATATTGTCAGTGGTTTCCATATGTGTGCGAATTTCCAATAATAGGCCTAAGAATGAGCGTAGGTCCTTTAAACTTTCAGGGGTTTTTATACCTATCTATTACCTCTATTTTTTCAGGGTCTACTGTTATTCTATCGTTTTTTTATTACGTGTCCTAAGAATTCGGTTTGTGTTTGGAAAAACTTTGACTTTTCTTCAGAGATTTTCATATTAGCGTTGTGTAATGTTTGTACAATTTCGGTAATGTGCTTCATATGTTCTTCGGGGGATGTTGAATATATTAGGACATCTATAACCATTCTCTTTTTTGTTTTCCTTCCTCATCTAATCCTTTTTTAGAGACTGTCCATATCGGGGCATTGTATGGGCTTTTGCTCTCTTTTATTATACCGTTTGCTAATAATTTATTTATTTCCTTTTTTACGAAACCTTGATCCGCGTATGGATATGGATATTGCCTAACCCATACAGGATCATTAGTTTCTGTTCTAATTTTAGCTTTTATTGTAGTTGTATACGGTAAGTTTTCGTTTCTATAATTATTTTTCATTAAATCTTTAATGCAATTTTCGAACTGTTTCTCGCCTACTGTATAGTTTACCTTTGTGAGTGATTTGACACTTTAGTAAACGTTATTGAATACTTGAAAAGATCTATCTTTGCCTTCATTTTCCTTAATGAATCTTCTCCTAACAGGATATCAAAGTTTTTTAATTCATTTATTTCTAGAAATTCTAAGTCGAATCCTACTAGATTAGTTTTTCTTTTATATGTACCATGAAGTGTAGTTGTATTAATTATTTTTGCTAATGGTATACTTTTTGCGTATTTATAATTTTTGCTTACGTAACTACTGGTTGCACCTGAATCGATCAGTATGTGCACGGACTTACCATCTGGTGCGGTTCTCTTGAGTGTTGGTAGACCGTGGTACCTTATAAAAAATGTTCTTCTTCAGTGTAGTTGCTGTTTGGTTCGTTGTAGAGTGACTGGATTTCGCTTCTTTCATTGTTGAGTTGGTTCACTCGCTGTGCTTTGTTGTGGGCGTAAGTGTCTGTTTCGTCTCTATACCTTTTGAATTAGCTGCCAAATGTTTGGACTGCTTGTCTGAAGGGATTGAAGGTTGCTTGCTGTCTTGGTTGGACTGGTGGGTTGTTTGGAAGTTGTATGTTTCTGTTGGTCGTCGGAATCGTGTTGAGGAATCTATTTCCATAGGTTGTACTCTGGGTTGTTGGATCCTTTGAGGAAATGTGTTCCTGTTGTTTACTGTTTAATTGTGTTGCGGATGTGGTCGCATCCTGGGTATGTATTCTAGGTGTTAATAGCCGACATCATGTTGCATAGTTCTGGCTATATCGTGAGCTTCTGTGAGTGATGCACAGTATCTGGAGTATAATGCGTTTTTGATTGAGGAACTTCTAATGCCGGATATGTATGTTCTCGTGGCTTTTAATTGTGCTTCTTTATTATGTGATGCTAGGACTGCTTCGTTTTTATACGTCATTTCTAACTTGGACAGGATCAGGTTTAACGCTTGATTCACCTGATCGTAGTATTCATGTAGTGATGAATTTCCTTGTTGTAACCTTCTTATTTCATCTTCCAGGACATACAGTGGTCGTTGGTCGGCATAGGTTATGTCAAGCCGATCGATGATTGCATTAAAATTAGTTCTGGTGTTATTGTTAACCAGGACCTGTGATGCACTGCCGGTTATTTTCCCTAAAATTATGAGCACTGCTTGAGCAAATAAGTTTGTTCCTCTGAATTGCATAATGTTATTCATGTGAGTGGTCACTATTTTTCTCCATGGTCGATATTCTTTAGGATCGCCGCTGAATGTTCCTATTAGTTTGAACATGTTTAAATCTATATCCTGTGCATTATTGTATACACATACATCGTCCTCTTCCTCCGCTTGAGTAGTTAATGTTGGATTAGCTAGTTCCATTGAAGCTATTTTTCGCTGTAGTTCGGTGACTATAGTATGGAGTGCTTGAATTTCGCCGTTCATTTTTTAGGTTTTAACTTGTTATTAAATTTTCAATTTTCATTTATATTATTTGCGTTGACTTGAAGGATAAAGGTTATCCTTTTACTTTTTATCAGGAGCCACACGCGTAAGGATTTTATTCACTGAATCCTTTTTTGATGTGTGCCCCACATTGGGCGCCAATTAATAACACTTGGGTTATTTTAGTCAAAAAAATATTTTAGTTCTGCATTGACAGCAGAACGTTCTTTATTTGGTAATCTTTAAAATACAAAAGACAAAGCGTGTATGGTTATGTTTCTATTTATACTAATGGGTACTCTTCTTCTTCTTCTTAATTGGCGTAGACACCGCTTACGCGATTATAGCCGAGTAACAACAGCGCGCCAGTCGTTTCTTCTTTTCGCTACGTGGCGCCAATTGGATATTGCAAGCGAAGCCAGGTCCTTCTCCACTTGGTCCTTCCAACGGAGTGGAGGTCTTCCTCTTCCTCTGCTTCCCGCGGCGGGTACTGCGTCGAATACTTTCAGAGCTGGAGTGTTTTCATCCATCCGGAGAACATGACCTAGCCAGCGTAGCCGCTGTCTTTTAATTCGCTGAACTATGTCAATGTCGTCATATATCTCATACAGCTCATCGTTCCATCGAATGCGATATTCGCCGTGGCCAATGCGCAAAGGACCATAAATCTTTCGCAGAATTTTTCTCTCCAGAACTCGTAACGTCGACTCATCGGTTGCTGTCATCGCCCAAGCCTCTGCACCATATAGTAGGACGGGAATTATGAGCGACTTATAGAGTTTAGCTTTTGGTCGTCGAGAGAGGACTTTACTTTTCAATTGCCTACTCAGTCCGAAGTAGCACCTGTTGACAAGAGCAATCCTGCGTTGGATTTCCAGGCTGACATTATTAGTGGTGTTAATGCTGGTTCCTTGTCCAGCCTAGAGAAAGCAGAACTAACGGCGCGGGTGTTGAGGCCGATGATATCAATATCGTCGGCATACGCCAGCAGCTGTACACTCTTATAGAAGATGGTACCTTCTCTGTTTAGTTCTGCAGCACGAACTATTTTCTCCAGAAGCAGGTTGAAGAAGTCGCAAGATAGGGAGTCGCCTTGTCTGAAACCTCGTTTGGTATCGAACGGCTCGGAGAGGTCCTTCCCGATCCTTTCGGAGCTTTTCGTAATGCTCAACGTCAGTTTACACAGCCGTATTAGTTTTGCGGGGATACCAAATTCAGACATCGCGGCATAAAGGCAGCTCCTTTTCGTGCTGTCGAAAGCAGCTTTGAAATCGACGAAGAATGTGAAGTGTGTCGATTCTCCTTTCACGGGTCTTTTCCAAGATTTGGCGCATGGTGAAAATCTGGTCGGTTGTTGATTTTCCAGGTCTGAAGCCACACTGATAAGGTCCCATCAGCTTGTTGACGGTGGGCTTTAATCTTTCACACAATACGCTCGATAGAACCTTATATGCGATGTTGAGGAGACTATGCTCTGGGCATCAGTGACTAGATCACCTTTGGGGGTTCTACAAGAGTATGCTCCGATCTTGAAACCTTCTGTAAGCCGCCGCATTTTTCCGTAGAATTTTCGAGCATTACCCCTGTCGGCCAGCTTATCAAGCTCTTCGTACTCACGAATTTCGGCCTCTTTCTTCTTCTATCTGCAAATGCGTCTCGCTTCCCTCTTCAACTCTCGGTATCTATCCCATCCCGCACGTGTAGTGGTCGATTGTAACGTTGCGAGGTAGGCAGCCTGTTTTCTCTCCGCTGCGACACGGCACTCTTCGTCGTACCAGCTGTTCTTTTGCACTTTCCGAAAACCAATGGTTTCGGTTGCAGCTGTACGTAAGGAATTTGAAATGCCGTCCGACAGTTCCCTTATACCGAGTTGTTGACGAGTGCTCTCAGAGAGCAGGAGTGCAAGCCGAGTAGAAAATCGTTCGGCTGTCTGTTGTGATTGCAGCTTCTCGACGTCGAACCTTCCTTGTGTTTGTTGGCGTGCGTTTTTTGCTGCACAGAGGCGGGTGCGAATCTTAGCTGCAACAAGATAGTGGTCCGAGTCGATGTTAGGACCTCGGAGCGCACGCACATCTAAAACACTGGAGACGTGTCTTCCATCTATCACAACATGATCGATCTGGTTGGTAGTTTTTCGATCCGGAGACAGCCAGGTAGCTTGATGAATCTTCTTATGCTGGAATCTAGTACTACAGATAACCATATTTCGGGCCCCGGCGAAGTCAATCAGCCTCAACCCATTTGGGGATGTTTCGTCGTGGAGGCTGAATTTACCGACCGTAGTGCCAAATATACCTTCTTTGCCCACCCTGGCGTTAAAGTCGCCAAGCACGATTTTGACATCGTGGCGGGGGCAGTCTCATAAGCGCGCTCCAAGCGCTCATAGAAGGCATCTTTGGTCACATCGTCCTTCTCTTCCGTCGGGGCGTGGGCGCAAATCAGCGATATGTTGAAGAACCTCGCTTTGATGCGGATTGTGGCTAGACGTTCATTCACCGCAGTGAATGATAGTACTCGGCGACGGAGTCTCTCTCCCACCACGAATCCTACACCAAACTTGCGCTCCTTTATATGGCCACTGTAGTAAATGTCACAAGGACCTACTCGTCTCTGTCCTTGTCCCGTCCATCGCATTTCTTGGACGGCGGTGATGTCAGCCTTTGTCTTTACGAGGACATCAACCAGCTGGGCAGCGGCACCTTCCCAATTAAGGGACCGGACATTCCAGATGCATACCCTCAATTCGTAGTCCTTATTTCGTTTGCCATGGTCGTCATCAAAAGGGGGGTCTCTCATCCGAGGCTGGTTGTAGCTCTTCACTGGGGGTGTTTTTTACGTGGCGGGTCCCAAACCCAGCGCACAACCCTTGTAGGGAATGTTTCGCCTTCTCACTTTAGCTCGCCTTCGAACGGATGTTCTTAGGCTACCCAGAGGATACTTGGTCAAAGACCGGAAGTAGTGAGCTGCTTGAGCCATGTGTAAAAGAATCGTTTCTGGCCACTCCCAAGTGAATGGCGATCAGAGAACTTTCCTCACTTGCGTGAACTTCTACACATGACTCCATCCTCCATCTACAATACATATATGTAATTCGTTGTTCTTGATAATGGTGTTTAGTTTAGTGTTATCGCGTATTTTGGACATTGACCCATGTGATAGTGATGTGTTGTAAGTTACATGTGCCTTAACTATCACCTACTGGTGACGAAACTGTTTGTATTGGAAGTATCAAACACTTAGAAATGTTTTCCGGGAAGAAGATTACGGATCTTCATCGTGAGACGATTGATGAAATAAAAATACCGTCTGCCATTCCTGGACGGGCCCCCTTACAAAAAAATTTTAAATTGGTTAGTGTTAGCGGAGCGGTCAAAAAAGTAAAAAA
>NW_026089624.1:10199202-10255036 GCF_024586455.1 Bactrocera neohumeralis
AGAGATTTTGCGCTTAACGTTATACATACATATGTATGATATATTTATAATGAATAATATAATGAATATCTGTTTCCATATATGCATATATGTATATAAATATAGTTATTAGTTTTCTTGGTGTTTTTGTCTCTGTTTTATGTTTGCAAATATTTCTGCCTTTGCTTTTTTACTGTATGCAGTCGTGCTCATTGCTTTATCAAGCATAAGGGGCTGCCGGAAATTTTTCGCATGTGAATGCTTGAATATTGGCTGCTTTGTTTTTTGTTAAGAGATTGTGTTTGAATAAACCAAAATTAGCTTAACATATAGGCATTTGAAAATTTGTTTATTTAAATTTTTAAAAATTTAGATAAATGTATCTTTATACCAAACTTTTATAGGTTTTTCCCGTAGATTAAATTTGGACCTTATAAGTTTGGCAACCGTTTAATAGTGATGTTAAAACGGATTTTGATTACCGATTTTATAATAGTACGTATATGTAAATCAGTTTGTTGTTTTATACATATATGCATATTACAAATTATATAAAATTAGATTGAATACGCTCACTTTGTTCCTTCAGGAGCTTTTTTTGTATGTATTTATGCTGCCTTCTGCGTTTGTCTCTCTTTCTCTGCTTCAGCTACCTTCTTGTTGTTTTCGTGCAATTATCTCTCGTTGGTGTATGCAGGTCTCTGCGATGTCCAGCTGTGTTGTGTTGCTCCCGTTTTAAATTGTTGTTTTTATTTTATATAGTTTTAGTTTCGCGCCCGTTTTATTTATTTCTTTTAATTTGTTTTTTTTTTTTTTAACGCGCCCGAATGTGTGGATTTTTGTTTTTCATTTTTCGTTTGAGAGTTTCGCGACACGTTTGTTTTTGTTTGTTGAAACGAAGTTAATTTTCTTCTTGTTGTGATGTGGTCTTTTGATTTGGTTGTTTTTTGTTTGTTTGTTATATGTGTATGTACGTATTTATGTAAACATAATCTTTTTGTTTTATGTCACTGCACTTATTGCACTTTTGTTTTTCTCCACGGTCTTTTTATAAATTTTTGTTTAGTTAAAATCCGAAGGTGCCTTTCGGTAAGGCTCGAAGGACCATGTTTAACATCCCATTGGGTAGGGTATGCACAACTCACTTACACCCGCTATTAAACATACAAATGAAAATGCGCGAGTAATTTTGTGTACAATTAACTTTAATGTTTGATAAATTTAAAATACGATACAATTTTCAATAGATCGAAATAGAATTGGAACTTCGGTGTTTAAATTATCCCAGTGCGAAAGTGTTGTTGAATCACGTAGAGTTCTGGCGAATTTTGTATGTAACGAAAGCTGCTAACAGCGAGGTATATGGCGGTAAGGTTAAAACGAGAGTAATGTCTACGCGGCGCAGTGGGGAATCGGATCGTGTCGAACGAATTGTGTAAGCGAAAGTGTCTGCTTTCTCGTTGTCCATCCTTTTTGATAAGCTTGTTGGTGTATAGGCTTGTGTTGTCGTGTTCTCAGCTGTGGTGAACTAAGCTGTCTTATTAGGGTGCGCCAGTTTTTCCCGGGTAGAGTGGGTGGATGCTTAAGTCATCTAAACACGGACATTATAATATTACATGTGGAGAATATTCTAATAAATTTTCATTCAGAGATATTAAAAAATTCGCCAATGGCTACAAATACTCTGGAAGGTTTTTGGCAAAAGTTTGAGCATGGTGACCCACATACTATAATTCGGTGCTGGATCATCTAAAATCCAAAAATTAAAATTTTTTCGTTAGATAATTCCTTAGCCAAAGTAGATTTTTCGAAATTTAAGTTTTTACTTTTGGGGACACCTTGAAGGAAAAACGCGATTTTAGTGTTTTTGTTATTGCAAAATTCATAATATCAAAAGAAAAATGGTCCAACGTTGCCTCGTTAATGACAAATAGAAAAAGTGTTCGAAGTTTCAAAACAATTAGTGCAGTTATGAAGTTATGAGGCACCGGCTTTGAAATCGTGAGCTTCAAAGTTTTGAAATTAGATGTAAAACGTTCATAAGACAAGTAAACAAAATTGTAAGTTCGTCAATTGTTTTTAAATTTTGTCAACTCCTGAGATATATGATTATTGAAAGAAAATGTGTTGTCAAATATTACCCCAGGATCTTTGATTGCCAAAACACATTTAAGGACGCAATTTGAAATATTGAACAATGTGGTTTCCAAAGTAAACACGTCTTTTAAAATAAAACAGAACAATTGAATTTTTCTGAAAAAAAATTTATTTAATTCAAAATAGTCTCCTTCTGCTTCAACACACCTTTTTGTACGGTCCAAAAGCATGTCGAACGAGTGTTTTAGCCCGTTGGTCGGAATGGCCGCCAGTATACCGGTGCAAGGTTTTTGAATGACCTCTACGTCTGCATAACGCTTTCCTTTCATGGGCAAGCGCATTTTTCCGAAAATGAAGAGCTCGTACGGTGCCATATCAGGTGAATACTGGGAGTGTTTAATGGTTAAAATGTGATTTTTGGTCAAATAATCGTCCTTCGAATGTTGGATTCTGAGCAATTTTTGGTCGTTAGTCAATTTGTGCGGAACAAACCGTGCACACTCCTTTCGTAAGCCCAAATGTTCGGTCAAAATGCAATAAATCGATGTTTTGGAGATGTTCAATTTCATTTCCATGAATTTCAATGATGATTTCGGCTGATTTTTGATGAATTCACACACAGTTTCGATGGAATTCCCGGTGACCACGGATTTTGATTGGCCCACATGTTGATCGTCAATTATGTCCTTACGACCACTTTGAAAACGTTGAAACCACTCGAGCACTCTGCTACGGGATAGGCAATCATCGCCATAAACCATTTTTCTTTTACCAATTTTGAAACAAAATTTAATGTTGGCACTTTGTTCGAAGCCTATTTTCGCCCCGATAACACAAACATACGGACACAATAACTTGAGTTCCAATCGATGTCATGAAATTCTCACTGGACAATCGTTAAAGATAGCAGATTCTAAAGCACCAGTTGACATATAGATGGCGCCACCAGGGGCGCTGGATTCAAAAAGTCCTGTTTACTTTGAAACGCACCTTGTAATTAGAAAGCAAGATGCTATGTCCCTTCTCATACGAGATTTCCACAATTACGAAAAATTCAGAGAAAGCTGTGATATCATTCACCAATCATAAAAACTATCTATCATTGTCACACTGAAGTTTATTTTCATCTTCCGAACTCGATCCCCTGCAAGAAGACAGAGTGCAAACCTAAAAAGAATAACTTTTTAATTATGATATTGTGTTGAACGTTAGGAAAGACTTTAGAGAAATCTGTATAAACACTTCAAATCCAGCGGAGAAAGCTAACATTCAATTATCACTAAAACTAAGTTAAACCCTGACGACGATGACGATTAATTTACCTGCAGGATAATTTCTTATCTGTAACGGAGCACATTTTGGAAATGGTGGAGAGTTTAAAAATATACTTATGTGTGGATAATACATTCTTTTTAGTCTTTAGGGGTAACGAATGTCAATTTCCAGTCTGAAATAAGGTCACCTGTTGACAGACTTATGGAAGAAAAGCTTCAGATGATAAGCAAAGGCAGGACAATTTTTTATAAGCACAGGCGGCAGCCAATCAAGATCAATTTTGAAAGAAGGCTTGATATCACAAATAGTCTTGGCAATATCATCCTACTAAAGACACAGTGTAGCAAAATTTAAAAATGAACAATTGTTAGCAGAAAATGTAGATGTAGCTCCAAGCTCATGATGTACATAATTAGATTTGAGAAAAGTTGGCAGTTTCACTAGGAGTGCATGCCGACTTATCATTATAGCATAAAACGGAAGGAATGGTCGACACCCCATTCTAGATTTCAAAACCATGAACTTTTGTTAAAAAGAACTTCCTGTATTATTTATTTTGAAGATTTTTCAACCTTTGAGGTCCTTAGTACACACAAGCAACTTACATATTCCAGTTATATGTACATTGTTGTATATTTTTAATGGGGATATTATGACAACAAAATTTTGAATGAATTTATTAAATTTTGAAAAACAATACGTAATCCAGAAAATAAATCATCCCATTTAAACTCAAAAGCAGATCGTTGAATTTTATAATGCCACACAAAACAAATTAAAAACTTAATCCGTCAATAGGTTTGGCAGGAGCGAAAAGATAAATATCAAATATATACTATTATATGGAGTAATGGACAACAAACCGTCAAGGAACCTAATGTTTAAATTGTCGTTGAGAAAATTATGTCAAGAAACCGATGAAGACTATTTGAATAAGAGTTAATTTGAATCAGGTTAAGGCTAAGCAGGCTATCAATGAGATATAGCTCGTGAGAAGACGAAACATTGAAGAGAATAATGACAGAACTATAGGAATTACTGAACCAGACAATATTTCTTAGATTAAAGTCACCAAGAATACAAATATTATTCGGACTCAACTTATTTTAAACCTGCGAAATATTAGTTGCATGAATCTTATATAACAAGAAAGAACTATTCAAAAGGATGTAGAAAACAACAATGAACAGAACTCTTTGATACAAACTCAATACAAAATTGAAATTTGAGTCGAAATACTCACTGTCATAGTAACCAGAATTAAGACACTTCTCAACAGTAACGAAAATATCAAAACTCAAACGTGAAGAAAATGTACGAATATTTTATTTAGGTCTAATACTAGAAAAATTGGGATAGTTGACCTTGAGACAAGAACAATTAGGGGAAAGTACAGAAAACGGACGATCAAAATTATGATTAACAGGCACATTAACTAGTCCGCAGCATTTTTTTCCGTCTGTTTGGAAAACTTAAAAGGGCCCGACTTGGTGCCAGAATTTCGCTGATACCTACAAATATTTTCACGCCTTTAATTTTGCGAATTTCAAGGCTCCAATTTCTGCCACACCCGAACTTCTTTAATTGTCCAGTATACTCTTAACATTGTAAACAGAAGGAAGCGTCGGAGACTCTATAAATATGCATATTTAAGTGATCAGCAAGATTAGCTGAGTCTATTTGGCCAAGTTGGTCAGTTATCAGTTTTTGTTTTATCGATCTATAGTTTTGCACAGATCTCATTTATCCCATAGAAGCTGATCATTATCTGAACGGCGAATTAAGGACCACTATAGCATAGAGCTGTCACACAAACTGATCGACAATATCATGTTCTTTTATGGAATCCTTTTTATGTTTGTGAAGGGAATTACAATTTCGGTGCAACCGAAGTTATTGTTTTTTCTTTTTTAATATTTACCAAAGGTTAAAGTAACCTTACTAAAACAGAGAAAAACTTTTTTCAGTCCGCAGCAAATTGTAGATTGCAGCGTAACTTTTGGGAATCAGGGATGTACTGGTGGATCTTTAAGGAATACCCTTAAATATTTGGAAGCGACGGGTGGATTGATGCGCGAACAGGATTATAAATATGTATCAAAGGTAATAATATATTCTAACGTAATGATTGTAATCTTCAATGAATGTGGAATTATTTCTTAATATTAAGCGTGGTCCATTTCGAGGTTCCCTACTTTTTTATAGAAAAATTACAGAAACTACAAATTTAATAGGGAATGTTTAATATCATTCAAAAGATATTCTTTGGCATTTAGTTTTTGAAGATTTTCTCTTACAAATGTTGGCCGGCTGGTTGGTCGCAGATGGTCCATCCATTGAGTCCTATGTTCGACGATTCGTCCGAGCATTTCGACTGCTAACTGGCGAATGACACTCGTGATGTTCTGTGTCAAGGCCTGAATCGAAGCAGGGCCGTCCGCATAGACCATAAACTTTACATATACCTACAAAAAAAAGTCTAACGGACGGTGTGGTATAGTAAGATCTTGATGGCAAATCGACCGACCCAAAAATTTAAATTATCTACTCAATGAATTGTTCTTTCAATAAATCCATTAACTGATGTGGTGTGTAGGAAGTGGCGTTGTCTTCTTGAAACCAAATGTCGGCGAGATCACGAGCTTCAATTGCAGGCATCAAATAGTCGCCATTGACGGTTATCTTCTTATAGGCATCATTTTTGAAGAAATATGCCATAAACCACACTAAACCGTTGCTTTTTTTCTGGATGAAACGGCTGCTCTTCATGAGACCCTTCGTCCCTAAAGGCAGCAATTTCGCTTGTTTTCATACCCATTGAACCAGAAATTGGCCTCATCACTGAATTTGGCGCAAAATCGTTGACTCTTCTTGAAACTTTTCAAGAAAAAATAGAACGAAGCAATGTCGCTAGAGAAGGTCGAGCGGCTTCAGTTCTCGTACAAGATGTATTTCGTACACTTTCAATGTAGGATCTCAACATAAAATGCGTTAAGTCGTTTGATACTTCTGTCCGAGTGCGAACAGCGCAGAATCGACCCTCCACTGTCTTCGAGTACGCTCTCAGCTACGGTTGCTATGTTTTCGTCACTTCGTACTGGATGTGATCTATTCGGTCAAATATTATCCAATAATGAATGCTGGGTCTCAAGATGGGTGATGATGTTGCGCAAAGTACACTCTCATCTGAGCCGATTATGTTAACCATAAGTTGAACGAAGTCCGCGAAACACATTCATTGCATAACGTGAACTTTCGTCACAAAGTTGACAAATTGTAAACAATGTATAGGCGTAAGTTTTTCCATGATGAAATGCCAAAAAATACTGAACAAAACTAGCATGAGAGCTTGAAATGACTAACGTGTAATCTGTCAAACAGTCTATTGAAAAAAGTATATTAATGTGTATATGCGGTCAAAATGATGAGACGAATGAAATCCCGCTGTCTGTTTGTCTGTTTATCCGTCTGTCCATTTGTCCGTTTGCTGTGCACACTTCAACTTGAATAAAAGTTGAGATATCGTAATGAAACTTATTACATGAGCTTCTAGACAAAAAATGGAACTCGAGGTCGTACATGAGCGTAATCGGACCACTGTCAACGCCATTAAACGAAAACTTTTATAAAACGCCATAACGAAGCACTAAATTCAGATACCGAACTGTAATTTGACATATAGAACTGTGGCTGTTTTAATTAGGGGCACCAATTGGCAAAACGTTTAAAAAATGAGAGAGGTCATGCCGTCTAATAGGATTAATGTAAATAAATTCCATAGCATCCATACTAACGAACCATATTCACTCCAAACAAATCCCTTAAACACTCCAACCGGCACTGTAAAAATTTATAAAATCAGATGATAACCCCGTCCACTCCTCATATAACGGTACTGTTAAAAACTATTAAAATAGCGATTAATCAATAACTAAAAGCAAAAGAGACACAAAATTATGCACCCAAAATGGTTTAAGAAGACTCAAAAGGGACCGGGTGCTTGGGAGTTTCCATCGAAATGATCGGTCAGTGTGTGAGATCTATATTTGAAACTCAGAGGTTCCTTCTCTGATAATAGTGTGTCTGAATGTCGCAAGATGGGCTGAAACGGGCCGTTAGCTCCCATATATCTAAAACAAAGATTTTCGATGATTTGGATGATTTTATACTGCATATATCGGCCAATATGTGGGTTATCTCAATGAAATTGCGTTTGCTCATTACAGTGTATCTATGTCCATAAAATGGATAAAATTGGACGAAAAATTGTCCTAGCCTCCCTATAACTAATATCAGGATTTTCGATCATTCGGCTGCTCTTACTCCATATGATTGGTGATGCTTTGTGTATGTAGGATGCTAATTGCATCTCATTGTAGGAAAAATATGGTAGATAAAATGGAGCCCATAATACCCAACTGAAATAAACTACTTATAAAGATTTTGGTATCTCATCTCTCACGTATCTCATTTCATGATGATTTTAATATAGATTTAGCTAACGCGGACTAAAATATGGCAATAAAACAAGTCGAAGTTAATGATCTTCAATATACAGGTAAGTCTAGAAAATGCCAAAATTGATTGCAATTTTTTCACGGTTTCATCGAATAATGGAGTTTTAATTCTTTCACAACATTTTTATACTCTCGCAACAAAGTTGCTAAGGAGAGTATTATAGTTTTGTTCACATAACGGTTCTTTGTAAGTCCTAAAACTAAAAGAGTCAGATATAGGGTTATATATACCAAAATGATCAGGGTGACAAGTAGAGTCGAAATCCGGAGGTCTGTCTGTCCGTCCGTCCGTCCGTGCAAGCTGTAACTTGAGTAAAAATTGAGTTATCATGATGAAACTTGGTACACGTATTTTGTGGCTTCATAAGAAGGTTAAGTTCGCAGATGGGAAAAATCGGCCCACTGCCACGCCCAAAATGGCGAAAACCGAAAACCTATAAAGTGTCATAACTAAGCCATAAATAAAGAAATTTGGCACAAAGGATCGCATTAGAGAGGGGCATATTAGGACGTAATTTTTTGGAAAAGTGGGCGTGGCCCCGCCCTTCTACTAAGTTTTTTGTACATATCTCGGAAACTACTATAGCTATGTCAACCAAATTCTATAGAGTCGTTTCCTTCAGGCATTTCCATATACAGTTCAAAAATGGAAAAAAATGGAAAATAACCTCGCCCACCTCCCATACAAAGGTTATGTTGAAAATCACTAAAAGTGCGTTAACCGACTAACAAAAAACGCCAGAAATACTAAATTTTACGGAAGAAATGGCAGAAGGAAGCTGCACCCAGGCTTTTTTTAAAAATTGAAAATGGGTGTGGCGTCGCCCACTTATGGACTAAAAACCATATCTCGGGAACAACTTCACCGATTTCAATGAAATTCGGTATGTAATATTTTCTTAACACCCTGATGATATGTACAAAATATGGGTGAAATCGGTTCACAACCACGCCTTCTTCCAATATAACGCTATTTTGAATTCCATCTGATGCCTTCTCTGTATTATATATACATTAGGACCCAATGATGATAGCGGAATAAAACTTTACACAAATACGGTATTTGAAAAATATGTAAATGACGGATAATGAAATCTCGATTATCACTATATCATGCGAGAGTATAAAATGTTCGGTGACACCCGAACTTAGCCCTTCCTTACTTGTTTTAAATTGAAAGTGGGCGTGGCGTCGCCCACTTATGGACCAAAAACCATATCTCAGAAACTATCAACCGACTTCAGTGAAATTCGGTACATAATATTTTCTTAACACCCTGATGACATCTACGAAATATGGGTGAAATCGGTTCACAACCACGCCTTCTTCCAATATAACGCTATTTTGAATTCCATCTCATGCCTTCTCTGTATGATATATACATTAGGAACCAATGATGATAGCGGAATAAAACTTTACACAAATACGGTATTTGAAAAATATGTAAATGACGGATAATGAAATCTCGATTATCACTTTATCATGCGAGAGTATAAAATGTTCGGTGACACCCGAACTTAGCCCTTCCTTACTTGTTTAATACAAAGTTTTGCCAGCACCGTAAGAAATTTCGCTGGCTTTGATTCTTACAAGTTGCAAGAGTATACCGTAAAAGGCTCGGTTACACCAGAACCATCGACTCATCTCTCTCAGTGGTACGTTTCAGTTGAAGTGTAATTAGAATCACCATTGGTTTCCTTTAAATCACTATTTTAACCAGAAGTTAACTGATAAATGGCTGACAACAAGACTTTGAGAAAACGGTCCTTAAAGTTTTCAATGTTTTATTCATCCAATAAAATAAAAGATAAAATTGCGGAACTCTTTGCAAACTTTAATAGAATTGCTTCGAGATTTATCAATTGGCAAATTTTGCCACATTAGTAAAAAGCTAATTCTAATATCGGTTTTGCTTATGTTCGTAAAGCTTAGTACGCAGCTCTCAAGAAACGTAAAAACTTCATATAAAAAAACGCTTAAGAAACGGTCAAGATACTTTCCTGCGACAAACTTACTTGTGCTAGTACGCAGCTCTCAAGAAATCTAGTACCAATTTTTGATACTTTTTTTCAGTAAAATGTGAATATGGCAAACCTTGTTTTGCGAAGAAACATCAAATCAACAATTGTTTCTTGAAGGAAATTCGAAGTAATCGTCAAATTCATCCTAAATTAGTTGAAATCATTATTATGAAGTATATTCCATTTTGAAATGTTGTATAAAACCTATCAATCATCAACAACATTTCTTAAATCTCAATGAAAATATTTATGATACCATATACATACACACATACATATTACGCACAAAGTTTGTCTTCTTTGTTTATTCTCTCTTGCTCTTCTAATGTAGATCATTCACAATGCGTAACCAGCTGCCAAAATTACTTGAGAAATAATGTATTTTTTTCTTGAGCAATTCCTTGAGAGCTGCGTACCAACCTTAAAGACGAAATCATAATCAGATTCAGTGACACCATTGAAAACCAAAATTCGTTTGCAATTCTGACAACTAAGAAAACCTACCTTAAATTTCACGACACCCCTGTGATATAGTACCTACATATGTATGTATATTGATTGCCATCAGATGCAAAAGGTAGTTATGCAAAAAGTTTTGTACCAGCCGGCCTTATATCGTATACGATTATATCGGCCAATATATAAGATATCTAGAAAAATTTAAGGTCATCAGAAAGTTTGAAAGTTATTATATTAGATATATGATATCTAAGGAAAGTATTGACCCGATTATTTTCATTTCCAAAGAAATTTCTTCCTAACTTGAAATAATATATCTGACAAATTAGACTATTTTTTGTGTAAAAAGTCAGTCATATACACTGTCGGCCACATATTTGATATATGGGGCTGTTTAATATCGACAATTTTGTTACATCACAGACTTATAGGCACTATATTTGCAAAGTTATGTTTCGTGTAACTTAATTGGTGTCTCATTTATAGAAGAATACTGTAATGTTAAATAATCAAATGAAATCTAATATTTTTATATATGGGGAATTGGCGGGATTGTAATCCGATTTCGACCATTTTCATAATGTGATATGTTAAGGACGATGTGTAGAAGGTCTTGTTTTTAGCAAGTTTGGTTAATTTGGCTTTAGTGGAGATATACAATTTTCAGATATATATTTAAAATTTTTACTGTTCTCAAAACTATCAAGTCTTTTAACCTCTAGAAAATATTGTCCTGAAAAATCTCGTTAAGCTTAGACCACGAATGACCTATCCAGTGTAGCCGCTGTCTTTTAATTCGCTGAACTATGTCATTGTCGTCATATATCTCATACGGCTCATCGTTCCATCGAATGCGGTATTCTCCGTGGCCAATGCTCGAAAACAATAAATCTGCCGCAGAATCTTTCTCTCGAAAACTCGTATCGTCGACTCATCAGATGTTGTTATCGTCTAGCTGTACAGTTGTACACTTTTACAGAGGATAGTGCCTTCCCTATTTAGTTCTGCAGCTCGAAATATTTTCTCCAAGAGCAGATTGACTAAGCCGCACGAAATGGACTCGGCTTGTCTGAAGCCTCACTTGGTATCGAATAGCTCAGAGAGGTCCTTCCCGTTCCTAACGGAAATTTGGTATTGCTCAACGTGAGTATGGACAGCCGTATTAGTTTTTCCGGGATATTAAATTCAAACATCGCGGCATAAAAGTAGCTTCTTTTCGTGCTATCAGAAGCAGCTTTAAAATCGATGAAGAGGTGGTGAAAGACGGTCCCCTTTTCACGGGTTTTTTCCAAGATTTGGCGCATGGTAAATATTTAATAAGTTGTGATTTTCTAGGCCGTATTGTTGTTCTTCAGGCGGGTAATTGATATTCGAAATTCTTCATGGTCGCCAATGGAACGTCTGTTCCATAGTCATCTGGCGTTTTACTTTCACTGCCATTCAGCAGTTTGGATGTCGAAGCGATGTCATTTGAAAAGGTCGAGCGGATTCAGTTCTTGTACAAGATGTGTTTTGTACGCTTTCAATGTAAGATCTCGACGTAAAATGCGTTAAGTCGTTTGATACTTCTGTCCGAGTGCGAACAGCGCAGAATCGACCCTCCACTGTCTTCGAGTACGCTCTCAGCTACGGTTGCTATGTTTTCGTCACTTCGTACTGGATGTGATCTATACGGTCAAATATTTTCCAATAATGAATGCTGAGTCTCAAGATGAGTGATGATGTTGCGCATAGTACACTCTCATCTGAGCCGATTATGTTAACCATAAGTTGAACGAAGTCCGCGAAACACATTCATTGCATAACGTGAACTTTCGTCACAAAGTTGACAAATTGTAAACAATGTATAGGCGTAAGTTTTTCCATGATGAAATGCCAAAAAATACTGAACAAAACTAGCATGAGAGCTTGAAATGACTAACGTGTAATCTGTCAAACAGTCTATTGAAAAAAGTATATTAATGTGTATATGCGGTCAAAATGATGAGACGAGTGAAATCCCGCTGTCTGTTTGTCTGTTTATCCGTCTGTCCATTTGTCCGTTTGCTGTGCACACTTCAACTTGAATAAAAGTTGAGATATCGTAATGAAACTTATTACATGAGCTTCTAGACAAAAAATGGAACTCGAGGTCGTACATGAGCGTAATCGGACCACTGTCAACGCCATTAAACGAAAACTTTTATAAAACGCCATAACGAAGCACTAAATTCAGATACGGAACTGTAATTTGACATATAGAACTGTGGCTGTTTTAATTAGGGGCACCAATTGGCAAAACGTTTAAAAAATGAGAGAGGTCATGCCGTCTAATAGGATTAATGTAAATAAATTCCATAGCATCCATACTAACGAACCATATTCACTCCAAACAAATCCCTTAAACACTCCAACCGGCACTGTAAAAATTTATAAAATCAGATGATAACCCCGTCCACTCCTCATATAACGGTACTGTTAAAAACTATTAAAATAGCGATTAATCAATAACTAAAAGCAAAAGAGACACAAAATTATGCACCCAAAATGGTTTAAGAAGACTCAAAAGGGGCCGGGTGCTTGGGAATTTCCATCGAAATGATCGGTCAGTGTGTGAGATCTATATTTGAAACTCAGAGGTTCCTTCTCTGATAATAGTGTGTCTGAATGTCGCAAGATGGGCTGAAACGGGCCGTTAGCTCCCATATATCTAAAACAAAGATTTTCGATGATTTGGATGATTTTATACTGCATATATCGGCCAATATGTGGGTTATCTCAATGAAATTGCGTTTGCTCATTACAGTGTATCTATGTCCATAAAATGGATAAAATTGGACGAAAAATTGTCCTAGCCTCCCTATAACTAATATCAGGATTTTCGATCATTCGGCTGCTCTTACTCCATATGATTGGTGATGCTTTGTGTATGTAGGATGCTAATTGCATCTCATTGTAGGAAAAATATGGTAGATAAAATGGAGCCCATAATACCCAACTGAAATAAACGACTTATAAAGATTTTGGTATCTCATCTCTCACGTATCTCATTTCATGATGATTTTAATATAGATTTAGCTAACGCGGACTAAAATATGGCAATAAAACAAGTCTATGTTAATGATCTTCAATATACAGGTAAGTCTAGAAAATGCCAAAATTGATTGCAATTTTTTCACGGTTTCATCGAATAATGGAGTTTTAATTCTTTCACAACATTTTTATACTCTCGCAACATAGTTGCTAAGGAGAGTATTATAGTTTTGTTCACATAACGGTTCTTTGTAAGTCCTAAAACTAAAAGAGTCAGATATAGGGTTATATATACCAAAATGATCAGGGTGACAAGTAGAGTCGAAATCCGGTGGTCTGTCTGTCCGTCCGTCCGTCCGTGCAAGCTGTAACTTGAGTAAAAATTGAGTTATCATGATGAAACTTGGTACACGTATTTTGTGGCTTCATAAGAAGGTTAAGTTCGCAGATGGGCAAAATCGGCCCACTGCCACGCCCACAAAATGGCGAAAACCGAAAACCTATAAAGTGTCATAACTAAGCCATAAATAAAGATATTAAAGTGAAATTTGGCACAAAGGATCGCATTAGAGAGGGGCATATTAGGACGTAATTTTTTGGAAAAGTGGGCGTGGCCCCGCCCTTCTACTAAGTTTTTTGTACATATCTCGGAAACTACTATAGCTATGTCAACCAAATTCTATAGAGTCGTTTCCTTCAGGCATTTCCATATACAGTTCAAAAATGGAAAAAAATGGAAGAAATCGGATAATAACCTCGCCCACCTCCCATACAAAGGTTATGTTGAAAATCACTAAAAGTGCGTTAACCGACTAACAAAAAACGCCAGAAATACTAAATTTTACGGAAGAAATGGCAGAAGGAAGCTGCACCCAGGCTTTTATTAAAAATTGAAAATGGGTGTGGCGTCGCCCACTTATGAACTAAAAACCATATCTCGGGAACAACTTCACCGATTTCAATGAAATTCGGTATGTAATATTTTCTTAACACCCTGATGATATGTACAAAATATGGGTGAAATCGGTTCACAACCACGCCTTCTTCCAATATAACGCTATTTTGAATTCCATCTGATGCCTTCTCTGTATAATATATACATTAGGACCCAATGATGATAGCGGAATAAAACTTTACACAAATACGGTATTTGAAAAATATGTAAATGACGGATAATGAAATCTCGATTATCACTATATCATGCGAGAGTATAAAATGTTCGGTGACACCCGAACTTAGCCCTTCCTTACTTGTTTTAAATTGAAAGTGGGCGTGGCGTCGCCCACTTATGGACCAAAAACCATATCTCAGAAACTATCAACCGACTTCAGTGAAATTCGGTACATAATATTTTCTTAACACCCTGATGACATCTACGAAATATGGGTGAAATCGGTTCACAACCACGCCTTCTTCCAATATAACGCTATTTTGAATTCCATCTCATGCCTTCTCTGTATGATATATACATTAGGAACCAATGATGATAGCGGAATAAAACTTTACACAAATACGGTATTTGAAAAATATGTAAATGACGGATAATGAAATCTCGATTATCACTTTATCATGCGAGAGTATAAAATGTTCGGTGACACCCGAACTTAGCCCTTCCTTACTTGTTTAATACAAAGTTTTGCCAGCACCGTAAGAAATTTCGCTGGCTTTGATTCTTACAAGTTGCAAGAGTATACCGTAAAAGGCTCGGTTACACCAGAACCATCGACTCATCTCTCTCAGTGGTACGTTTCAGTTGAAGTGTAATTAGAATCACCATTGGTTTCCTTTAAATCACTATTTTAACCAGAAGTTAACTGATAAATGGCTGACAACAAGACTTTGAGAAAACGGTCCTTAAAGTTTTCAATGTTTTATTCATCCAATAAAATAAAAGATAAAATTGCGGAACTCTTTGCAAACTTTAATAGAATTGCTTCGAGATTTATCAATTGGCAAATTTTGCCACATTAGTAAAAAGCTAATTCTAATATCGGTTTTGCTTATGTTCGTAAAGCTTAGTACGCAGCTCTCAAGAAACGTAAAAACTTCATATAAAAAAACGCTTAAGAAACGGTCAAGATACTTCCCTGCGACAAACTTACTTGTGCTAGTACGCAGCTCTCAAGAAATCTAGTACCAATTTTTGATACTTTTTTTCAGTAAAATGTGAATATGGCAAACCTTGTTTTGCGAAGAAACATCAAATCAACAATTGTTTCTTGAAGGAAATTCGAAGTAATCGTCAAATTCATCCTAAATTAGTTGAAATCATTATTATGAAGTATATTCCATTTTGAAATGTTGTATAAAACCTATCAATCATCAACAACATTTCTTAAATCTCAATGAAAATATTTATGATACCATATACATACACACATACATATTACGCACAAAGTTTGTCTTCTTTGTTTATTCTCTTGCTCTTCTAATGTAGATCATTCACAATGCGTAACCAGCTGCCAAAATTACTTGAGAAATAATGTATTTTTTTCTTGAGCAATTCCTTGAGAGCTGCGTACCAACCTTAAAGACGAAATCATAATCAGATTCAGTGACACCATTGAAAACCAAAATTCGTTTGCAATTCTGACAACTAAGAAAACCTACCTTAAATTTCACGACACCCCTGCGTGATATAGTACCTACATATGTATGTATATTGATTGCCATCAGATGCAAAAGGTAGTTATGCAAAAAGTTTTGTACCAGCCGGCCTTATATCGTATACGATTATATCGGCCAATATATAAGATATCTAGAAAAATTTAAGGTCATCAGAAAGTTTGAAAGTTATTATATTAGATATATGATATCTAAGGAAAGTATTGACCCGATTATTTTCATTTCCAAAGAAATTTCTTCCTAACTTGAAATAATATATCTGACAAATTAGACTATTTTTTTGTGTAAAAAGTCAGTCATATACACTGTCGGCCACATATTTGATATATGGGGGGCTGTTTAATATCGACAATTTTGTTACATCACAGACTTATAGGCACTATATTTGCAAAGTTATGTTTCGTGTAACTTAATTGGTGTCTCATTTATAGAAGAATACTGTAATGTTAAATAATCAAATGAAATCTAATATTTTTATATATGGGGAATTGGCGGGATTGTAATCCGATTTCGACCATTTTCATAATGTGATATGTTAAGGACGATGTGTAGAAGGTCTTGTTTTTAGCAAGTTTGGTTAATTTGGCTTTAGTGGAGATATACAATTTTCAGATATATATTTAAAATTTTTACTGTTCTCAAAACTATCAAGTCTTTTAACCTCTAGAAAATATTGTCCTGAAAAATCTCGTTAAGCTTAGACCACGAATGACCTATCCAGTGTAGCCGCTGTCTTTTAATTCGCTGAACTATGTCATTGTCGTCATATATCTCATACGGCTCATCGTTCCATCGAATGCGGTATTCTCCGTGGCCAATGCTCGAAAACAATAAATCTGCCGCAGAATCTTTCTCTCGAAAACTCGTATCGTCGACTCATCAAATGTTGTTATCGTCTATCTGTACAGTTGTACACTTTTACAGAGGATAGTGCCTTCCCTATTTAGTTCTGCAGCTCGAAATATTTTCTCCAAGAGCAGATTGACTAAGCCGCACGAAATGGACTCGGCTTGTCTGAAGCCTCACTTGGTATCGAATAGCTCAGAGAGGTCCTTCCCGTTCCTAACGGAAATTTGGTATTGCTCAACGTGAGTATGGACAGCCGTATTAGTTTTTCCGGGATATTAAATTCAAACATCGCGGCATAAAAGTAGCTTCTTTTCGTGCTATCAGAAGCAGCTTTAAAATCGATGAAGAGGTGGTGAAAGACGGTCCCCTTTTCACGGGTTTTTTCCAAGATTTGGCGCATGGTAAATATTTAATAAGTTGTGATTTTCTAGGCCGTATTGTTGTTCTTCAGGCGGGTAATTGATATTCGAAATTCTTCATGGTCGCCAATGGAACGTCTGTTCCATAGTCATCTGGCGTTTTACTTTCACTGCCATTCAGCAGTTTGGATGTCGAAGCGATGTCATTTGAAAAGGTCGAGCGGATTCAGTTCTTGTACAAGATGTGTTTTGTACGCTTTCAATGTAAGATCTCGACGTAAAATGCGTTAAGTCGTTTGATACTTCTGTCCGAGTGCGAACAGCGCAGAATCGACCCTCCACTGTCTTCGAGTACGCTCTCAGCTACGGTTGCTATGTTTTCGTCACTTCGTACTGGATGTGATCTATACGGTCAAATATTTTCCAATAATGAATGCTGAGTCTCAAGATGAGTGATGATGTTGCGCATAGTACACTCTCATCTGAGCCGATTATGTTAACCATAAGTTGAACGAAGTCCGCGAAACACATTCATTGCATAACGTGAACTTTCGTCACAAAGTTGACAAATTGTAAACAATGTATAGGCGTAAGTTTTTCCATGATGAAATGCCAAAAAATACTGAACAAAACTAGCATGAGAGCTTGAAATGACTAACGTGTAATCTGTCAAACAGTCTATTGAAAAAAGTATATTAATGTGTATATGCGGTCAAAATGATGAGACGAGTGAAATCCCGCTGTCTGTTTGTCTGTTTATCCGTCTGTCCATTTGTCCGTTTGCTGTGCACACTTCAACTTGAATAAAAGTTGAGATATCGTAATGAAACTTATTACATGAGCTTCTAGACAAAAAATGGAACTCGAGGTCGTACATGAGCGTAATCGGACCACTGTCAACGCCATTAAACGAAAACTTTTATAAAACGCCATAACGAAGCACTAAATTCAGATACCGAACTGTAATTTGACATATAGAACTGTGGCTGTTTTAATTAGGGGCACGAATTGGCAAAACGTTTAAAAAAATGGGAGAGGTCATGCCGTCTAATAGGACTAATGTAAATAACTTCCAAAGCATCCATACTAACGAACCAAATTCACTCCAAACAAATCCCTTAAACAATCCAACCGGCACTGTAAAAATTTATAAAATCAGATGATAACCCCGTCCACTCCTCATATAACGGTACTGTTAAAAACTATTAAAATAGCGATTAATCAATAACTAAACCTTTATGTCAACAGAGCGTTACCCGGGTAACTGTTTTGCCTTTAAAGTGCCATATCTCTGGATCCGTAAGTCCGATCAACTTGAAATTTCATGATTGCCTAGTCTGAAGGGTTTTACGTTTTGTGGTTAAATCTGAGCCGGACTGGACCACCTGGAACTGAGATATGACCAAAAACTAACAACTAATCCTTACGTCAACAGAGAGCATACCCGGGTAACACATTGAATTTTAAAGCAACAATACTGAAAAAGCGAAAAAATGCATTGTTTTTGAAATTCATTAATTTTTATTTAATTTATTAATAATAATATTATTTAATTTGACAATAAATTGAAAAAAATTGAAAATTAAAATAATTTTATTACTATTTATGGGCAATTCAGGCAGCGCGGCATACCCTTTGAGTGCTCTGAACAAATGGGCTTGCCGCAGAAGGAGCATGCTTTTCGAGTCTGGCGTCTTCTGAGACATAAGTAGCAGGAACCCTTCAACCTTAGTCGACCAGTGTTGTCCCGCTCCTCTGCATCTGGTGGTGCCGTTGCCAGTCGCAAAGGTGCACCAGTTATAGCTTCTATTGCGTTGCGCGTTGAGAAAATTTTAGATATTTACGGATTGGTGCACCTGACATCTACCTCCGCACGGGCCAGTTGCTCGCTGAGATTGTGCAGAAATTCCCTGCGCCGTGCTGTTGACACCTTCATGTGTGGATTTTTCTCCATGTAAATAATATATGCGGCAAAGGCTGCGACATCCAGAATATTATAAAAAAACGCCAAAGGCCATCTATTTGTACGCCGTTTGGTGGAATACTCAGCAAGGCATTTGTCCACATTGTCACCACCACCTTTGTACTTGTTGTAATCCATTATCATAGCTGGTTTACGTCTAGGACCAACAATTTGCGTATCATAGTGCATTGTAGATAGAAGCACAACAGCTTTGTTCTTTTTAGGAACGTATGAGCACATGGCAACGCTCTCACTGATTGCAAATATGGTGGATTCTGGTTGGCGCCCTTTTGCAATGGATATTTTCGTAAATTGCTATTCAGCATCACAAATATGTCAGATATGGTAGCCGCTTTGTCATATTGTTTGCGATGCACTCGCGTGATTCCATTATAACGGATGAAACGACTTATTTCCCAAAATCGTCTGGCGCTCATTGAAGCTCGAAACAGTTGATGTGCAGTTGTCTTCCACAAATCTTTTGTGTGAACGTAGCCAGAGTGAGTAACGCCATCAAGCAGCAACAATCCCAAATATGCGTCGAATTCTGTTTCTGTTACTGCTTTCCAAACACGTCGTTCTGATATTGGGTTGCATTCTTTTATCATTTACGTCACACATTTCGTTTGTCATTATTAGCTTCGTTTCCATTATAGTTTTACCATCAGTTAGGCGACTTGGCTCGTTCACTCCAGATCTTAGCACGTTGTGCGCTCTTACTCTGGTGTTTTGTGGTTGTGTGCCACTGAAATTGTCTGATCACTGCACTCTTCCACATCAGAGTCAGCTGAATTTATAACAGGTTCATTGTCGTTTTCATTTTCAAATGTCATCGGCTCTTCATCGCTATCTGGACACCCATACTCCTCTCTTCTCTCCCAGATATTTTCATGAGATTCATATTCAAATTCAGGCTCTAACCAATCTCCATCTGCCATTTTGTAATTATTTTTGCACAACACAATCTTTACTATTCACTTTGAAATTAAAAATGTAACTGCAAACATGTAAAAATGTGAAGCGAAGCTCCTTTTCACCTTACGCTACAATAATCTTCATACAAAATGTATGGTTTACCCGGGTATGCTGTCTGTTGACGTGCGTATGTAAAATTCTCTGTTGACATAAAGGTAAAAGCGGAAGAGACACAAAATTATGCACCCAAAATGGTTTAAGAAGACTTAAAAGGGGCCGGGTGCTTGGGAATTTCCATCGAAATGATCGGTCAGTGTGTGAGATCTATATTTGAAACTCAGAGGTTCCTTCTCTGATAATAGTGTGTCTGAATGTCGCAAGATGGGCTGAAACGGGCCGTTAGCTCCCACATATCTAAAACCAAGATTTTCGATGATTCGGATGATTTTATACTGCATATTCCGGCCAATATGTGGGTTATCTCAATGAAGTTGCGTTTGCTCATTACAGTGTATCTATGTCCATAAAATGGATAAAATTGGGCGAAAAATTGTCCTAGCCTCCTTATAACTAATATCATGATTTTCGATCATTCGGCTGATCTTACTCCATATGATTGGTGATGATATCTGAGGTGCCTTAACGAAACCCTGGGATATTTTGTCAGTATGTAGGATGCTGATTGTATCTCATTGTAGCAAAAATATGGTAGGTAGGTAGGTAGGAGTGCAGCCCTATCGGGCTCAATTAGCACTTGATGTGCCATTTTGATACACTACTCGTAGAACCTCCTGTATCTGCTATTACGTTTCACCTTCTCTCTTAAACCATTTTGAGGTTTCGATGAAACTACTTATGTCCGATATGCTTTTGGTGGAAATCCATTCAAGGTTTGGTGCTTGGTGGATTCCGAGTGTTTTGTGTCGGATCTGTGCTAGAGCTGGGCATTCGCAGAGAAAGTGGAAGATTGTTTCCTTGTTCCCTGCTACTCCGCAGCCACGGCAGATGTCGTTGTAGGGCAATCCCATTTTGGACGCATGTTCCCCAAATGGCCAGTGCCCTGTTGTGGTAGCTGTTATTCTGTAAATACTTTTTCTTGACCTATTTAATAAGTCATTGGTTCTTTTCCTGTCATATGTCGGCCATAATTGTTTAGTTATGACGCATTTTATAATGTTTTTCCACCTGTTGTTTGCAATTTGCTGAGATCGTCTATTGATCTCTCCTTTTATCGATCCTAGCGGGCTTGGTATTAGCTCCGCCATGGATTCATTGAGGAAAGCTCCTGCCTTTGCCAACTCGTCTGCTTTTTCGTTACCGAAAATGTTCCTGTGGCCGGGAACCCAGATCAAGTTTAGCTGGAACTTGTCTTTTATTGAGCTTAGTGCTCTCTTGCAGTTGTGAACTGTACTGGAATTTGTCATGGGTGAAGACAATGCCAGGAGGGCTGCCTGGCTGTCCGTAAATATAGTTGCTTTATGTATATTCCCGTGGTTTTCTAATAGAACTTCGCAGGCTTTTTCTATGCCTAGTACTTCTGCTTGGAAGATGCTAGCCGAGTTCGGTAGACGTATAGAGAGAGATATGCCTAGATCAGCGGAGAATACCCCCGTGCCTACTCCACAGTCCATTTTGGACCCGTCGGTATAGATTGAGGTGGTATCTTCCTCTACCATTGAATCTCTTCTCCATTCTCGTCTAGATGGTATCCTCACCTGGAAGTGTCTATTGAAATCCAGCTTTGGGAGAATGTAGTCTGATTTATTAATAGTGAACTTCTTTAAAATTACACTATGTCCGTAGTTCTGCTGATTCCAACCTCCCAATTCTTTTATTCTTATCGCCGCAATAGCTGCTGTTTTGTGAATAAAAATGTCCATTGGTAGTTGATGCAGGATCACATTGAGCGCATCAGTCGGACATGACCTGATTGCACCCGTAACACCCGCACATGCTGCTCATACCAGAGCTCCATATGTAAGTATAGGTCTTATGACAGCCGTATACATCCACATGATTATACTTGGTTTAAGGCCCCAATTCTTGTTGACGATTTTCTTACAAGTATAGTAGGCCATGTATGCTTTGTTTATTCTTTTTTCTATATTTATTTTCCAGGACAGTTTGGTGTCAATCTCCACCCCCAAGTATTTAGCTGTGGGGGATAGAGTGAGTGTAGTACCGTTTAGTACCGGAAGTTGAAACTGAGGGATTTTGGTTCTGCTAGTGAATAGCATCAATTCTGTTTTGTTCGGGTTAACTCCTAGACCATTGTTTTTAGCCCATAGGTTTAACCTACGAAGTGCTCTTTCCATAATCTCGCTGACTGTTGAAGGAAACATGCCTGAGACCAACAACACTATATCGTCTGCATACGCTACTGCTTTCACTCCTCCACCGTTTAGTTGGAGTAGTATTTCGTTCAGCGCTGCAACCCATAGAAGCGGAGAGAGGACCCCCCCTTGAGGCGTTCTTCTACTCACATAGCTTGTTTGTGTTGCAGCGCCGTTTGAAGCTATAATTTTCCTATTCTCAAGCATCGATAGTATCCATCTGCACACAGTGTCGTCTATCCCACCATGTGCCAGAGAATTAATTATCGCATTTACTTCTATGTTGTTGAAGGCGCCCTCTATGTCTAGAAATGCAGCCATGGTGTATTGTTTGTGATGTAGTGATTTTTCAATTACACTTATCACCTCGTGAAGGGCAGTTTCGGTTGATCGGCCCTTCATGTACGCATGTTGGGACTCCGATAACTTTTCCGCCATTATTGTTCTTACGTGTAATCTATTAGCCTTTCTAGTACCTTCAGCATAAAGGAAGTGAGCTTATAGGTCTAAAATCTGGCATTCTCGTGTGTTCTTCTGCCTGGTTTTGGGAGGAAAACTTTACTTTCTTTTCCAACTTCTTGGGATGTAAGATAGTTGTATGCTTGCTTTGTATATATTTTCTAGCCTTAGAACCATTGGTTCTACCAGTTTTTGCAGCATTATGGGCATAATCCCGTCAGGACCTGCCGCTTTATATGGTGCAAAACTATTTATGGCGTATTTGATTCTGGTTCTGGTTGAACCCTCGTTGAAGGTATTTGCTGACTCCCGGGGAAGTGCGTTGTGATAAGTACCTGCAGAGACTCTTTTGCCGAGGAGGTCCAATCACTTCCCTCCGCCCTTATGTAGGCAGTATTAATATGATCTTTGGATAGCATTTTACTCAGCCTGGCGGCTTCTGTGCAACTTTCTATCGATGTACAGAAAGATCGCCAGGACTTTTAGCTTTCCTGACTGCTTTTTTGTATTCTTTCATACTGTCTTTATATGGCTGCCAGATTTTGGTTCTAAAACTCTCATTGAAAGCCTTCCTTAGTTGTGTTCTCAAATTCTTGAGTTTACTGTTCCACCAAGGAAGAGACTTTCTCTTTTTCAAAACTGTTAGCGGAGTAGATTTATTAAAAGTTGTGGTTAGGATTTTTTCCAACTTCTCTACTTCTAAATCTAATTCCTCAGGATTTCTGATGCTCTTATTGCCTCCCTTTTCAAGGCATTTTGTTGCTATACTAGTAAATTTTCCCCAAGCCGTTCTTCTAGGGTTCCGGTAAGAGAGCGCACTGTACTTCTCGCGGATGCTGAAAAGTATCCAGGAGTGATCCGACATGGAAGGCTCATCGGATACCCTCCAGTTATCCACAACGAGACTGTCTGTGTCTGTTGATAGCGTGAGGTCAAGCACTTCCTCCCACCCCGGAAACTTATCCGAGCTTGGGAAAATAAAAGTTGGCTTATCGCCCTTGTTGCAAATACTTAGATTACTATTCAAAATATACTGCAAGAGTGACTCACCTCTGGTGTTTATACTGGAGCTACCCCATACGGTGTGCCTTGCGTTTGCATCACACCCTATTAGGACATCTTCCTTCCTGTTCTCCTCTACTAGTCTGGTGAGCGGGGCCGGTGGTATGTCTTCGTCATGGGCCAAGTGGGCCGAGACCAAGAAGAAGGGCTTTTCCTTCTGTTCCACCTTTACCACTGTGATATCTGCTGTGCTGTAATGAAGAAAAAGAAATGCATTTATACTTCTATTGATAAGAATGCATGTCCTAGGTTTACTTTTGTTCCGCGTGTAAAAAAGGTTATAGTTGCTGCTGTTTAACCCTTAAGTGGTGTCTTCGTTGACCCAAGGGTTCTGTGCTAGGCTGATGTCTATGCCCCCCTCGTTCATGAGGGTTGTCAGATTCACTGTAGCACCCTTCGAGTGGTGCAGGTTTATCTGCAAGCATCTTAAGTTATTGGGCATCTCGGGTTTCTTCGATGCCCACATTCTTAGCAACTGGCTGGCGTCGTCGACCTCTTCCGTGTGGTCGTCGTCATCTATATCAGGTATAGATTTGTTCTGCAGCTTAATGCACCTCAGGAGTCTGGCTCCTCTAGATGGGGTAGCCAAATGCGAGCACGAGGTCTCTTCGGAATGTCCCTGGCGGGTATAAGCCTCAATTGGAGGCCCACAAAGGCGTTGCTGGTTTTAGCAACACTACACGACAGGAAATCTAGAGAGACCTGGTCCGCGCACTTGATGACCCTGAAGATCTCTGAGGAGTCAAACTCCGAGTGAGGACCCGCAGGATTGTCGAGTACATAGCTTAGCACCATACTCGACAATCTGACGTCGATCTCCACCCATCTCTCCTGCATTGTGCTCGGAGAGGAGGAATTTCCGTCTATGGTAGATAAAATAGAGTCCATAATACCCAACTGAAATAAACTACTTCTCATGATTTTGTTATCTCATCTCTCACGTATCTCATTCCATGGTGCTTTTAATATAATTTTAGCTAACGCGAACTAAAATATGGCAATAGTTTAAATGAGTTAAGCCTCCCCCCCACTGTCTCGGGAAAACTGGCGCACCTTAATAAAACACAGCTCAATTCACCACAGCTGATGACACCACAACAGAACACCAACATATCTCACCACAGCTGTACCTCAACCCACTCATCAAAAGGGATAGAAAAACGGGAAAGCGGAAACAATTCGTTCTACACAATTCGCACGTCAACATTCGTCACATACAATTCGACAGCAGAATTCATCACACACTATTCGCAAAGTGCCTTTCGCTCCGAAGTAGTATATAGATCCTGCGCGCTACGGTCAAGTCGACGTGATTCGACGACGAGCTTGCGCGATAAATATTTTGGGGTACTAAATTCCCTTTTTTAACATCGGCTACCGTTTTATATAAAAGTAATATGCACACAATACACATAAAGTTAAATAAATTTTATTATTATAGCTAAACGAGATTCGGACTTATCTTTTTAAACAATCATAATGTGGATGTGTGGTTAGTATTATTATCAAATTATTCATGGTCCTTTGAGCCGGACCAACTTCTTATTGAGCATTATTTGAGTGTAGTCGATTTCGCAAATCATTACTAATATCGCGTGGATTGAGTTATTATTTTTATTATTAAAAACAAAATAACAGCTTATATTATGCGGAGGTGATTTCGCAGGCGGTTCTTCGTACACAACAAAATATTCTTTGGTGCAGAGAGTGTATCCCTTCAATAGGGACAAGTGAGAACGGTGTCAAGTGTGTGTGTCACAGAGTTTACGTTCACGCCCAAACGAAAAAAGTGGCATATATTTTTATTAAAATTAATTGGTGTGATTGAGCTTTAGATCGAAAATATCAATTAAACTTAATTTAAGTGAAAGGTTAAATTCATTAAATAGTGTGGAGTGAAATTTTTATAATTCCTGAAGGACATTTAAGATATGGAGACTTCATCGATAACCAAGACCACCACTCTCACTACACCTGCCAAATTGTATGGCAAGGATTTAAGCGCGTATGATGAGGTTGATGTTGATGCTCTGCTGGCGCATTTGTCACCGGAAGAAATCAATATTTTGGCCAAAGATGTCGATTCCGATGACAATTTCCTGCCACCCGAACAATGTTGCAGTTATGAATGTGCCAAAGATCCCACTGGTCCGTTGAATCGCAAAAAGCTTATCGAGCATATTAATAAGCAGGCCTTAGAAACACCCGATGAGCCCGAATTTGAGCCGTACATTAAGGGTACAGTGCGTGGCAAGAAATGGGTACCACCATCGATTTGGGTGAAGAGTATGAGCATTCACTGAGCGACGCTACACAAGAAGAGATTATCGATCTGGCTGCTATTCTTGGCTTCCACTCGATGATGAATCAGGACCAATATCATGCTTCTTTGTTGAATAAAGGTCAACCAGTTGGCATGGGATGGGACGGTATTACAAAATCAACTCAACCAAAATTGTTCCCCTTGAACGCACCAAATAACATAGATGTCGAAGAATCAATTAAACGCGTAAAAGATAACGATTCAAAATTGATTGAACTGAACTTAAATAACATTAAGAACATTTCCGATGAGAAATTGGAACAACTTTTCCAAGTACTGCCTGAAAGGGAAAATTTGGAAGTTCTTTCCTTAACAAATGCCGGTCTTACCGACAAGACAGCTCTCTTATTGGCTGAAACAATTGTGAAAAGCAAAACCTTGAGAGTATTAAATGTTGAGACGAATTTCATTAGTCCGCCTGTTATTGTGACCTTAGTGAAAGCCCTGCTCAAGTGCCGCACAATTGAAGAGTTCAGGGCCTCCAATCAACGATCCTCAGTGCTCGGTAACAAGATCGAAATGGAAATAACCGAATTAGTGGAAAAGAATCCATCATTGCTCAGATTGGGCCTGCATTTGGAGTTCAATGACTCACGCCACAGAGTTGCCGCACATTTGCAGCGAAACATCGACAGAATAGTAAATAGTAAATCGCCTGAGCGTAAATAAACCGTGTGAACCAACCAACCAACCAACTAGCCACTTTGTTGTTCACCTTAAGTTGCAAAGCCAACCGTAAACAAACAGAAAACCTCTACAATATACATACATAATTCTCTACTACTTTAATAATGTGTGTGTGTTGAAACAAAAAATAAGTACAACAAAAAACTGAAAATTTTAAAACTCTTTTTGTATTATTGAATGAATGTTTGCAAATCATGTTAAGGCAATGAAAACAAAAACCGAAAACCACCAAAATATAAAATTTGGTCGACTAATCACTTGCTCCATCTACTACTGTGTTACTCCAACTACAATTCAACTGCCACCACCACCACCATGACCGCAGCAGTCACAATATCAATTTCCAGAAAAATAAAGGGTGTAATCAATTATTATTATTATTATTATTATTATTATTGTCAGTTTATTTAGTAAGTAAATTACAAAAATAAACTTAATACTAAGGTGCTAGCACAGAAAGCGCCATCGACCGGTTACGTTGTAATCAAGCGAGAAAAGTCCTATTGAATGAAATTGTGCAAAAAGTGGCCGCTTACGACGTTTGGGTCACTTCAGCCGCAACTATACTGTGGGCGCTTGGCAGCGCACAGCCGCATCAGATCAAAGTTGAATCGGAGCGCAGCAAGCCGTGGCGCTTATTTATACACACATACCTAATCGTACGATTTCAAAAAGCAAATAACTAACATCAATTATAATCCTACAGCCCTATTCTCATGTCCTCACAAAAGTCACCAACGTCACTACAGTGATGTTTCTCACTATGGTGAGGGTTACCTTATTCTGGCGAAAATTCAAAAGCTCAAATGCTCACTACTATCACAAATATCTGTGACGTGTGAAAGCAGCCATCATAATAGAAAACATCTGTGTTTGTTTTGTTTTAAATCAATATTTTACTTTTTTAAAAAATTGAGAATTGAGTGTTATAATTAGCATGGAGGAACTATTATTTGTATATGCGGCAATTGTTGAGGAGGAGGAATCGGGCGGTAGGAGGAAAGTGTTAAAAGGTTTGCGAGACAAAAGCGATCCTTTTAGTATGCAGGACACAACATTTATTAATACATTTCGATTCCCAAAATCGCTATGTAAATTACTTATAAGTGAATTGGTGCCGCATGATGTACAGAAGTCCAATATATATTTTGATCTGCGTTTCCTGGCGTGTTTGTATTTTTACGGGCATGGCTCTTACCAAAAATGCGTTGATAATAGTTATATGCTTTAGGATCAAGGGCATAATCGGCGCAATCGATTGTACCCATATTGGAATTGTTTAAAGTATTTTACAGCCTTAATGTAGAAGCAGTACGTAATGTTCTATATTATTCAAACCATTTACCAATCTTTCTATTAATACATATGTTTAAAATAAAGCCAACATATGCATACATATATCTAGTTTGGTTAGCTATAATTTTATTAATAACAAAATGTAATGTGATGTGAAATAAGATAATTAGAACAGCGTGTGAAATATAATATCAAACTCTGCCTAATTAAAGCAAAAATATTAAAATTTTAGAAAGCATTTTCAAATCTACTGCATCTGGTAATTGAACAAAAATTAAATAAAATATTTCATTAGGCACCAGAGTTCAATTTTATGATTTCCTACTATCGCTTATATTGTTTGCAAGAATTATTTCGATCTATTTTTATGAATGCATAAACAAATATTGGATTTATTTTTTATTTATTGGTTATCAGCGATATGCATATGTAGATGATAAGCAATGTACGTAGTAGGAGGATTTTTGTTTGCTTATTTTTATTAAAAAAGCTGTTTGACAGCGAAAAGCTTTTTATCTCTCGTGGTGACTTTTTTAAGCTTTTTTCTTATGAGGTTTGAGCAAGAATAGCCTCACAAAATATGCCTTACAAGAAATCTCTCAAATTTTTCCTCTCAACTCAGTTGAAAGGTTTTTCCAGAATAGGGCTGCTAGACTACTTGAATGCTAAAGTTACATATGCAGTTACAGCAATTATGTTTGTAAACAAAACGCAGGCACCAATGCATGGGCACTAACACCAGCGCAGAGCTCGGAGCAAACTGCACACACACGCTTTATTATTCTCAATGAAAGTGCTTAAAAAAATGCTTAAAAAAATGCATACGGGTATTACGTAACAGCCGATCTGCAATAAAATATAAATGTTTGTTTGTTTTCTTAGCTTACCTACACACATATTTGCATATATACATACATATGTGCGATTGAAATGCTATTTTATACTTAAATTTTATCGAATTATGTTTTAAAAACTTATACGCGTTTGTGCGCACATGCGCAGAATTAGTTTTATTTATGTTATTAGTTTATTGTTGAGGTTATTTCATTTGTATCACACACAAAATGGTGTCTAATTGTAGTTATGTTTATAAATTGTAAGCGCTCCGTTGCGTTTTTGTTCTTTTGAACGCAAAATATTTGTAAAAAATCATGTAATTTTCATAGTGACACTTTTGGAACACACTCACACACATATATACTTACATATATGATTGTATGATTAACAGATGATACCAGTAAATGTACTAAATGCATGGTTAGTTTATAAAAATACTATATATTGTACAGTCAAGTGCAAATGCGTTCGATTCGTTTTTAAACCACACCGGAAGGGAAAAATATCCAAAACTTAACTCAACCTACCGTCTCTACAACCTATCACGCACTTGCGGCCGCTTGCACCTTATCAGTGCAATTTCGAGTGTGCACATTTAGTTTGTGGACATATGTATGTATATTCGTGAAATGATGCCATTACTAAAACTAAAAACGTGAAAGACAGCTAGAATAATTATACAAGAACTTCAAGGGTGGCACATTTCAGTGAGCTTACAATGCTAAGTGACTGTTAGTCCACCAAACTGGCAACTCATGGCGCCCATCAAAGTCCTCTTGAGTCTGATTTGCATTTTCGCGCGGTTGTTCTCGCAAATGTGAAAAAGTATCTGGGTGTAAGAAGCAAACATCAATTGTTTAGTATCAAGCATACGTCAGCTTTCTTGAAGCACTCGAAAGGCTAAATTTATTGCGTATATATCAAAATTAAATAAATTTAATATCAACAAATTACAATTACGGCGGTTCAAGCCAAAAAGGTTGGTGAATGGTGTGACGGTAAATTCTTTGAATTCTCAACTCCACACAAGAACACTTTTGAAGTGTAGAGAAATTGTGTGTTAACCGTTAAAATTAAATAAATTTAATATCAACAAATTACAATTACGTCGGTTCAAGCCAAAAAGGTTGGTGAATGGTGTGACGGTAAATTCTTTGAATTCTCAACTCCACACAAGAACACTGAATTTCATGTTAAAAAAGAAAGAAAAATCGTTATTGTGTTGTGTGCTTACGTATTTTACGGCACTTGCGAAGACTTACCTCACAAATTTGTAAACACTCACCCACCCAAATACACAAACAACAACTGCAACGCATCAGATGCTAATAGTACACACACATATAGAAACACATACATACATACATACAAGTTAATACAACAAATATTTATTTCAACAATATTCATTTCTACAATGTAATTGTTAAAGTTCAATAACTTAAAAGTTGACACAACAAATATTTATTTCAACATAACAACAATCATTGCAACAATGTTGTTGTTAAAGTTGAATAACATAAACAAACATCCGCTGCAACTCCCAAAAGTGGTCGACATTATTGCTGATCAATAAATAATAATATCAACAACAATAATCAACTTCAATTCTGCTGACCATTCAACATCCGTTAAACTCTGCCGACGCCGCTGCCGTTGAACCGCAGCTAGCTTAGGGTATTTTTAAGATTCTATGTATCAGTTTCTTTTAGAAATTCAATAAAGAAGAACTTAACTGGCGCCCGAGCAGGGACCAACGAGGATAAAAACTTAAAAGTAGACCTTGTTGGACAACATCGGTGGACTACAAGTCTTGTAAGGCAAGCCCGCAGGACACCTTCTATTCAAGAGTACGTTGCAGGATCCCTAGTAGGGACACCAAGAAAACCAAACGGGAGAGATCCGGACTACCAGGAAGTTAGGTGAAAATTTAACATTTTTAAAATCTTATTATTATATTAAATCAGTGAATATTATCTGAAAATTTTGAAATTCTCTATAAAAAAAATAGCAATGTAAGTTAGATTTAAGTAAAAATTAAGTGTGAAAATTTAACATTTTTAAAATCTTATTATTATATTAAATCAGAAATTAAAATTTTAAAGTGAATATTATGTGGAAATTTTAAAAGTCTATAATTAACGTTTCAAATAAAGAAAATTTTATTAAAAAAAGTTATCAAGCTCTTAAAAAATCACCCGATATATAATTAAGTAAAGTGGAAGATATTGAAAAATTATAAAGTGAATATTATGTGGAAATTTTTAAAGTTTATAATTAAATGGAAATTATTAAAAAAAAAAATTATCTAAAAAAGCAATTCAAATTATAAATAACATATTTCTAAAAAAGGCGTAAAGCGATAATAAAATAATTACTCCTACTTTTGCAAACAATTAACTTACGAAGTTTTGTACGCAAAAGTAGTATAATTTAACCCAATTCTGCGATTCCTACCCAAAGGACCCTCCAGGATAAAAGGGTAAAACCAGCTACTGGTTTTCAAAAACAATAATAATAAATTAAAATAATGATATTGATTGATTAAGGCGAATCAAGAAAAACTTATGGTAGTAAAATACTCCAATTAAGTTAATAATACAAAATTTAATTTTGATAAAACGGATGGCTAATCCAAATAATTTAGTTAGACCCCCATTAATTGATATTGAAGAAAATCCCCACCAACGACAAAGACAGTTACAAAGACAAGCGACATTTCAAAACAACAGAAATATGACCCAACCTAGCGACTTAACAAATGCCATTCGGCAAGTGTTATATGAACAATTACCGATTTTATTACAACAAACTCAAAATCAAACATTTGATTTTACCAATGTAGAGAGTCAAGGAATTGACCAAGAGCACCTAGGTAATTTAGGAGAACTAGACAAAGTGCCAGACATAGTAAAAAGTTTAAGAGAATTTTCCGGTGACCCAGCCGAGTTTGGCTCATGGAAAAAAAGTGTAGACAGAATTTTAAGAACTTACGAACACACAGTTGGTACGCCAAAATACTTTGGTATTTTGCATACCATTCGCAATAAAATAACTGGTAACGCAGACACTGCGTTAGAATCGTACAACGTACCTTTAAATTGGAGTGCCATCTCCAAATGCCTTACGCTACATTATGCAGATAAAAGGGACTTGGGTACATTAGAGTACCAAATGACCACCATAGCACAAGGTGCTAACCAGTCTGTTGAGGAATTCCATCAGGCCGTCTATAAACATTTATCGTTGATCCTTAATAAGATAGGGTGTATGGAATTAGGCAGAGAATCGGAACAATTAATGACCAAGTTGTACAGGGATAAGGCTCTTGATACCTTTATTCGCGGATTACGTGGAGACCTTTCACGTCTTCTCGGCATGAAGGAGCCTGCTGATTTACCAACTGCATTGCATTTATGTTTGAAACTGGAAAATCAAGCATACCGTACCAATCATGCGTCAAATAGAGGACAACAAAACATATTTAGAAATCAACCCAATAGACCAACGTTAGTACCACGCCAAGTTCCGACACCTCATTTTTCATATTTTCAAGCTAGACCATTTCTTCCACCTAGAATTAACACACCGCAAAACCCAACTATGAATCCCAGACAATTAAATAATTTTTTCGAACAACCACAACAAAGGCCATATTTTACTAATATAGGTAACCAATTTGCACAGAACCATAACATACAACGACCATTATACCAACCACCTCGTCCTATGGTTGCCAAACCACAACCACGACCAGAACCGATGGACATTGACAGAAGTATCCAAACTAAGCAGATTAACTACATGAACCGACCACAATTTGATTTAGGTAAAAGACCACCCATGCCCACTGCCGAGATAGCCAAACGACAAAGGAATTTTAATATTCAGACAGATACTTACCAACAAACAGGCACAGAAGAACCAGTACCAACTATGGCTGATTATCAGCAAACTATCTCAGAACAAGAAGAACAGACAAATTTCGATGAAACACTAAGTAACTATACCGAAGTTATTGAAAATTGTGACCAAGAACAGCAATCCGATTCTACTTATTTGAATTTTTTAGACATTGACGATATTATTGTCCTTAGCGAAGATGAAGAAACTATCTCAGAACAAGAAGAACAAACAGATTACGATGAAACACTTAGCGACTATACCGAAGTTATTGAAAATAGTGACCAAGAACAGCAAACCGATTCTATTTATATTAATTTTTTAGAAATAACTGACTCCTCACTTCCATATTTCGAATGTAAGGTGAGTAGCGGACAAATGCTTAAAATACTGATTGATACCGGATCCAATAGAAATTATATTCAGCCAAAATTTGTTCAGAATCCACTACAGAATGAAACCCCATTTAATGCAGTATCCGTAGGAGGTAAAATAAAAATAACCCATTACAAAATGGCTAATTTGTTTAATGATCCAAAATCAATAGTTAAATTCTTTTTATTACGCACACTCAGAACATTTGACGGAATATTAGGAAATGACAGTTTGAAGGAACTTGGTGCAATTATTGACACCGAAAGAGATAAATTGTTCCTTAGAAACGGCATGAGTATTCCCATAAAAGAGAAACATTTTGAATCAGTAAATGCAATTATACCCAAATTAGATCATCTCGCAAATTATCAACGAAAAGAATTAAATCATTTGTTTAAAAAATGCCCAAATTTGTTTCCAAAACCCGATGACAAACTGACCTATACCACTAACGTTGAAGCCGAAATACGCACAAGTACAGATCACGAACCACTTACATATAATTGTAATTGGAAAAAAGGTGGAATAGCGATTAAAAGATTGAAGTCATACCTGGATGAGTACAATAAGGAATTACTCTATAAACCAGGAAAAGAAAATATTGTAGCCGATGCATTGTCTCGAGTACCAAAACAATATGAAATTAATTCAATAACAGAAACCCAACACAGTGCTCAAAGCTCTTCTCATAATCTTATCCCCAGTATTGAGGTACCGATAAACGTTTTTAAAAACCAAATTTTTATTTACAAAGAACATCCTCCTGACTATAAGTTTACCATTCCATTTCCTACATTCCATAGACACACTGTTTTTCAACCAACTTATTCTGATGATGATCTAATGAAAATATTGAGAAAATACTTAAACCCTTCAGTAACATATGGAATCTACACGACAGAAGACATAATGGGACAGATTCAAAGACTGTATACGGAAAATTTAAGATCCTTTAAAATCAGATTTACTCAAATGAAGGTAGAAATCCATAACAAGGACCATAAAAAAATTAAAACTTAGACACCAGGGCAGACAATATTTGTTAAGCAAAATAGCAGATTAGGATCTAAACTTTCATCACGATATAAAAAAGAAATTGTAAAAACACACAATAATTATTACAGCAAATGGGAGAGTTGTTCATAAAAGTAACATCAAAAATGTTTAGTTAGTCAAATGTCTAACATAAAAAAAAACAAAAAAAAAAAAAAAATATTTCTAACCTTTTATAATTCACTGTTATAGATCTTCAGCAAATATAAATTGAACTTCTAAAAATTAAAAATTCGTGAACATACCATTAAAGATCTTAAAACAAGCTATCTCTTTCATACTCAAACTCACGAAATAGTACAATCACTCACTGCATTAAATACACTCACTTTACAAGACCGCCAAACTAGATCAATAAATTGGATTGGATCAGCCTAGAAATATGTTGCAGGAAATCCAGATCATGATGATCTATTAATAATACAAAATAATCTAAATAGCCTTAATACAAACAATAACAACCAGATCATTATAAATAAACAACTACAGAATAGAATTAATGACTTAACTACAATTTCAAATATGTTAAAAAATGCAATAAAGAAAGATAATTTTTTTAATAATGAAATAGCAATAAGTTTCCAAAATCAAGTAAGACTAATCAAAGAAGAAATAATAAATGTCAAATATGCAACTCAATGGGCAAAACAAAATATAATAAATACCTTACTTTTAAACGAAATAGAATTACAAGAAGTCCACAAAATATTTCAAAAAAATAATATAACAACTCTATCAGTCGAAGAAATGTTAGAGTTCGCTGAAGTATCAGTCTTACATAATAAAACAGCTATTGTTTACATTGTAAAAATCCCAGAATTAGAAGCAACCAATTATCAAAATCTATTAATAAAACCAGTTGTAAGAAATAAACTAATAGTTCACTTAGAAACAGATGAAATATTTTTGTCCGAAAATTCTATGTTAAAAGTACCAAAAAACTGTAAAATATCCAACAATATAAAAATTTGTAAAAAAGATACAACCATTAACTTAAGAGAATCCAAATGTATTTCTAAATTAGTTGAGGGCAAAGAATCGCTGTGTGATTTCAGTAATGCAGACCATATCCCGGAAATCGAAGATATTGACAACAGCTTAATCCTACTTAACAACTTTAACGGCTGTCTAATACAGAATAATATAACCCATCATCTGAAAGGAACATATCTCGTACACTATTGGAATGAGAACATAACCATAAATAATAAAGAATTCAGCAACAAGGAGAAAACTATTTTGAAACCCGGAGCACCACTCATCCAAATGACCCCAATAGAATTGGAGCGTCTTCAAATATTATCATTGGAATCCCTACACGCACTCAACATAAAAAATAGGAAGCAATTAGACCAAATAAATACAGATTCCTCCTCGAACCGAATAGCCATAATTTTTCTATCTGCCATTATTATAGCAATAGTTGTAATACACAAATTTTGTATAAAGCCAAAGGAAAACCTAATCCTACAAATTGGAAAAGTTCCGACAGAAATCATAAGTGAAACGAACAATTTTCCTAGATCAGTCCAACCACAATTTAATAACATACCATACTTTTAAAGCTACTTGAGGACAAGTAGGAATTTGAGGAGGGAGAGTTAATACAACAAATATTTATTTCAACAATATTCATTTCTACAATGTAATTGTTAAAGTTCAATAACTTAAAAGTTGACACAACAAATATTTATTTCAACATAACAACAATCATTGCAACAATGTTGTTGTTAAAGTTGAATAACATAAACAAACATCCGCTGCAACCCCCAAAAGTGGTCGACATTATTGCTGATCAATAAATAATAATATCAACAACAATAATCAACTTCAATTCTGCTGACCATTCAACATCCGTTAAACTCTGCCGACGCCGCTGCAGTTTCGTTGAACCACAGCTAGCTTACCAGTTGGTATTTTTAAGATTCATATATAATGTATCAGTTTCTTTTAGAAATTTTCAATAAAGAAGATTTTACTATTTAACAAATTTGTAAAGTGTAATAATAAAAATTTATATAACAAAAAAGTTGGATACTTCCTACTGAAAAAATAAGTAAAGGTACTTTCCTACAATAATACTATCTAATTTCGTTTTTCTGATCAATTTCATTGGAGCGAAGGACCTCCACTTCGCTTACGAATTCATTTGACGGAAAGTACTTTCCCCACACCTAATTTTGATTAATTCAGTAGGTAGTTACTATAAACCTAATATTTCGTGTGCTTCGAAGTACTTTCCCCACACCAATATTTTGTTAATTCGGTAACTACTTACTATAAGCCCAGTATTTCGTATACTTCGAAGTACTTTCCTCCAAACTATTTTTTCTATTACATACTAGTAACTACTTACTATAAACCTACCAATAGCAGAAACAGTGGACACCATTAATTTTATTTAAATATTTTATTTTTTAGATTTTAATATGGAGTTTGTTTTGAAATGACGATTTTTCGCCAGTTTTAAAGCTTGTCGCAAGTCTTTAACAAACTCGCCATGGGAATATCCTTCTTTCATTGATGCCTCTGAAATCATAAAAAATTTTAGAAAATATGTATATATTTTTTCCTTTCTAAAATTATTTACCAAACAAGCAGTCGATTAACCCCTTGCATTCCTTTAAGGAGTATTTGGAATGAATGCCATCGAAGTTCAACTGAACAATAAGACTCCTTTCGAAAATACCCTCAATAGATTTAATAATCCCCGTTCTGCCTATTATATTTTTACTGATTTTTATCTATAGAAAAATAGGTATAATATTTATTAGTCAAAAAGTGAAACTTAAGGGATTATATAGACAACTTACATAGTCTGCACTGGAACCTGCCACTATATCTGCATTCAGTTTTTTTAATGCTTCCAAGTTGGACAACGGGTACACACTTCTCGTTCCATAGGAGCCTACATCTTTTTCAAATAGCTGCTTAAACATCGCCAACGTTTCTGCTTGTTGTCCCTTTATGATGTTTTGGTTGGCTATAATGATATCAAGTTTTTTTTAATAAACACAAACATTTTGATTAAAAACATTGAAATTATGAACTTTGTTATTGACATTTCCTTCTAATTTAGTGTTATTCGTTGTATTTATATTGGTAAACTCGCTAGAAGCGATAAATAAATCAGAATCGGGGATTTGCGACTTAAATAAAGACATCTGCAATTAAACATAAGTGTAACAATTTTCATTTAAAACATATAAAATTTTTAGATATCTAAAATTTAAAAAAATATTACCAGATGACGTTATGAAGAATGGGCATCATGACAATTTGTTCTCCATAAGGCAAAGCTGTATATTTATAATTTATATCACTTATTTTGAATATTTCTAAATCAGAACATACATACATATATCTTTACTCGCTATTACTATTCCTAATGCTGACAAAGATTGGACTGGTTGCGTGAAAAAATTATCAAAGCTCAAAACTCTATTGCCCACTATATATTTCTCATCATCTATTTGCTTAGATTCCTTAATTTTGAAGGGAATGCAAGGAGTTATACAGCAGTAATTATTTGGTTGAATTGTTGATAAAAAAAAAATGGCTTTCAAATGAAATTATTTCTCCCGATTTGTTTTAAAACCAACCCCTGGACTTTTTGATGACACTACTACTTCATTTACATATAAATTATTAAGCTGTTGAAGAACTCTTGTTGGGCATTTAATTTTGTTCTTTATGTCTTGCATGAAATTCTCAAACTTGTATGCAGTAAAAACCATGATAAACCCTATTTCTCTTATGCACTGCGGTAAATGCAGCAAATTATGTACATTATAAGTAACTGCCATCTCAGAGTAGAGCTGGGGAACAGAATTACAAATTTCTTTAATAGCTAGTCGCTTACATCCAAGTCATCAAAATAGCGTTTTCTTAGAACATAACAAACGATAGGCGCAATGCATAATTAAAAAATGATTGTAAAACTTATCACTAATAATGCCTTTCAAAACAATAGGGCCAGTATACAAAAGAAACTGCCTAAACTCAGTTGCCTTCCAGAATTTTAATTCATCGAGGCTTCTTGGTTTTCTTGAAAATTCTTTTGGCATAAAAGTACCTAAAGCAAGTAACCGTTTTGAAATCAGTTCTTTATCTTTTTTTGCAATTTAAAATTATTTGTTTTACGGTTTATAATGCATATCAGCATTTTTTTTGTTACTCCTAGATCCAATAAATGCATGGGATCTAGGCGAAACTGCGATACCATTTTTATTCCAAGCTTTTCGAGCTCTGAAGGAATATTTTTAAACATGTTATTATGATGTTCTGGGTGCACACGATTTTAAAAATCTAAATCCGTCCTTTCATCGCACCTTTTTGTGCTATAAACCACAACATGTCCAATTGTTTTCCCTTTCTGTGTGCATTTGTGGCAACCATAATAAGCATTGTGACCTACAACCCCTGTAACATAAGCTCTTGCAGGGGCGTAACAAATAAATGCTCTTATCTTTACAGCTATAGGTTGTTTATTGATGAGAACTCCTTCTTGCATTATTTTTTTAAATCATTATTAAAATCATGTAGGTATTGATCTACACTTACAGGTTTAGAGCCACCGATAAACGCTCCTATTAAAAATACATATTTTTCTTGCATGTTTTCTATAGAGCCTAATATTGGCCATAGCGACCTTTTGGAACTTTTAAATAAAGGAAGACCATCAATGCCTTTATCTATCACTATTTCAGACATGTTTTTAATCCTATCAGAAATTTTTTGTAAATGATAGCTAATGCCTATATGGAAATATTCCCCAGGATGAACGCTTTTTACAATAATTTTTTCGTTTTGTCCTATTAGACCATGTAACGACAAAGGGACATCCAAGCCTTCATCTTGCAAAATTGATAATAATGAGTTTACTGAATTTCTACTTGGGCTGTACTCAAAGTACCACTTTTTCAGTTTTTATTTTAAATCATTTTTTTTTTAAGTTAGATGAACTTGGATTATCTAGAAAACAACAAACACGTGGTAATTAAAAAAAAAGATTATTTATGTTGAGTTTAACTTACTATCATCAATTTCATTGGAAGTGTCTTCCATAAATATTTCGTTTTCATTGGAAATGTTTTCCATAAATATATCATTGCTTCTAGATTCTGCTTGCATATTTTGTAGTTGCATTCTAGCTAAATGCGCAGTTGCTAATCTTTTTATATAACGTTTGCCGAAACCGCGTATCATCTGATAATATTATTAGTATGTACGCTATTTATGTACATGTATATAACATATTTAATAAAATTTAATGATTAATAAAATTTGATGTTAGTACTTACCTTGATAACTATATATGTATATATATGTATCTCCACTTTTATTTCTATGCACTTTATATTTATTGCTTAATTAATTTGCAACACCTACAAACAAAATTCTTTACTTCTAATTATTTACTTCTTGAAAAAAAAATTCAACATATCAAATAGTAGCGAGGTTGAATTAAATTTATAAACCTTTTCTTCATTGGCATACCATCAATTTACGAAGTAATCACTTTCATCTTCCATAGCCAATAAGTACTTTCAAAACTAATGAAATATTGATTTACTTTTTGTAATATTGATATTACTTTTTCCAAGTTCCACTGGGTAAGAACATTAAACGTGACCAAAATGGAAGCTTAAACAGATCCCAAGCTAGAATCAACAAAAATTTAAACAAAAGCTTTTACAAAACACAAACGTTCACATCCGAACAAAGAAAACATACGTCATGCGAACTATGCACAAGAGGGCACAAGCTTAAAACTTGCGAGAAATTTAAAGAATTTAACATCAATGAAAGGAACAACTTTGTCAAGTCAAAAAGACTCTGCACAAATTGCTTGTCCCACTCACACAATCTTAATAATTGCAAAAGCAAATTTAACTGCTTATATTGTCACAAATGACACAACTAAATGCTTCATTACAGCAGATATCCCATCTCACCCCAAATATGCGCTTATTCACAAAGAACCACGGGTTTAGTTGCAAAAGCAAATCCCGAAACCCAAAATTCAAAAAATTGCCAAGAGACACATGGTTGCTCAAAGGCACAAAAAGCTCAAACGCTGCACAGCCAAACACAAAGTGGACTAGTTACAGAACTAGTTACCACCACACCAACTCTAGTTAAGAAAAAATCAAATAAATGTCTTAATTCACAATTAAGGAAATTTCAAGATATAGGAAAACTTTCCCAAATATTAAACAAAAATGAAAGAATATCAGTATTGTGAGGGCTTTTCTAAAGCCACAACTACTCGATCAAATAATGGTCGGTACGTCGTACCACTAGAGTCACAATTTTGCAATACCCCACATAAAGGTAGAAAAAGCAAAGTCAGCTTCGATGTGACAACCTCATATAAAAACACAAATATATGTTCGTAACCTTTCGACCCCGCAGAATGACTTTCGCCAAAAATGAAAACAAAAAACCATTTCTAAACAAATCCTAGAGCAGTGGCGGGTTACTACTTGTCAAACTAGTGCATACGCACTTAAATATTATTAATATTTATAATATAATAAAATTATCTACATCTACATAATAGCGCTCCTCACATGAGGGAGTTATGGAAATCAGCTATACAAAGCTTCAGTTTTAGTAAGAGAATTATCTACTCCACGAATAGAAGCCGTTCTCTATTCACGGCCACTCCCTCGCAAGATCCCTCTATGGCACAGTCCTAACTCCAGGGCTAAGGAGTACCCATTCTGGCCATATCTGAGCCAGGCGTGGAGTTACTATCCTAAATAAGCCGATAATAAAGAATAGACCGATAATAATAACCGGTAATGAAATTAATAAAAGCAAACAACGCATACATTTGTTTGCTACAATAACACAGTACAACAGCTAATCTGGGGGGTGAGAAATTCCAAGTTAGGGTGGTGGTACTAGGTCAGTATAGTAAGCCCCTAAAAGGGTTTGGCGTTCGTATGTGTCAGTTTTTTTTATAACCTTTTAAATTTTTTCCTTGTCTTGATGTTTTTTCGCTTAGTTGTAACAGAACGAAGGCGTGGTTGTAAACCGATTTCACCCATATTTCGTACACGTCATCAGGGTGTTAAGAAAATATTATATACCGAATTTCATTGAAATCGGTATAGCAGTTCCTGAGATATGGTTTTTGGTCAATAAGTGGGCGACGCCACGCCCATTTTAAATTAACAAAAAAAGCCTGGATGCAGCTTCCTTCTGCCATTTCTTCCGTAAAACTTAGTGTTTCTGACGTTTTTTGTTAGTCGGTTAACGCACTTTTAGTGATTTTCAACATAACCTTTGTATGGGAGGTGGCCGTGGTTATTATCCGATTTCTTCCATTTTTGAACTGTATGTATATGGAAATGCCTGAAGGAAACGACTCTATAGAGTTTGGTTGACATAGCTATAGTAGTTTCCGAGATATGTACAAAAAACTTAGTAGGGGGCGGGGCCACGCCCACTTTTCCAAAAAAATTACGTCCAAATAAACGGACTGTCGGACGGACGGACGGACGGACAGACGGACAGACAGACTTCCGGATTTCAGCAACTTACAACTAAGCGAAAAAACATCAAGATAAGGAAAAAATTAAAAAGGTCATAAAAAAAAACTGACACATACGAACGCCAAACCCTTTGAGGGTTTTACTATACTGACCTAGTACCATCACCCTGACTTGGAATTTCTCACCCCCCAGACAATAACCCCAAAAATGTTCCACAGTGTAATGAGTCGTCAAAACAGCAAAATTAAATAAACACGCAAAATAAAGTTGCTATTCTCAAATCCCTGCACGCAAGTTAAAATACATTCAAAATACATGTGGTATGTTTTAAATCAAAATATGTTTTCTGCATACCCGGATAAATGTGAGTATACCACAACTCCATGACCAAATACTTCTGCTGTAAGAGTGTATCTTGCGCCTCGGCTACTCCACCAGCAGTACGCCGAAATACAGACAACAACATATTCGTGGAATACTAGGCAAAATATTCGACTAGGGAGCCCAGGATGTTTAAATGAGTTAAGCCTCCCCCCAGTGACCCGGGAAAACTGGCGCACCTTAATAAAACACAGCTCAATTCACCACAGCTGATGACACCACAACAGAACACCAACACATCTGACCACAGTTGTACCTCAACCCACTCATCAAAAGGGATAGAATCTTACAAGTTGCAAGAGTATACCGTAAAATGCTCGGTTATATCAGTACTTAGCCCTTGTCCTTTGACGGTGTATGCGAGCTGAAAGCGACTCATCTGTCTCAGTGGTACGTTTCAGTTGAAGTGTAATTAGAATCACCATACGTTTCCTTTAAATCATTATTTTAACTCCAGACACCTTCTTTCGACAAAGAACCTTTTTTTAACCAGAAGTTAACTGATAAATGGCTGACAACAAGACTTTGAGAAAACGGTCCTTAAAGTTTTCAATGTTTTATTCATCCAATAAAATAAAAGATAAAATTGCGGAACTCTTTGCAAACTTTAATAGAATTGCTTCGAGATTTATCAATTGGCAAATTTTGCCACATTAGTAAAAAGCTAATTCTAATATCGGTTTGGCTTATGTTCGTAAAGACGAAAGCATAATCAGATTCAGTGACACCATTCAAAACCAAAATTGGTTTGCAATTCTGACAACTAAGAAAACCTACCTTAAATTCCGCGACACCCCTGTGTGATATAATACCTACATATGTATGTATATTGATTGCCATCAGATGCAAAAGGTAGTTATGCCAAACGTTTTGTACCAGCCGGCTTTATATCGTAAACGATTATATCGGCCAATATATAAGATATCTAGTAAAATTTAAGGTCATCAGAAAGTTTGAAAGTTATTATATTAGATATATGATATCTAAGGAAAGTATTGACCCGCTTATACTCATTTCCAAAGAAGGTTCTTCCTAAATTGAAATAATACATCTGACAAATTGGACGATTTTTTTGGGTAAAACGTCAGCCATATACACCGTCGTCCACATTTTTTATATATAGGGGGGGTTGTTTAATATCGACAATTTTGTTACATCACAGACTTATAGGCACTATATTTGCAAAGTTATGTTTCGTGTAACTTAATTGGTGTCTCATTTATAGAAGAATACTGTAATGTTAAATAATCAAATGAAATTTAATATTTTTATATATGGGGAATTGGGGGGATTGTAATCCGATTTCGACCATTTTCATAATGTGATATTTTAAAGACAATGTGTAGAAGGTCTTGTTTTCAACAAGTTTAGTTGATTTAGCTTTAGTGGAGATATACACTTTTCAGATATAAGTTGAATAAGTCCTTTGGTGCCAGTTGCGTTTGTACTTGCTATTCGCTCGACTTGGTAAACAAGCTCAAACAGTTCCAAGTGGGCTGTTGTTGGTTGAAAACTTATTAAAGTATACTTTGTGAGAATTAAATATCTATACAGAATTTAGCCCACACAACCCATAAAGGCACACCCTAATGTTTACAACACAACGGGAAAACCACGCCACTTCTAGAAATACAAGAAGATTGAAGAACCAGACATGCAGATGATATAACAACAAGAACGCATACGCAGCGTTAAAAACACGCCATAACCACGAAGACGGAGAAATCAGACAAGCAGATAAAACAACAACAAGCATGCATACGCAGCGATAAAACCACGCCACTGCCAGCAACATACGCCGTCCCAGCAACACACGTCATCCCAACGCAACATGTTGCGAATGTTTTAGCACGCAGCACAGGCTTGCTGGGGAGTTAGGTGACGGATGATCAGGGAGTCAGTACGGGCCTGTGACAGCGTACGCACGTTTGGCATCAGACTACGCAGTGAGTTTATCCTCTGGCATCCCATTATTCCTGATTAAGACTATACTTCACTACAGAAATGATCCTGTGAAGTACGGTCTTCATTTAATTTTTTGGAAATCGACCCACGATGACGAAGTATTTTCGTTTTATCTGACAGCGTGAGGTTAAGAAGTTCATTTCTAATTTTGTCTTGTGGCATATTAGAAATGATGTTTCTTCGAAAATCAATCGCTTACAACGTATAAAACGACTTATGAGTGGTGAATTTAATGAATGAATTCCTTTTGGTTGAAACGCTCTGCGTTGGCCGTTGAAAAGTTAAGACTATACTTCTCAGGATCATTCATTTCTTCAAAGAAATTAATGACATTTAGAAATATGCATATTTGCATTATTTCGTTGTCATTTCCATATTCGTAGCAATAGAAGTTCTACATATGGCATAAGTAAAGTAATGGCCGCCGATTGTCACCCCTTGCCGCTGTAGCAGCTTCGCCTATGTGTACGCATATGTATGTTTGTATGCTTTTACATTATTCGGCAATGTATGCAAATATATGTACATATAAGTATATATGAATGTATGAACAAGTCAATGCGTGCACATGTAATAAGTATATTAATAAGTGATGAAAAATTTCTGAACGCGCACATGCGTATACATACACTCATATGAGCATGTGCAGATACACAAGATAGGATAGAATATGTATGCCTTTTAACATGGTATACTATAAGTTAACACGAAACATATTCAAAATTTTAGCTGACGCTAATATTTGAGTTAACATATGTAAATAAAATAGCTGACGCTAACAATTACAGCTGTCAACAGGAAGTAACATCCGACACGAGCCGCTAAAGCTACAATTCCGAAGAATTGTAAGTTAAGGGATACATAGGTAGAATAAGGTTACCTTTTAGCTTAAGCAAACAATGTAAAATCAGTTGCAATTAAAAGTTTAATAAAGAAGGTCATACGGAGCCTATAAAAATAAAAAAACGTTTTTTTTCGGAGCTATAACAAAAAGCCCGTAAACTGGCGCCCGAGCAATGTGTTAAACAAGCAACTCACAAAAGTACCATAAGTAGTGCGAAAAACGAGCAATGTGTTAAACAAGCAACTCACAAAAGTACCATAAGTAGTGCGAAAAACGAGCAATGTGTTAAACAAGCAACTCACAAAAGTACCATAAGCAGTACGGAAAACAAGCAACTCACAAAAGTACCATAAGCAGTACGAAAAGCAAGCAGCGGAATTGACATTCTGGCATCGAGGGAGTGAAAGAGTGCGCCCAAGTACCGAGAGGAAAAAGGACAACTGCACGGTCACCGGCCATGGAAGGGAAGCTGATATCTATATAAGGAATAAGTTAAGCTATTTAAATTTAATAATTAAGAATATATGTATAAAAAAAAAGGAAAGAAAAAGAAAAGAACATTTTTTGAAAATTAATAATTTAGAAAATATATAAACAAATTTATTGGAAAGAAAAAAAGAAACTTATAAGAAACAAGTAAGGAAGGGCTAAGTTCGGGTGTCGCCGAACATTTTATACTCTCGCATGAAAAAGTGATAATCGAGGTTTCATTATCCGTCATTTAAATATTTTTTTTTTATTTTGCTGTAAAATTAATTAGATTAGATCAATTTGTGTACTTTGAGTATTGAATTGTATTTTCATTTCCTAATGTATATATTATATAGATAAGGCATCAAAAGGAATTCAAAATAGCGTTATATTGGAAGAAGACGTGGTTGTGAACCGATTTCACCCATATTTCGTACATGTCATCAGGGTGTTAAGAAAATATTACATACCGAATTTCATTGAAATCGGTGGAGTAGTTCCTGAGATATGGTTTTTGGTCCATAGGTGGGCAGCGCCACTCCCATTTTCAATTTTTTAAAAAAGCCTGGGTGCAGCTTCCTTCTGTCACTTCTTGCGTAAAATTTATTGTTTCTGACGTGTTTTGTTAGTTGGTTAACGCACTTTTAGTGATTTTCAACATAACCTTTGTATGGGAGGTGGGCGTGGTTATTATCCGATTTCCTCCATTTTTGAACTGTATATGGAAATGTCTGAAGGAAACGACTCTATAGAGTTTGGTTGACATAGCTATAGTAGTTTCCGAGATATGTACAAAAAACTTAGTAGGGAGCGGGGCCACGCCCACTTTCCCAAAAAAATTACGTCCAAATATGCCCCTCCCTAATGCGATCCTTTGTGCCAAATTTCATATTAATATCTTTATTTATGGCTTAGTTATGACTCTTTATAGGTTTTCGGTTTTGCCGCCATTTTGTGGGCGTGGCAGTGAGCCGATTTTGCCCATCTTCGAACTTAACCTTTTTATGGAGCCAAGAAATACGTATACCAAGTTTCATCATGATATCTCAATTTTTACTCAAGTTACAGCGTGCACGGACGGACCGACGGACGGACATCCGGATTTCAACTCTACTCGTCACTCTGATCACTTTGATATATGTATATAACCCTATATCTGACTTTTTTAGTTTTAATACTTACAAACAACCGCTATGTGAACAAAACTATAATACTCTCCTTAGCAACTTTGTTGCGAGAGTATAAAAAAACCGCATCAGTACAGCTTATTTGGACTTGCTTAGTATTGAAAGTATAGTGATCAGCATATAGTATACTCGTCATTCTAGTTGACCCTGTATTATATACATTGTGACAAAAAAGCAAACGGAATTTGTATTTAAATTTACTGGGTAAATGATATTTCAAGAAAAAGTACTTAGCTAAGTTGCCAAATATGAGCACGATCTGTAAACCAATTTCTTTACAGCAGCTGATTAATTCTGTGCACCTCAGTAGTGCGTTGCAGAAGGCATGCATTCTGGACGAAAATATTAAAAAAGTGAAAGATGTAGTGCTTGGAAATCGTCAGGCAATTCTTAGATAGACGTCAAGAGTGGTTGACATCGCTTGCGAGTCCGTTCGAATGAGTTTGGTAGGTATTTTGGGTACGAAACGCGTTCTTGCTCGGCTCGTCCCGATAAAGTCGAATTTTTTCAAAAAGAGTACGATTGTGTACAAATTTAAAGCCGAAATGTAATGTTCACCAGATATCGTTCTTGTTTCCCAAACTGAAATTGTCGCTCCGTTGAATCCGTCGAATAGATAAAACAAAATTCGCTAAAGGAGCTGAAGGTTATCCAAAAAGTGTTTATGAAAAGTGTTTCGAGGACTGGAAAAATCGTTAGCATAACTGTATTACATCTACTGGTGATTATTTTGAAAGCAACAAAATGAATATTTATGAATAACAGTCACCGACTAAACCTCGTACTGAGCAGTTGAGTTAGCGTCTTTCTCTGAGTTTATAGCTATTCATATAGCTCTCTTTTGGTGTTCTTTTTTTTGCACTACGGTCTGCTTACTTAAGTAACGCGATTAATACTTATTTTAAGTGAGAAATATAATCCAATACTTATATCAGTGTATTATAATTTTTCCACTATGCCCCCGGCGGGCTTCCAGTTCGGGGACAACAGGTTTGCTGCGCTGGCCCAAGGTCCCCAACCAAAACGCAAAAAATCGTATCAAAAACTGCATGATGCTTTTCCTGACTTACCGCCAATAAAAAGTGATGACCCGAAGTATATTGTGATTAAATCCGACGAGAATTCTACACCCCTTTCGAAGGTTTCTTGTTTTCGTGTTTACAATGCCTTACTTACCGTGAGCAAAGATATAAACAAAACAAGTAAGGAAGGGCTAAGTTCGGGTGTCACCGAACATTTTATACTCTCGCATGGTAAAGTGATAATCGAGATTTCATTATACGTCATTTACATATTTTTCAAATACCGTATTTTTGTAAATTTTTATTCCGCTATCATCATTGGTTCCTAATGTACTATATATTATACAGAGAAGGCATCAGATGGAATTCAAAATAGCTTTATATTGGAAGAAGGCGTGGTTGTAAACCGATTTCACCCATATTTCGTACATGTCATCAGGGTGTTAAGAAAATATTATATACCGAATTTCATAGAAATCGGTCTAGTAGCTCCTGAGATATGGTTCTTGGTCCATAAGTGGGCGGCGCCACGCCCATTTTCAATTTTTAAAAAAAGTCTGGGTGCAGCTTCCTTCTGCCACTTCTTCCGTAAAATTTAGTGTTTCTGACGTTTTTTGTTAGTCGGTTAACGCACTTTTAGTGATTTTCAACATAACCTTTGTATGGGAGGTGGGCGTGGTTATTATCCGATTTCTTCCATTTTTGAACTGTATATGGAAATACCTGAAGAAAACGACTCGGTAAAGTTTGGTTGACATAGCTATAGTAGTTTCCGAGATATGTGCAAAAAACTTAGTAGGGGCGGGGCCACGCCCACTTTTTCAAAACAGTTGCGTCCAAATATGCCCCTCCCTAATGCTATCCTTTGTGCCAAATTTCACTTTAATATCTTTATTTATGGCTTAGTTATGGCACTTTATAGGTTTTCGGTTTCCGCCATTTTGTGGGCGTGGCAGTGGGCCGATTTTGCCCATCTTCGAACTTAACCTTTTTATGGAGCCAAGGAATACGTGTACCAAGCTTCATCATGATATCTCAATTTTTACTCAAGTTACAGCTTGCACGGACGGACGGACAGACGGACGGACGGACGGACGGACAGACAGACATCCGGATTTCGACTCTACTCGTCACCCTGATCACTTTGGCATATATAACCCTATATCTGACTCTTTTAGTTTTAGGACTTACAAACAACCGTTATGTGAACAAAACTATAATACTCTCGTTAGCAACATTGTTGCGAGAGTATAAAAATTAATAGTTTAAAAATATTAAAAAAAAATTTTTTTTTGGAAAACAAAGTAAATAATTTAAAGAAAGTTTTAAGAGTTCCAATAAGAACATTATTTCTTTTACAAATAATAAACGGGCTCGTACAGCCAATAATAAATAATAATACAAAGCTGCGATTCACCATCTACGGGGGGACCCTCCAGCTTATAAAATACAAAATTTTCTGCGATTCACCACCTAACGGGGGACCCTCCAGAGAATTATAAACCGCAAAGAAAAATAAAAAAGGGCTTGTACAGCCAATAACACATAAAGTTAATAAGGGCCGCGATTCACCACCTAACGGGGGACCGTCCGGTTCTTATAAAAGTAAAATAACCCTGCGACTTTCCTGTAAAAGGGACCCTCCAGAAATTAATAAAGAAAAAATATTTATATATTTTAAAGAAAATGCTAGGGAATACAACTCCCGTTGCACCAACAGGATCTTCCGGTTCTGGCACCCAAATTTCGCCAGAATTGGCACATTTAGTTAAAAACGTTGTAACTCACATGTTACAGACGGACGGACAAAGCATAATACAAAGTATTTCGAATAATGGTACGAACCAGAACATTAGGGATCAAACTATAGACGAAAGATACAGAGACAACATGAACGAAATGGACAAAATTCCCGCCGTAGTGCGATCACTACGAGAATTTTTGGGAAACGCTTCAGAGTTTACCTCTTGGAGAAAGAGTGTCGAGCGGATTCTGTGGTTATATGAACCCTCGAAAAGCACACCAAGATATTTTGGAATTTTAAATGTAATTAGAAACAAAATTATAGGGAAAGCGGACATAGCACTAGAGTCGTATAACACGCCTTTAGATTGGACAGAAATATCTCGTTGTCTAACTACCCATTATGCAGACAAAAGAGACATTGGTTCTTTAGAGTATCAAATGACTTGTCTTATACAGGGAAGACTAACGATTAACGAATTTTACCAAAAAGTGTATTCGCACCTATCATTAATCCTCAAAAAAATTGGTTGTATGGAAGTAGGAGAGGAAGCAATACATCTTCTTACGGAAAACTACCGTGCTAAAGCCCTTGACACATTTGTCAGAGGACTTTCGGGTGACCTTCCTAGGCTTCTCGGCATCAGAGAACCAAAAAGCCTACCAGAAGCTCTTCACCTTTGCCTGAAGTTAGAAAATCAAAACTTTAGAGCAAATCACGCTAACAATCAATTTCCTAGACAACAATTCCAACAACAGAATTTTTTTCCAAATCTTAATCGACAACTTCCTCAAACCAAATTCCATCCCGAGTTAGCTTTTATACCAAAACCAAATCAAATATTTAATCCTTATGGTCAACAACGGTATCCCCAAAATCCAGTAAACCAACAACATGGTTTTCATAATCAAAACCCATTTAATCAACCACCAAATAATCCCCCTCCACGACCACCAAAACCACCTCAACCAATGGACGTAGACCAAATCCCAAATTCACTGTCAAACGACCCTCAAACTTTTCAAACAAAAATGATCTGCAACCAAAAGTTCAAAGGAATTTTCATGTAAACTCAAACTTTGAACCTTACAGCGAACAAAATTATCAATACAACAATGACTACCAACAACGAATACAACTATGACTTTTCCGATACAACACAAACCGACGAAAACGAACAATCACTGGACCTGACAGATGTACATTTTTTAGATTAAACAGCTCTTCGTTAACTTATTTCAACTGCAAAACGAAGAGTGGAGAAATTTTAAAAATCCTAGTCGATACAGGTTCCAATAAAAACTATATTCAATCAAATTTAGTACCAAATCCCAAAGAAAACAATAACCCTTTTTACGCAAATTCAATCGGTGGAAAAATACACATTACCCATCACACTTTTCTAAATCTTTTTAATATTGAAGAATGCAAATTAAAATTTTTTTTGTTACCCACTCTAACAACTTTTCACGCAATTCTTGGAAATGATAGTTTAAAGGAACTATCAGCAATAATACATACTAAAGAAAATTTCATGATCGTAGCAAACAAACGTAAAATTCAACTCCATCAATATAGAGCCCAAGATGTTCATTCCATTCAAATCCGTGACGAACATATGAATACTTCAGAAAAAAATGAAATTAAACAACTTGTACAAAAACACCGAAACTTATTTTCAGAACCTAATGAAAAACTAACGTACACAACAAAAGTCATAGCGGAAATTAGAACCAATTCAGATACACCTATCTACTCAAAATCATACCCATATCCTGCAAGTTTAAAACAAGAAGTAGAAAAACAAATAAATAAACTATTAGAGGACGGTATTATCAGAAAATCAAGATCACCATACAATTCACCAATATGGGTTGTACCCAAAAAAGACGATGCATCAGGCGAAAAAAAATTCAGATTAGTTATTGATTACAGGAAACTAAACACAGTTACAACTGCTGACAGATATCCAATACCAGAGATAAATGAAGTACTATCACAATTAGGAGAAAACCGAATATTTTCAGTAATCGACTTAAAAAGCGGTTTCCATCAAATTCCTCTTAAGGAATCTGACGTGGAGAAAACAGCTTTTTCAGTGAACAATGGAAAGTATGAGTTCACAAGATTACCTTTTGGACTGAAGAACGCCCCATCCATTTTTCAACGTACATTAGACGATATTCTGAGACAATATATAGGAAAAATATGTTATGTCTATATAGACGACATAATAATATTTAGCAAAGATGAAAAATCTCATTCAGAGCATATTGACAAAATTTTTGATACACTCCGTAAAGCTAATATGAAAGTACAAGCAGACAAATGCGAATTCTATAAAAACCAAGTAGAATTTTTAGGATTCATAATTTCTTCTGCTGGTATTTCCACAAACCTATCTAAAGTAAAAAGTATTGTAGATTTTCCATACCCCAAAACACTTAAAGACCTTAGATCATTTCTAGGACTTTCAGGATACTATAGACGTTTCATAAAAGATTATGCAAAATTAGCTAAACCCCTCACAACTCTACTTCGTAGTGAAGAAGGTAGAATGTCAAGAAATGTTTCCAAGATAATCCAAATCCAATTAAACAATAACGCTAAAGCAGCATTTAATAAAATAAAATCCACATTGACATCGAAAGACGTCATTTTACAATATCCCGATTATAAAAAAGAGTTCGATTTAACAACAGATGCTTCCAAATATGCCATAGACATATACATATATAGATGTCTTAGAACAGAATGGAAAACCCATAACCTTTATATCTAGGACATTAAGTAAAACCGAAGAAAATTATGCAGTTAATGAAATGGAAATGCTTGCTATTATTTGGGCATTAAATACTTTTAGAAATTACCTATCTCTATGGAACGGCAAAAGTAGTAATCCATACAGACCACCAACCTCTCACATACGCCTTAAGCAATAAAAACAATAATTCTAAATTAAAACGGTGGAAAGCCATACTCGAAGAATATAATTACGAAATAAGATATAAACCTGGTAAAGCCAACATAGTAGCAGATACACTTTCAAGACCATTCGAAATAAATTCTTTATCAGTAGCCACACATTCAGATGACAGCTCATCTCACAATCTAATTCCAGCCGTAGAAGTACCCATAAATGTTTTCAAAAACCAACTTTGGATCTTTAGGAGACGAAGATAGTTACCTATTTAAAATACCATTCCCTACATACCATAGACATGTAATAATTAAACAAACATTTTCCTCAGAAAACCTAATTTCACTTTTTAAACGTTACTTAAACTCTTCGGTGATAAATGGCATATTTACTTCCGAAGAAATAATGGGAATAATTCAACAAATATACCCAATCCATTTTTCCAATTATAAAATTCGATATACTCAGATGAAAGTTGATGACATTACGAACGAGGACATTCAAAACGAAACAATATTAAAAGAACATAAACGCGCACATAGAAACCGAGACGAAAATTCAAAACAACTCAAACAAAAATATTATTTTCCAGAAATAGTTCACATTGATATATACAGTACAGAGAAAAATCTTGTACCTACCGCAGTAGACAAATTTTCGAAATACGCCCAAGTTAGATTAATAGAATCAAAAGCAATAGAGGATATCAGAGAACCCTTGCGACAAATACTTTTTTCCTTCGGTGAACCGAAAACCATAGTTATAGATAATGAAAAATCTTAAAACTCAGCCTCAATAAAATTTATGGTCGAAGACCAACTTGGTATTAACATTTTCAAAACACCCCTCTACGCTAGCAAAGTCAATGGACAAGTCGAAAGATTTCACTCCACACTTTCTGAAATTATGCGTTGTCTTCAAACCGAACGCACCCACCGCTCATTTCAAAAACTTTTAGATCGTTGCACCTACGAATATAATTACTCAATACATTCTACAGCCAGAAAAAGACCAATAGAAACTTTTTTTGGAAGACGCGTTTCAATAGACCCACAGCAATATGAAAACTCAAGACGAGAAAATATCGAGACACTAAGAAAACAACAGATGAAAGACTTAGAAATTCACAATAAAACTAGAAATCCTATAAAAACCTACGCCCCAGGAGAAATAATATACTATGTTAAAATCAATAAACGAACAGGCTCGAAACTAACAGCAAGATATAGAAAAGAAATTGTAAAAGAAGACAAATCCAGTGTCGTAATCACAGAAAAAGGACGAACAGTACACAAAAGCAATATCAAGACCTAGCTACATATAATTCTTTATTTTAATTTTTCAGATTTTTCGTACATTTGGTGTACGCTGACTTTAGGATAATAGACTATACAAACTTACAACTAGCCACATTTAGTACAGGACCAGTATAAATTCAAACAGGAACATTCCGACTGATACACAAAGTAGACATAGACGAATACTAGAACGCACTAAACAATTTAAGTAATTCAATTAGAACTAAAATTAAAGAAGAAAACCCACTCCTTCCTATCCTCATTAATGAACTAAAACTGACACAGACATACTTAAATAGACTAAAACCAAAGAGATTTAGGAAACCAGTAAACGAATTAGGAACAGTCTGGAAATGGATTGCGGGAAATCCTGAGCACGACGACTTAATAATACTAGAAAATCATATTAATAATATAATTGAAAATAATAACGATCAAATAACAATCAATAAAGTAATTTTCGACAGAATAAATAATATTTCTACAATATCAAATACAATTTTAAATGAAGTACAAACAAATGAAGTTGTACAACATAATATTGCAATTGAAATTAAATATAATAAAAGATGAGATAATTAATATAGACTATGCAATACATTGGGAAAAAGCCGGCATAGTTAATTCTTATATTTTGTCAAATGAAGAATTAAATATATTACTATATACACTAGGGAAAAATAACTTTACACTAAATAGTATTGAAGAATCTATCGAATTAGCAAATGTTAAACTTGCATCAAATGAAACTATGTTACTATACACTATTGGAATACCGTTATCTAATAAAGATCTTTATGAATCAGTTATGATAAAACCAATAAAAATAGAAAGGAATATAAATTTGATTCCATTTGAAAATGTAATAGCGTGTAAGAATAATAAAATATTTGGTATAAGGAACAAATGTAAAGAATATAATAGTATAAAAATATGTAATAACAAAAATATTATAGACATAAGCAACACTACCTGTGTCCCTCGTCTACTACAGAGCAAACCGGCAGAATGCATTTTAATAAATAATCAGCACATACCATCGGTAGAAAATATATCACCTATAACGGTACAGTAAAAATTGACAGCCAAAGTATACATCTTTCCGGATCATATGCAGTAGAATACCATAATTCCACGGTGTGGATAGAAAACCAAACATACTCATTTAACGAAAAATTTACCAGCAAACCGTTAGCAGCAATTTTACAACCAAATAAACCATCGTTTCAAGAAGAAGAAATTTTAAGTTTGGAGATGATGAAGGAGCTTCATCTGAACAACACACATCATCTGGAAAAATTAAAAATAGCCCACACTTCAGCTTTAATTACCAATTTTTCGCTCATAATCATCTGCATGATGTGCATAATCGTAATTATCACCATTTTGAGTCTAAAAAATAAATGCAAAACAAGTATAACAGAGCTATCAAATTACCATGTAAATGTTAATCTGAACGATCATAATGAAGTCAAAACACCTGAAATACCAACACTAGAAGGGTCAATAACTCTGACAGATCAAATGCAGCGAACAAACGGGGACGTTTGTTTTTGACGGCGGAGGAGTTAACACAAAACATATTCAAAATTATAGCTGACGCTAATATTTGAGTTAACATAAATAAAATAGCTGACGCTAACAATTACAGCTGTCAACAAGAAGTAACATCCGATACGAGCCGCTAAAGCTACAATTCCGAAGAATTGTAAGTTAAGGGACAGGTAGAATAAGGTTACCTTTTAGCTTAAGTAAACAATGTAAAATCAGATGCAATTAAAAGTTTAATAAAGAAGGTCATACGGACCCTATAAAAATTAAAAACCATTTTTTTTCGGAGCTATAACAAAAAGCCCGATAACTTATACAAATCAATATTTTTCTTACTAATAGAAATTAAATATATCACAGCAATATTATGTATATGTTTATTATGTATATTGCTATGATAATATACTGACTTAAGTATGGTTTGGTTATGCATGTACATAAGAAACATACGATGTTTCTAACAATTTTGTTTAAGTATAGAAATATGCTTTTGTGGAACATTTGCTTTCGCAAACATACAGACAAATGTGCAAACGACATAATATATGTA